>NC_134418.1:83956509-84264087 GCF_030867145.1 Opisthocomus hoazin
CACAAAATTAGTGCCAAGTTGGTTTTTTTTTTAACCCTTTGAGAAATTTAGCTCTCAGTTTAACTTGCTTTTAAGGTGAATGGCAAAACAACAGGCAGCTGTGCCTGAAAATTCTGTCTCAGGCATTCAGCTTGCTCTGTCACCTCCTATTATGCCCAGTTGTTGGATGAGCTGGGGGACTTTGAGGAGTTTCAGCACGATTGAGATGAGGCTTTAGAAGACTTGAACATCAAAGGTAATTGAGGTACTACCACTTTAAGTCAAAGGAATCACAAGCTTTCTTTCATTAAAGTAACTGAAATTGCTTTTTAGAATTATTTTAGTTAAGCTGGTACTACCTTTATATGGACAATTAAATTTATGGTTGATTTCTACTGAATTATGTTAATGTTTGTATTGCTGGCGTAAGAAACGAAAACTAATCTCTCTCAAACTTGTATAGATTTTAATTTTTTTTAAATGGCACCTAGACACTTTTCCTGCCTCATAGTTTGCCATTTGTTAGCTGTATACTTGTATTTGATTCAAAACGTTGATTTCTAGTTTTAGAATATTTCATTTTACTGTGTGGATAAGTAGGTGATCATGGTGTACCTTTCTTGTCCCACTAGGCTTGTCCAGTAGACTTTCTTCAAACATTGGCATTCTTCCTCCCCAGCTCGACAGCTTCTTCTTTCTATGTTGTATGTACTAAGGGACAAGGTAGTAAAGAACAGGGGTTGTGAAGTTTGGGTTTTTTTGGTTTTGTGTCAAAGGAAAACTGTCTATCCTTGCATAATCACAGAATCACAGAATGGTTGGGGTTGGAAGGGACCTCTGTGGGGCATCTAGTCCAACCCCCCTGCCGAAGCAGGGAAGATATGATGGAAGGAAATAGATTTATGTATACCTTAAGGGACATACGTTGCCACATGGGAGTGCTGCATAGAAAATTTCAAACTATTCTATGATTCTATGTTGAAGATGTCCCGGCTCACTGCAGGGGGGTTGGACTAGATGCCTTTTAAAGGTCCCTTCCAACCCAAACTATTCTGTGATAACTAGGAGCAGTTTTCCCAGCAGGGAGATGGTACTACCAAATTGGTGCATACGTATTTAAAACACAGCACTGTGTGTAGGTATAGAGAATTTGTGATCTGTAGTAGACGGGGAGCTGTTTCTTTGTAGAGTAAGCAGAGTGTTTGTGTAGAGAAATGTCTATTGTATCATTAGCTTCTGCCCAGTACAGCTTACTGAAATTAGTTTTGCATTAGTGAGGGGAAGATGTTTGAAGCTTGTTGTGTGCCGTGGTCTCTGAGAGTTTTAAACTGTGTTCTGAGATAGATCACATGTCTTGTTTGAACCATAATACACAGTTAAGATTGTGTCGATGTATTTTCTCTCCAGAAGTTTGCCTGGTTTGTTGTTGGTGTTCTGCAAGGTTATAATGTACCCCAAAGCAATTTTAATATAGTAATTGTAGTATTAATGTTTTGTCGTCAGTGTTAGAACTGTAACTTTGATGTTAGCATTAGGCTGTTGCATTGGTCTCACAGATCTGGATTTCAGGCAGTGCCAGAGCTATGTAAAAGGTGGTGTGCTATTTTTAACATCTCCTTCATGTGTATTTGCTTCATTATGTTGAAGAGAGGAACTGGAAAGTGAAATTGTGGACAGTCTAGAAATGCAAGTGACTGAAGTGGCAGGAGAGAAAACAGAGAGCACCTATCAAGGGCTCGCCTCTAAAAGCTGTTCTGAATGGATTCATCTTTATAGAACTGTGGGGTTTTTTGTTGTTGTTTTTCAGAAGACTGTGCCAAAGAAGACGTTTGCTCAGATGACATCACATTTGGACTACTAATGCTATCCACCCACCCTACCAGGCACAATGCATTTCTAGGTAATTTAAGTAAGTATGTAGATTTTATTGCTATTAGAACAGTAATGTTTTAAACAGAGGCATCTCTTTTTTTTTCAACCTTAGGCAAGGTAGATGTTCCGCTTCAATTTGAGATTGAAATAAATGTTGTGTGGGGGCAAGAATAAACTTCAAATAAGCTTTTAATAAGCTTTCATCCTGTACACTGAAGCATGGAATGAAGTGGTTGAACTAACTGTACCTAAGCTGCCTTGAGAAGTAGGATGCAAAAAAGAAAAAACCTCATGATGGCACTGTCCCCAGCAATGAAGTGTGCTGATGTGGCCCTGTGGTTTCTGGACACTGCATTAGTAGCTGTCCCAGGGATGCGTGGCAGTGAATGAGCGTGTGTATTGTCATGCTTACAGCTTTTTTGGGTCGTGTGTTGTTTTGTTGTTTTTTTTTTACAGATGTTCTGGTTAAAGTGGAGATGGGCTTAATATCCCATTAATGTAAGAATACATAAAGCAAAAGGATGCATCTTAATAAGTTCAAATAGCAATATCTCTGTTCACGTGTCATCTTATTTGTGAAAGGGCTGCATCTCCCCACTTCCTTGGTTGGACACTATGTGCTGCCCCGCTGAAGATGGGCCAGGAGATGCAGATTTTCATCTTTGCAAGATTTGTGCATATCTTATCTTGCAGTAGGGTTACCGATTGCTTTGTACATCCATGGGCAGGCAAAGAGAAGCACAGAACAGACAGGGCAGTTCGTTCAAGGTTCGTCTTACGAGAGACAAAGGGGTTTGAATTCAGTGTGTCATGAGCATCACGGCCATGGCCTTCTGTAGCCTTTGTGTTTGTGTTTCTACTTCGAAAGAAAAAGCATATATACTGTTGTTGAACTTTTTCAGATGTTTTGTTTTCTGACTGGGTCCAAAAAACCCAAGGAACTGATCTGTTTAGGTAGAGCAGACATCTTGCCGATCTTGCTGAAACTGGATTTCTTTGTCTTGCTGGCAGAAAGCCTTCCCGTATTCCTAATAGCTTGTCACGCACTGGAGATGTTTGGTAGCGCGTGCAGGAAGGTGAATGGAGTTACAGGGAGCAGTGCTTGTAGGTAACCATGCTTGACACTTTCTATTCCAAGACCCCGGTTTTAGTTGCTCATAATTTAGCAAGACTGAGCGGTAATTCTTTGTCTTATATATCTGCTTCAGCTAAAACTTTACAGCAAGTCAGCCTGTGTCTGAGGATGAGATGAGAGGGAGGAGTGTACTGTGGAGAAAAGTTAAACTGCTGTGCTGCGGTATCAGGCTGATCTTTTTGTGCATGAGCTACCCCAAACTTGCATTAGGCAGTGTGATAGACTTCTGAAAATACGGTTTGTACCAGTTCAATGATTTGCCTAAATCCATTTCATCTGTCCAAATCAGATGAGGTAGGTATATTCCAAATTCTTTTAGTCATAACCAGACAGAGCTACTGAGCATGTTCTAGCTGGACTGTGAGAGGTTAGCACAGCGGAGGGCTACAAGGGTGGTGAGGGAACTGGAGCATCTCTCCTATGAGGAAAGGCTGAGGGAGCTGGGCTTGTTCAGCCTGGAGAAGAGAAGGGTGAGGGGACCTTAGAAATGCCTATAAATATCTGCAGGGTGGGTGTCAGGAGGATGGGGCCAGACTCTTTCCAGTAGTGCCCAGCGACAGGACAAGGGGCAACGGGCACAAACTGAAGCAGAGGAAGTTCCAGCTGAACACGAGGAAGAACTTCTTCCCTCTGAGGGTGACGGAGCCCTGGCCCAGGCTGCCCAGGGAGGCTGTGGAGTCTCCTTCTCTGGAGATCTTCAAGACCCACCTGGACAAGGTCCTGTGCAGCCTGCTCTGGGTGACCCTGCTTTGGCGGGGGGTTGGACTGGGTGACCCACAGAGGTCCCTTCCAACCCTGCCATGCAGGGTTTCTATGAACAGGCCCAATCTCTTCCGCTCCATTGTAAGGTCAGGTACAAACACTGAGTAAGGAGACATTAACCCCCCACCTCTCGTCTACTGTTGAAGCTGTCCTTCACATGCTGCTGCAGTAGTACATTTCCATAACTGTTGTGCATTTTTGATTCAGCTTTTCTATATTGTTTTTTGTTCTTTGTCGCTGCACTTGTGTTTGGAACAGGTCATAATAAAACATTCTTTGAACAATGCATACTGTGTGTGGTTAAAAGTTACAAAAGACTTTTTTGAGCACTCTGAAAATTTATGCATGCTGTGCATCATTGGTGTTGCTCTTCAACTAAACTTTTTAGACCAAGAGGACCTGTTTTCTTTCAATAAGAATTTGTGTTTTCCAGGGCATACTTCAGCTTCATTTACTGCTTCTCTCTCTCTGTGGGCTGTTTTCTTTCAACTTTACATTTTTATTAGTCCTTGTGTTTCCTCCTGAGAGCTTTTTTTAACTTGTGCTGAAAATCCTCTGCTTTAAACTGTTCTTGAGTTTGTATTTACTTATATGGAAACATCTTTTTGTACATTTTTTCGTAATGTTTTTCATAGAAGCTTGAAAAGCAAATAACTAAATGGAGAGAAAGTATTTTTGACTCTGACTTGTAGAAATAGAAGGGAGATTTGAAAGTTGTTGTACTCTTTCTCACTGACTTGTGTGCATGCGTGAGTGCATTTAGTACCTCTGTGCTTCTCTGGAAACATGCCCATGTCACTCCTTGTGCACAAACACATTTAGAATCATAGAATCATAGGCTGGAAAAGACCTCTAAGATCATCAAGTCCAACCGTCTACCCAACACCATCATGCCTGCTAAACCACGTCCTGAAGTGCCACATCTACACATTTTTTTTAACGCCTCCAGGGATGGGGACTCCACCACCTCCCTGGGCAGCCTGGTCCAGTGCCTGACCACTCTTTCAGTAAAGAAATTTTTCCTAATACCTAATCTAAACCTCCCCTGATGCAACTTGAGGCCATTGCCTCTTGTCCTATCACTTCTTGCTTGGGAGAAGAGACCAACACCCACCTCACTAGAACCTCCTTTCAGGTAGTTGTGGAGTGCAGTAAGGTCCCCCCTCAGTCTCCTCTTCTCCTGACTAATCAGCCCCAGTTGCTTCAGCTGCTCCTCATCAGACTTGTTCTCTAGGCCCCTCCCCAGCCTCATTACCCTTCTCTGGACACGCTCCGGCCCCTCAGTGTCCTTCTTGGAGTGAGGGGCCCAACACTGCACACGGCACTCAAGGTGCAGCCTCACCAGTGCCGAGTACAGGGGCACGATCCCCTCCCTGCTCCTGCTGGCCACACCATTCCTGATCCCAGCCAGGATGCCGTTGGCCTTCTTGGCCACCTGGGCACACTGCTGGCTCATGTTCAGCCGGTTGTCGACCAGCACCCCCAGGTCCTTCTCCACCAGGCAGCTCTCCAGCCGCTCCTCCCCAAGCCTGGAGCGCTGCATGGGGTTTGTGTGACCGAAATCCAGGACCTGGCACTTGGCCTTGTTGAGCCTCATACAGTGGGCCTGGGCCCATTGATGCAGCCTGTCCAGATCCCTCTGCAGAGCCTTCCTACCTTCGAGCAGATCAACACTCCTGGCCAGCTTGGTGTCATCTGCAAACTTACTGAGGAGCACTGAATCCCCTCATCCAGATGGTTGATAAAGATGTTCAACAAGACGGGACCCAAAACTGAGCCCTGTGGAACACCACTCGTGACCGGCCACCAGCTGGGTTTAACTCCATTCACCACCCCTCTCTGCACTCGACCGTTCGTTGATGACCATTTATTCAGGAGAACAGTGAAGTCAAACCGCTCTCTTATTTGGATTTGTTCTTACACACCTGCTGTAGAAGTGTAATGAATAAGGGGTGGCAGCAGCACAAGTGGAGCCCATCTGTGAGGTATGGGGAATGTAGTATTGTAGGGTGGTTGGTTATCTTCGTCGTAATTATTAGGGCTGCTCTGCTTATCACAGTGAAGAAAAATTACAGCTCATTAAATCAACATTTATTTAGTAGGGTATAGAGAGATAGTGACCTGAAAATGGTATCTTGGTTCCTAACTGAGATTTAAGGGAAAAAAGAGTTTGTTTCTGAGCAAGCTAAGAGAATATCTTAGGTTTTACATTTGGATCAGAGGAGTTGACTTAAATTAATGAAATGAAGTAGTGGAGTTGCTGACCAAAGCAAAGGTGTGCCCTGGGCCAGGCCGAGAGGAGGGAGAGCTGCTCTGTGGGGGAAATCACCACCTTGTTTCTCTAAAGATTCAAATTACAGAACAAATGAAGGCAGACTTGCAGGACAGGCTGAAGACTTCTAGTTCCACTTTCTTTTGCTGAAACTAGAATGTATAGTGTGGAGGATGAGCTTAGTGTTGCCACCCCTCCCTTTTGCTTATTATAGGACTGCACTGAACCTTATTTTCACCTATTTTGGTTTTTTTTGTGTTGAAGTGACCCAAAAGCATGTGGTCTTCATGAGTTACAGGAAGGTGGAATTTGTGTTCGGTATAGGAGTAAATGGAGTGACTTATTGCTTCTTAGATTTTTATGGATTAAAAAAGTAGTATTGAATTCATATTAAAAGTTTGTAATTGCTTAATAGGTTTTAAAAAAGTCAATGGAATAAATTGTGTTTAATAGTGATGAAAATTGTTGCCAACTGATTTTTATGTTATTAAAATCAGAATTACATACAAACTCTGGGTTTTACTTTAAAGCCCAGGTCCACACAGAAGGAAGCTTCTGAAATGAAAAGGATTGTCGTTATGCTTAACATTTTCAATGTATGTACGTGTGAATGTTTGTATAGTTTTGTTTTGTGGTTTGTTTTTTGTTTTTCTTAAAAGATTACTTTTCTTTAGAAATTGCTTTAAAGAGATCTGATTTTCTTTTCATGTAAATTGTAGCAAATGCAGAGTGAAGCCCGTTCTTTGATTTGCAAAAATCTTCTGGAAAATTGCTTGGATGCTGTATATTGAATGTCAGTGAAGCTAGGTAAGTCTCTGAATATTTTGATTATTCCAAGCAATTCAGGAGTTAATCGTGTGTGACAAAATCCTGTTTATAACTTACAATGTTAAGAGAAACGCTGGCATTTAACCTAAAATCTAGAAGGCTAAATTATTATATAAACAAATGACATAGCTCAGAAGGGGGGGGGAGGAAAGATGAAGCAATATATTCCTGGCTTTACTCCTAAGGTAAAAAGCTGTATGCATGCCAAATATATTTTTTTTTTCTAGTGTTTCTACAAGGAAGTTCTTCCATAACAGAAGTTGCTTGATTGGTTTCCCCTAGCATTTCTGTCCTGGTGTTCCTGGGGCTGTTCTCCAAGGTGATGTTTAGAACCAGGTTATTTCAGTCTCACGGTAGACTGATATTCCTGTGTCATTAATCTGATTTTTCTCAGTTCATGTAGTTGCTTAGCGCTGGGTTTAGAGATCATTTTCAGTGATTGAAGCAAATACATGTTCATCTTTAGCCCTTTTAAATTTTGTGTGAGTTCAGGCAAGCGATATCACAGTGGTAGCACCTACATGCCTGTCTCGGACTACACCGTCTGAACTTCCAAATGCAAAACAACGCTGACAGCTCTGTCTGAAAGTTCAGAGACGCCAGAATTTTCAGTTTTCTTTTGTTGTATTTCGTAGCACGGGTAATAGGAGAAAATACATAAATAGATGAGAGGAAAATCTGAAAGAAATACGGGGGAAACAAGAGAAAAGTAAAATATTTAAAAGAAAAACAAAGACAGAAAAAATGGAGTGAAGAAATGAAAAGAAATGAAGCCAAAGTGATAGAGATATCTGGTTTTATGTCTTCTGTTGAATTCTGGAATAGAGGAAATAAATTCTTTTTGTGGTAACCAGTGGATTGCCAAGTACCAATTTTTTTTATTGTGGTGAGGACTTACAAAGAAAAGCTTACAGAATTTTTCCAGCATCTTGCACTGCCCTTGAGTATTCTGTTCTGTGCTTTGGTTAGTCTGGTTTGGAAAGGTAGGACACAATTCTGGTGGACGCATTACCATTTTGATTTGGGTCATTAGTACTGTTTTGGAGAAAATCTCTCAGTTACCTCTCCTTACCACATATGTGCTCAGTGCGTTCGAACTATGTTGCTTTCCCGGAAAACCGATGTTGTAAGTTCTGCTGCAGGTGTGAAGTGTTCTGCTGCAGGTGTGAAGTGCTCTGCTGTCTCTACTACAGGTCTGAAACAATTGTTAAATTCCTGGAAAACTTTGAATGGCCTGTGTGGTAGTGATGTTTGCTTCTGGAGACTGGTTGAAACCTAATCCCAAATAAACCCTCTGGAACAGCTAGCAGAGGAGCGTCAGCACCAGCTGTCTTGATCTACTGATCCATTTCTGCTGTTCCACATTACTTGCTGATGGAGGCATAGCCAAAATTGTTCTCTTTGGTTATAGGTCAGTAGATGAGGCCAGTGAACATCTGTGACATGTACCCGTTCTGCAAATCCAGCTACAAGTCCTGGTGCTAATATTTACTGCTTTTGAAGTGCCACGAACATTCTTTGTAACTTTTGTTAATGCAAATTGTCAAGGAGACGGATAAATACTACAAGTGACAGTGAATGAAATGACTAAATCATAACTGCCTTTTGAAATATTGATAATTTAGTCTGTTTTTCTTCCTTGCTTATATTCTGAAATTGTTAAAAATAGGAGTTTTGTGATTTCTTTCATAATTTTTATGTAGAATTCTAAGATTTGTATACTTCCCACCTCAGATGTTTTGCTTGAGCTGCTCATCTGCATTGGAAAAACCAAGTCCAGTGTTTTGTTGCAGTCATTGAGTAGGAGCAAGACAAAAAACCAGAAGAAATTATCTTCATGGGTGTTTGCAGTCAGCACCGACTTTTGTGTGTTGAGTTGGCATGAATCAAGGTTTTTTTTC
This sequence comes from Opisthocomus hoazin, assembly GCF_030867145.1. Taxonomy (NCBI): domain Eukaryota; kingdom Metazoa; phylum Chordata; class Aves; order Opisthocomiformes; family Opisthocomidae; genus Opisthocomus; species Opisthocomus hoazin. The sequence goes on from NC_134418.1 coordinate 83,965,259, forward strand.
CCCTCTGGACTGAATTCCTCAGTTTGAGGTTGTAGATGGCAGTTGTTAAAGTTTTGAAAACTGAAGCAGTACTTAGTTGCTAATGTTAAATCATTTTATCCTGAAGTAACAGGTGTAAGAATTCTTCCCATCTGCCCCGTAAGTTCAGAGATTCCCAAGAATTTTGCTCTCTTACTGCTAGTGTAATATCCCACATGTCCAAGCCAATGAGCAGGACTAAACTCAGTTATGTTTCTTGTTCTATTAGGTCTTTGCAGAATCTAGGCCTTAGCTTTCAGCGTTGTTGCCAGAAAATTGCCAAGATTCAAGTAAGATTTCTATTGATAGGGACAACAGCCCTTTAACATAATCATTAAAAAAAAAATCTAAGGTTACCAGCACAAATATCATCATCATTTTAGAGAACTTCATTTTTTATATTAAAGCCAGTAATTTTTTCAAACCAAATTATTTGTGGTGTTATTTAAATTGTTTTTATTCAGTCTGTTCCCTCATGTTGTAACTAGGTATTAAAGTTAGTATATCTTATTCTTCTAGGCTATTTGGACAATTTGTATAATCCTTTCTAACGGAGTGATTATTGCTGCCATGTGTGTATGTAGCACTTTAGCTAGCAGAAAACATTAAGTAAAAATGAGGATTTGGTTTGTGGCTGCTTGGTATAGCAGCTTTGGGAGGAGGTCTCACTGGGGCAGGTTAAAATGTTAAAATGAAGAAAAATATTGAGAGTCAAAATGTGAGAATTGATACTAGCAGGTTACGAAGAGTCCTCGTTATTTTAATTAATCTTGTTTTATGAATATTGCTTTGTTATTTTGAAGTGTATATTTCATTCTCACGCTATTAATGTGTTATGCATAACTAAGCTTGTTTCAAGCCTTAATGTATGCTTAAATACAACTGTTTTCATTAGCCTATTAGCATGTGGCCTCAACCTATAATTTATGTTAGTTTCAGGATTTCCTGTAAATATTGATATCTTTTGGAATCCCATTCCTCCACACCAGTGTTAAACAGCGTCCTAGCAAGATCCTAGGCCACTGAAACCATATTCAGTGTTCTGAGCAGAAGAGAACTGCCATTTAAAGTAAAATCTGGTTATAGTTTTACTTTATGATAACTGATATGTTAATTGAAAATTGGCATACCTATAATGCCTTTATAAATACTTTCTTAATGTTACTTTTCAGGATTTAAGTGCTGGACAGTCTAAGTCTGGTTCCGTTAGTAAAGTAGTAAAAGAGCCTATAAGGGGTGGATTACCACATTTGCTTTCATTTAAAACATTAAGTGTAGAATACATCTAGTGCAACTCAGTTTTGAACTAGGTCCTGCTTGCTAGTTGAGATGGCAGTCTTTTAAGCAGTGCTAATTTTAGCATCTTCTGTAATAATCTGGAAGGGAAGGTTCTAAATGTTTGCAAATAAAATATGGTGATACTAATTTGGGAGGTGTTGAGAACTTGAGAGTGCAGAGAAGGCTTTGAGGGGCCAGAATTAAGCGTACCGAGACGTGTTTTGGTAGATAGAAATAGTGTGGTCTGATCATTTTGTGAAAGAAAAGCTTGAGAGGTGGTAAAAGAGGAAAAGAAAAAAGCTGAGGAAAAGAATTTAAAGTCATGCAAACGTAGTGAGTATGGTCCTGAGTAGTGGATATGATTTTGTGTTGAGTATTGTAGATGGTAAAAGGGACTAATAGTTCTCATATAAAGAACTTTGAGGACTCCTTTGAAACTTTTTACAGTTTATATGGGAGTATCAGGACAGAATCTGAATTTCTAAAAAGCAAAAAAGGAGCTGAATTTGTGACCTGTTTTCTTCCCATACCTAACCTTGAGAATTCTTATCTCAAATATGGTAGAAGCAAAGCTTAAAAAAGCTTGGCTTAGAAATTCCTCAGTTATGCCTTATGTCTTTCAGTCAATATTGTGATTTAATATGTTTTGGAAAGAGCTGGGGGAGTGGGAAATACTTGACAGAATTTTTCTATGATGGTTGAATTAGTCCACGCAGTCAGCAAGCCTTCAAGCATTGGGAATTTTTTACATGGAGAGTAGTATTGTCATCATAATTAATCAACTTAATTTGCAATTACATTGACTGGGGCCAACATGTTGAAGATCATACTGATCTGTGGGAACACAGAATTTGTTGGTCTGCTTTCTCTGGTGACCCTCAGAAGGTGAATTCAGTAGGTTTTCTGGACCCACTGAGTCAGCACAAGCTCGGAAAGTTTCTGCTCATCGCCAGTAGCAAGCCACAGAGGGCTGCGTGCTGCTGCTTAGGAGAAAGTAAGAAGAATTTGAGCAAATTTGATATCTACATGAGTTGACAGTGGTTTAGAAACACAGAATGCTAAAAAAGCCAGTTGGTTAAATGTTACAGTGCTACTTCAAACTATATTTTTCCTTTGAACAGTATTTACTGCACATTTCAGATATTTGGTTGTGTTCAGTGTTCTATTATGTGAATATTTAGGTAAAGATGTCCTTCCTTTTTTATTTCCGCATGTGTAAGAATATATGATTAGATCCAGATGGTGATTGATTACAGAATGATTACAGTAAAATTACATTAGAGTTGCCTCGGTATGCTTTTGTCTGTTGCCACATTGCTGTTTCTGCTGAGTTCGTGCAGCACCATCCCTCGTGTTAAAATAATGCTTCCTGCCTGAGCAAGTCCAGGTATTGACTAGATGTTGGCTGCTGTTCCCTTTCCTTTTGATCCTTGCTTATAGCAGGGTGGGAAAAGTTTACCTGACATCCATCCACAAAGTGGTTACAAAGTGTTTTGTGACCAGTTTCCAGGGTCAAGAAAATTTTCTGCCTTGGTTTTGTCCATTCTTTAGCTAAGCCAACAGTTATGACATTTCGTCTCTGCACCAACGGCAGAATTTTTTTGTTTTGTTTTGTCTTTTCCCTTTCCTGTTCAGGCACTTCTTGCTTATGTTGTATGAAGGACTTGTCTCGTATCTCAAGTTTTGCAATCTCTGTAATTCCAGTTGAGCCTGGATTGTTATATTGAAAGTTCTGACGAAAGAGCAAGTCTAGTGTTTTGTTTAAGGGAATGAAGGAGTAGTGCGATGCAGGGGTTTGGAATTCTGTAACTATAGTATTGAGTTTTTATTTAATTTCTTAACTTGCTCTTTCTGTAACAGGTAGCCGTATTGGGGGAAAAACTGAAGGATCCACTGTTGGACACCAGAATTTTAGAAAAGTAAGTCTTTTATTAAATCTTGTTAATCTTATGAACATAACAGTGAGCATGCTAATACAGAGGTGTATTTTGCCACATCTTTTTTGAATACACTGAAGTTAGCATCCCCTAGTGATTCCCTTACATTGTTTTGTCCTGTTTTTCTACTAACTCATTCTTTTTTCTTTTATTACCACTTTCTGGTCTCTGGGATGATGTGCAGGACTTGTAGGAGAAAGAGGTGGGGGGAGGCAGGGAGGAGGAGCTGCATGTTTGGTAATTTTTGATTTGGACTGTGCTTCAGTGTTGGAGCTTTGTAAGTTCCTATTCTCTCATTTTATGGAAACGTGTATGTGAGGCCTCACTTCTTTCTTTTTGAAGATGCTATCCAGTGAAGTGCACTGCCTACTCTGTTCTTCAGGCAGTCGAACAGTCCACTCTGCACAAAAGCTTTACAGAGTCATTTAGCTGTGCATGAGTCAGCCATGCTGGGAAATCTAAGTGTCAGAAGCACTTCCACAGCTGCACAAATCAAGGATTGTGCAATCAGCTTGGAAAAAAAAAAAAATGCCCATCACTAAATATTTTTAAAGTGTATTTACATGTTTGCATTTCTGCATGAGATGGATAACTAAGTTTCAGATTTAATATTAGCTTTCTGAAACCCCTGTTGCTTGTTCTTGGGTGTTGCTGTTAGCAGCTGTCCTAACCTTTTCTTTTGTATATGTCCATTTGGTACACCTGTACAACTCTAAGAGTTACAAATAGCTGCTGTTGGTATAAATCATTCTTTCATTAAATATTCTTAGTTTCATATTAGTCATTTAGGTGAATACCCTTGTATAAGTACCTGTACTGAGGATAAGCTTTAAACATTCGCAGTCCATGCTAATTAACATCTTTGATAGATAGGTTGATAACTACTTAGCAACACGTCAGGTATATATACTCCCGTGCTTTACATTTTGCTACAGTTTCCCATTGACTCTAAGGCAGGGTTCTGGATTTGCTTTATATCCAGAAGTCGGGATCAGTGCATCTAAACAAACTTAATTCTGTCCATAAATTCCATTTGTCACAGGTTGCCACGTGAGGTGCAGCAATGCATGGGAGAGTACAGATGTTTCATTTAAATATGAAGCAGACTTCTGAAGTAGTAGCTACAACACTTGTTTCTTTGAGCACAAATCTGAATCTCATTTTTCCTAATTTTGTTCTCTGGTTGTAATTTAACACATGGTGTAGGTCAGCATGAAGTGGCATCGTTGCCAAAAGCTGTCTAACCTGGTGATTCATTGCTTCCCCTTCCCCTGTGCCAGCGCAGCTTTTGAGCAGCCATATGGTGAAACAAATGTAGTTGATTTAGCTGAACGAAACACTATTTGGGTTAGTTTTAGGCTGGACCAGTTTTAGGCTGTGTTGACTGTGTGATCACAGATACTAATGCTAGCAGAAGAGAGGAAGTTTAATATGGGTGTGGAAATGAGTGGTCAAAGTCCTGCTCAGAGGCTAACATTATGAAAAGCTTCATCTTGACCAAGGAGTTTGGTAAAAGCGCTTACCAGTAAAAGAACTGTTAGGGTGGGAAGTGCCCCGTACCTGCAGCCATGTAGCCACCTGCATGGTCTGCGTGTGTTGGTCTTGCTGGCGTACGTGTGGTAGTTCTTCACCTGCCGGCTGAGTCAGAGGAAGTACTTAGTCTGTTTATCCCACATCCTAGGTGAGTGCCCTGTCCGTGAGTTAGGAACAAGTCTTTATCTCCTATTAAAAAAAAGAAATAATAATACTTGAGCTCGTTTAACTGAGTTGTCTGGCATGGCGTGACGCTTTCCCTCTGCCCCCTCCACCCCTTTTTAAAGTGTGCATGACCGAGAAGCAGTAAGATATTTCTGGATGTGCTAGATAATGGTATCTTAAAGGATTAAGTTGTTGGTATGGACTAGCCGGTTGTCCCTTAAAAGGTAAGGTGGATTATAGATCAAGCAAAACTGATTGAAGACTCATAGCTACATCCTTAAAATTTCTCCTAAATAGACTGTAAAGGCGTTGGGTGCAGAAAGAACTTGCATAACTTAACAGATGGCGAAGCGGCTCTGTAAGAAGTTGACTTCTTGGATTTCTGGAGATTTTAGAATACAGTAGTAAAAAGTACTAAGAGTTCATTTGTATATAAAAACTAATAAATCTTCACTGAGTAGATTTTTTCTGGTCTAGGATAGACTTTTGGAAAGATTCATTTGTGTGAGTTTCAAAACTTTCTCTTTAGCTGCTTTTCCCACCTCGCAACACACACGCATGTACTAAAAGTCTGGCAGTTCAGGTGCTCACCTAACATGTAAGTTCATGTTTTGCTGCAAGATTAATTGTAGTGGATAGCTGAGTGTTTGTTTTTGTCTCATAATAACTGTAAAGTCTCATTTTCTAAATTTAAACATGAGTTTATATCAACACCAAGCATAAATATTGTATGGAATGGAAGAAGAATTTGCTTGGTGTTGTCTTGCTTGGACTGTAATGATTGTGTGTGTTGAATTTGGTAATGAATTTTCTCTAGGACAGTTCTCAAAAATCAGTTTACTGTCTATATCTAGACATTCTTCCCTCTGGTTATTGGGCTAGAGGAAAAATAATGTGTAACTCTTTGTCTCGTTTCTCAGTGAATTTTCCTGTAGATTTTTCAGCGTTGGAATGAAGTGTTCAATTTTTCTTCTTTGGTTAGATTTATTAGTATTCTCGGTATTCTGCTCTGAGGAAAAAGTGACAAACCATTTTATACACACTGTTGTTTAAACTAACATCTGTATCTGATACAAAACATTTTAAATTGCTAATGCTCCGTTTCATAAATATGCACAATTGTAATGGCATGAATAATTTCAAAGTGTAGATATCTTGGTGCCATATTTTAAAGTTTTGTTTCTTAAATTTCTGTTGATATTAAATCATCAAGTGAATAATTTTTTTTTGTCTGGTAAATTTATTCTGTATAAAATCATTATTTTGTATGTAGCAGTTTTCTGGGATAATGAATGATATTCAGTGGGAATTTTAACTTTTGAGCGTGTATGTGGTATTTTTTTCCCCATTTGAACTTGTGAAAAACCCCCGTCAGTTGCCTGCATTCTCAGTTCCATATAAGAGGCTGGAAGAAGAAAGCTGGGATTTTACTTGTTTGTTGTAAAATATACCAAGTTTAGATGGCTCTTGTGGGATCATTTAGCAGAATCTCCAGGTTTTACACAATCTCCAGCACTTTTTCTGCAGCACAGTGGACATGATTTAGAATCTGTTCTTGACCTGGCTGGCTTCAAGTTGTTTCGGCCCAGAATCCCGTTACAGGAACTGGAGATTTAGAGATGTGCAGATTTTCAGTTTTGAATTCTAACACTAACAGGTTAGATTCTCATGGTAATAAATTAATGTTGCGAAGTCCTGTTTTGTTTGTGAAGCACCATTTAAGAAGGCAGTAGGTGTATTTTTCAGCCAGACTTGATTAAGAGATAAATTGTATTAAAGATGTGCAAACACAGTCCATACTCGTCAGTCTAACCCTGCTCGTCTCTGTGGAGGGTTACTGTTCCTCAGCTGTGCCAGTTTTCAAAGGTACATGAAGCCACACTTTTTAATAATAAAGGTTGTATATCTAAAATGTGTGATATGTGGGTGCTTTTAAACACATCATTTCACGAATCTGTTTCAGTGTGTGGCCAGAGCTGAAGGGGGTACGCTCCTCCACTGAAAGCCACAGAAGGGTAGCAAGAAGCAGGGTGGAGCCTTATAAATAAAAACGGGTACAAAATGGAATCGTGATGTGTAGCTGCAGTCTCTGTCTTGTACAGACCAGTTGCACAGGATTTACAGGCATTATTTCTAACACACTTATGGCTTTGTTGTTGAAGGAAGGGGATCTCCAGTAAGGAACTGTGAATACAAAGGACTGAGAAAATATTTTAAAAGAGAATACAGAAGAATAGCCATTATTTCTGATGGCCAGGTCATGAAACACTGCCTTTTAAATTTTTCTTATAAACTTGGTTAGGTTTGTACTGGTTTTTTGGTTATCCTTTATGCTTTCTGAGACAGGGCTGAACCAGCATTAGAGAGCTGCACTGTACTGGGGAGGGAGCTGTGGGCCCATCTCTCGTGAGGAAGGAGATGGAGACTCCTGAGGAAAGTGGAAGAGCAGCAGCAGAACAGCTGGCGAGCGGAGATCAGCTCGGATGGTCTGGAACAGAACAGTGGTGGCCACGGGAGTTTTCTTCAGGCGTGAGCGAGATAGATGGAAACTGCCAACGGCATTCAGTCCCAAGTTACAGAGCAAAGTTCCCTCCTGATGGTGGGGCAGTCTTAATATGTGAACAATGCAGCAGAGAATTGCTTTTTCCTCTAATCCTCACCATCCGTGTTTCTGTGAGGATGTTATTTACCATGACTTTCAGCCTGGCTTGTCAGAGCAGCTTGCTTAGGTCTATTACCTTTGCAGGGAGCAGACAAGGTGAGGCTGCACCTGGAGTACTGTGTCCAGTTCTGGGCTCCCCAGTTCAAGAAAGATGAGGAGCTGCTGGAGAGAGTCCAGCGGAGGGCTGCGAGGATGAGGAGGGGACTTGGAGCATCTCTGCTACGAGGAGAGGCTGAGGGAGCTGGGCTTGTTCAGCCTGGAGAAGAGAAGGCTGAGTAGTTCTTCCCCCAGCTGAACACAGGGAAGGACTTCTTCACTCTGAGGGTGACGGAGCCCTGGCACAGGCTGCCCAGGGAGGCTGTGGAGTCTCCTTCTCTGGAGATATTCAAACCCCGCCTGGACGCGGTGCTGTGCAGCCTGCTCTGGGTGACCCTGCTGTGGCAGGGGGTTGGACTGGGTGATCCACAGAGGGTCCCTCCAACCCCTGCCATTCTGTGATTCTGCGTGACAAACCATTTCTAAGAACTTAACCTCTTTTTAGCTCTGTGGTTGCTGCATTGTCTCCCACTCATGGTGATCTGTAGGCTCTTCCAACTGCTGCTGTTGGTTTGGACTATGTACAGATAGATGTGTGGGCAAATAGTGTGCACACTTTCAAATGCCATTATACCTCCACTACATCTGTGGTGTCTCTGACCACTACTACAATAGGCCTCCTACCAAGCAGTTCATCTCTCCTGTAGAGTGCTTGGACTTACCCTCTTTCCCCGTAGTCCCTCAGGAACAGACTTGAGACTGGCTGAGGTACGCTGATAATGGCAGCCTACACCACCAGTCATCTGTCCTGCCGCCCTTTCCTCATTCTATTGCACACAGATGTGTCCGTGTCTGCTCCCTGCAATGACAGTGGACCCAAGGAAGCTGCTCAGAGACTGACCGCGGTTTGCAAGTTCCATCTCTCTAGCTCATGGTTAGAGGGAGCACCCCTGCCCACCACTGCTCTGTCCACTCGTGTCCACTCACCCATTTTCCTGTTAAAAGGCCATCTGGGATCCAGTTGTGTGGCTGTCTGCTAGAAGCAGCCCTCTCCTACTCTGTTTTCTGGTGAAGCAGATGGAGATGTATACCTGCTGTATTACTGTGCTTATCTACAGAAAATGACGTTTCTGGGCTGTGTCGGCTCTTCTGCATAAGCACAGACCAAGATTACAGTTGGGTTGGTGACACGGTAAAGAAAAGGTTGCAATATATGACTATTCCCAGGTGCTAGAACAACATTTTCAGCTGTGAAGTTTGGACAATGTTTCTTGAAATTCCTTTCAGCCTAATCTTCTGGTATTTGTGTTTGTTTTTCCTTTTTTTTTTATTTGGAGGTAGAAAATGAAAGAGATGTGTCAGTTTTAAAAACATAGTGTTTTGACAGATAGCCTTTGATTGGCGAGAAGGGATCAATCAGTCGTTACCCTAATTTGCTTGCTGTTGGGCTGGAGGTAAACCTGTGAAGGAGAGAGCGAAATGGAGAACCCGAGTGGTACTGATGCGCTCTTCTAGGCGTGAGATGATGGATGGACCTCTGCTCGCCCACGATGGTGGGGTGTTCCGGTAGAGTAAAACCCCAGAAGTTCACCATGTGAATTATCAGAAGCAAATGCTGCTTTGCTCCTGGTGAGGAGTATCGAGAAGGTTTATCGTTATCCTCAGAATCTGCGTAACGAGTGGGGCCTTTGGTGCTGTGCTCACGTTGGGAGTCAGGTTCTGCCTCGGCCGTCTGCTCACAGTGTGGTGGTTCTGCTCCCTGGCTTGCTGACCCCGGTGTGTCGCTGGCGTTAGGGCTGGGCTGGGGCATCGGGTGCTCTGCTGTGGTTTTTGATTCTTTAAACAAGATCTTCTCTAAAGCTAATCCTTGGTGGTTATAATAACTAGTTTGCTCCCCTGGCAAAATGGGATTATGGCACAGAGATCAGGTTGTATTAAAGAAGTTAATCTGTTTCTGTCTGAAGAAACGGTGGTGTTGGAAAGCTGTATTGTTTCCTATATTTCTCCTATGATAGTTCCTGGGTGAGTTATTTGTCTTAATACACATCATCTCACGTTAATTCTGTCTGAGGGCTGTCATCTGTAAAGTCACGAAAATAGAACTTATAAAATCAAGATACATGTATATAAATCTTTTTTACAATCTAAGGGCAATACTGATTCTTCCCCAAAAATACGTAGCAAGGTTACCGTGAAGGTGGAGTGCTGGAGACGTAAGGATTTCGGTCACTGACTGTGTACAAAATGAAGTACAGGCCATGCCTGGACTGTCGGCCCATCCATTTTTCAGTCCAGTCCTGAGAGCACATCTGCCGTGAGCGAGCCTGTAGTGTCCTTTCACAGTTTGTTCAGTTGTTTCTCAGATTTAGCATCGCCAACGCACGTACTGGTATTGAGGATTGGCCTGAAGTGATTGAAATAATTTCATGGGGTGTTTTACCAGACGGCGTGAACTTGTTGCTGTTACCTGAGGTTGGGTTGTGACTTTTGACCCGGTGACTTTTTCAGAACCTTGTTTCTTTGGCCGAGCAATAACTTGGCACCCAAGAACTTACTGCCTCTCTGTGAATGATAAGTCAGCATAGTGCAGAAGCTGCAGCGTTGCAAGCTGTTGCGATTTTGCTGCGGATTGAGCAACGGTGTGTATCAATAATTTGTATATCCACGGCGGCAGCTGAGGTTTTTTGATTGAGGACCTCAGCTTTCTCGAAGACAGTAAGTTCCTAGCCGCCTTGGTTACAGAAAAGTTTGAAAAACATGCACTGACGTAGTATCTAGAGACAAATACGCAGAAGTTATTGCATTTAAAAAAGCCCTGGTGAACTGTGGAGACGGACCCATGACCTTTGGACGCTCGCGGCGGGCAATGCTGGCGCGTAGGCGCCTTAACCTTTCTGCTGGCTTTCACACGCGTGCTGTTTCTGCTGAGCTGGAGATCTGTGTGGCTTTGGTTACAAAGCTTTTCCACTGTGATTAGCTTTCCTTTTGGTCTGGTTTAAGCATATTCCTTTCCTCCTCCTCTTAAAATCCCTTTTTGTAATATGCTTTAAAAGGTCCCTTTTTTTTGATTCTGTTTTAGACATTATCAGATATGGTTCTGTGCTTAAGTCCTGTGCTGTTTGTCTTAAGTGTTTGGTCATGATTTCTTTAGAAATCACAGAATCACAGAATCGTAGGGGTTGGAAGGGACCTCTGTGGGTCATCTAGTCCAACCCTCCTGCTGAAGCAGGGTTACCCAGAGCAGGCTGCACAGCACCGCGTCCAGGCGGGTCTTGAATATCTCCAGAGAAGGAGACTCCACAGCCTCCCTGGGCAGCCTTGGCCAGGGCTCCGTCACCCTCAGAGGGAAGAAGTTCTTCCTCACGTTCAGACGGAACTTCCTGATCGTTGGATCATAGGTTGGAAAAGACCTCTAAGATCATCAAGTCCAAACGGGCCTCTGCATATTGCAGAGCTGGGGCCTGAAATTTTCCTCGTTAGAACTCGGTTAGAGCTGGGTGGGCAGAGCTGCTCGACTCCAAGCAGTTTAAAACCGCAGGTTCCGCCGTGCAGTCTCTGTCACCTGGGCTTCCACGGGACTCTCTGTCACTATTAATGTTTGCGCTTGTCAAACGGAACAAAACAGAACAGGAGAGGAGGCTGCAAGCACTTAAAAAAGTAGGTCAATGGGCCAGCAGGTTGTTTGGCCAGAAAAGAACAAGTGGCTTCACTCAATCATGCTGTAGTTGTTTTTCTCCTGTTGGCAGGTTTTTCTGCTGTGCTTTAACTTCCTACGTTCAGGTTCGCATCTGTATTTTAACTGCCTAAGAGCCTCCGTTAGCTGCATGCAGAAAAGTCTGGTGTTTGCCATAAAATCTGTTAATGAATTTAGGAGTAACGTAAGCTTAGTTTTTAGATCCCAGCCTACTTTTCAGAATTTAATATGCTTTAAAACAGAATTTTTCGGCAGTGGTACACGTATGTAGTATAGTAAATGCATTTTATTTTATGAACATTAAGCAAGGCAGAGAGAAACGGGATAAAGCCAGGAGAAAAAACTGATTCTGTGTAACTTTAATATGTAGAAAATAGCATGGTGCAAGGGAAGAAACTGTATAAATGAAAAGTAATGGTATAAAGAGGCTGGAAGTTGGTGGTCACTTACACTGGCGCCGAGTTTTTTTAAGGAAAAAGTGCGTTTTTGAGGTAGGTTTGGGATAAGTTCCTGGAAATGTTTCTGAAGTGGAATTTGAAAGTAGGCTGTGTTGGAGGGAGTAACAGGAATGCAGCACGGCAGCTTTGCCAGTTGCAAGCAGCAGCGTTCTGCACATTGTGGAGTTCTCAGAGTGACGACTTTGGAGACTGGGAGAGGACAAGACGTAACTGAAAAAGGCAGTGAAGGCCCAGGTGAGAGTTTCAGGAGAAAAGGTGTTGAAATAATGGTGTGAAGATACACTTCGGAGGTAGCAAGTGGAAGTGAAGATGTAGGTGGTGTGAGAGATACCGAATTCAAAAGTAAAAATTACTTCAAAATGAAAGATTGGCATAAAGTGATAGCTTAAGGCAGAGATGAAATTGTTTCAGAATATCCATTTTATCAAGAAGAGCTTTAAAGCAAGATGAATTCAGACAGTGAAATACCGGGGATATTTTAGTATGCAGAATATTGCCATTCAGCGAGACCTGGACAGGCTGGAGAGTTGGGCGCAGAGGAGCCTGATGAAGATCAACAAGGGCAAGGGCAGGGTCCTGCACCTGGGCAGGAACAACCCCAGGCACCAGTACAGGCTGGGGCGGACCTGCTGGAGAGCAACTCTGTGGAGAGGGACCTGGGTGTGCTGGTGGACGACAGGGTGACCATGAGCCAGCAGTGTGCCCTGGCTGCCAAGAAGGCCAATGGCATCCTGGGGTGCATCAAGAGGAGTGTGGCCAGCAGGTCGAGGGAGGTTCTCCTTCCCCTCTACTCTGCCCCAGTGAGGCCTCATCTGGAGTGCTGTGTCCAGTGCTGGGCTCCCAAGTGCAAGAAAGATGAGGAGCAACTGGAGAGAGTCCAGCGGAGGGCTATGAGGATGATGAGGGGCCTGGAGCATCTCTCCTACGAGGAAAGGCTGAGGGAGCTGGGCTTGTTCAGCCTGGAGAAGGCTGAGAGAGGACCTAATAAATGCTTATAAATATCTGCAGGGTGGGTGTCAGGAGGATGGGGCCAGACTCTTTCCAGTGGTGCCCAGCGACAGGACAAGGGGCAACGGGCACAAACTGAAGCACAGGAAGTTCCAGCTGAACACGAGGAAGGACTTCTTCCCTCTGAGGGTGATGAAGCCCTGGCCCAGGCTGCCCAGGGAGACTGTGGAGTCTCCTTCTCTGGAGATATTCCAGACCTGCCTGGACGCGGTGCTGTGCAGCCTGCTCTGGGTGAACCTGCTTTGGCAGGGGGTTGGACTGGGTGACCCACAGAGGCACCTTCCAACCCCGAACATTCTGTGATTCTGTAATATTGCACATATAAATTAGTCTTCATGGAATGATTACTTCTTCTTTAGTAGGAAAAAAAATAAACAAGTGATCATTGTAAAACTCCTTGATTATAAAGTTCTCTTTTATTTTTTTACAGTTCAGAATTTAATGCTTTTCAGCAGAAGAGGATACATTGAGCTCCACGTTGTTCTTCAAAGGAACTAGGTTTCATAACTAAACCTGACACTTTAACAAGTCCCAAAGTGTAAAAGGTAAAATTGTGCTTATAATTAATGAGGTTCCTGTGACTTTCAACCATCAGCACTGCAGGGCTGATCAGCAGTGTTGAGCAGGGTGTTTTGTTCTCCGGAACATGACAGAATTTGGTTCTTAGCAGTAGGCCCAGTCCTTGATTTCTGTAGTGTTTGCTTTCAACTCGACTGGTTTCGTTGGCGTTCTCTCTGCGGTCTCGCCCGTTGGCATGCGCAGGTGCTGAAAGTGCTTCGTGCAGTGCGCGTTTGGATGCAGAGACAGAAGGGTCAGACCTCAGAGAGAGAGAAGCAGATGCACTACAGGGGCACTGCCTGTAGTCTTCGACTTCTTTTAAAGCACAGGAAATTCCGTCTGAACATGAGGAAGAACTTCTTCCCTCTGAGGGTGACGGAGCCCTGGCCCAGGCTGCCCAGGGAGGTTGTGGAGTCTCCTTCTCTGGAGATATTCAAGACCCACCTGGACAAGGTCCTGTGCAACCTGCTCTGGGTGACCCTGCTTCGGTGGGGGGGTTGGACTAGATGACCCACAGAGGTCCCTTCCAACCCCTACCATTCTGTTATTCTGACGTAGGACCTGTATACTGTGACAGAGGAATGATTTTGTTGAATTGTAACAACTGGGTTCTTTGTTAAAATGAAAATATTGACTCTTAAATTCTGATTCTGTGTAATGATGTCATTTGTGTCACAGGTGAAAGTTTTTTGTGTTTAGCTGTACCTGTGTTTTTTATTTTGCAGATGAATGGGACAGTGTATCACTATTCCTACAGAATTTAGTGTTACTCTTGATCCCTATAGCGTTAGGTACCAAATTAATTTAAAAATTAACAAAGGGCTAAAAAAAAGTAAATAGTACATACCTATATTAGTGCATGCTATGTCAGCTAAACAAAAACAAGTTTCTAACTGGTGTCTGGAGTTTAAACCTAATTCCATGCCGGTGGTGGTAGCTGTTTTTTACTGCTGAGCAATCTGTCTGTTGCTGTTTGCTTTTGACCAAAATTCGATCAAACACTTCTTTTTAGTTTACCTTCCTCCTGCCATTTCTGGCTGGATTTCAGATAGTGTGAATCTGTTACTTTATAAAACCTGGCCAACTGAGCTGGGGAATTTAATTTGTCGGTGTGGCCAGTGCAGTGGTTATTTTGAAGAATTGGAGTGAAGGGATGGTTGCTTCCAGCATCTCCTCGGGGCACTAGATTTTGAAGAATAAAGGCAGGAGCAGGTTGGGCCTTATTAACTGAAGAAGTGGGTGAGAGGGCCAGTGGGGCCCTTGGGCACCCTGGAAGAGGTTGTGCTGCAGCAGAGCTCTCCCAGCTGCCTTCCTGCTGCCCTCCACTTACGAAGATTGGCGGGGAAGAATCCTAGGCTTGTGAAGCAAAGCTGTATAGTATGTGGCTGTTGTAGATCTGGTGGAGACATAAGCTGTCTATCTCCGTTTCCCCATATATTAAAAAACTGAGATACAATTTTCCTGGAACGTTTTGCAGATTGTGTGGGTCATGGAGCTGCAGCTGCCATATTTCTTGCGGTATTAACACCGCAAGTTGCACTAGATCTGGCACTTTCAGAAGCAAAAAAAAATCCTTCCTTCTCAGAAACTATGAGTCACTAAAGTGACTAAACCCAGCTCCTTTGAAATAAATGCAATGCCTTTTCCTATGAAGTTTATAACATAGAAAAATTCCCAAAGATCTGCAAGTTCGGCTTGTATAAAACTCCTTCCTGCATGCAGCTGTTCCTTAACCACTGACGCTGCTCCAGTCCTGCTGCTCCCTTTGAGCAGCCTCTGACATCTGACTTTTCTGTGTCAAGGAGAAAGGTTTAATTGCATTGTTTTATGTTTTCATAAACATTTCAGCCTTTCCATACAGTCATGTAATTTTGAGGTGCCTAAAAGTAGGTTATTTGTTGAATTAATACTTACTTTAATTTTACATTCCTTCTCTCACTGTTAATATTTCATTCACATTCCGTATTCAAAATCATATGTACACCTGAAGAAACAAAAAACTTCGTACTGAACTTTTGTAATGAAGAACTGACTGCTTTCAGAAATGGCCGGGTTAACTGTAGCTTTCTCACAGTGTGGAGATCACACTCGAATAGGTATCTGATTGTCATCATTTCATAGGTCTGTTGTAACAATGTGCTCAAGAAAAAAGTATAGTAAGAAATAAATAACAGCTGTAAAATACGGCAACCCAAATGCTTTCCGTTTGCACAATTTTTAAATAGAATGTATTACTACTGAGGAGTGTCTTTTACATCTGTTTAACCTTCAGAATTATGAGAGCAATTTAGGTACAAGTTAAAATAAAAATAGAAAGCTATATCTAAATGCAGAATCAGAAAAAGATTTGTGTTGGTTTAGTCCAGACTTATTTATCGTGACACTTATTAAAACAGTGTTCTCTTGAACTTTGTCATGTAAAATGAGATGTTAAAGTCCAAGTTATGCTGGTGGTGGAGACTGAAGGAGAGAAGGTAGGAGGGCAGAGCAGGAGGCTGGAAGAGAGGGGAAGATGAAGAGCAGCTTATAGAGCAAAGGAAAACTTCGGTGTGCTCAGATGAAGCACGTTTGTTCCTCCAGAGTCACATTTTCGTGTTTATTCTTCTCTTACAGGCAAACGTACAAATGTCTACCACAAGACTAAAGTGTGCTGTGTTATGTTTTTTACCATAAGCACCCATAAAATGAGCTCCATTGCTGACAGGTATGTTAACAGCCACTAAGACTTTTGGAGGAATTACTGTTCAATGCTTTCGTTAATAAACTTTTCTTACAGTTAATATATAGAGAATAATAATTTATGCAAAAAATAAGAGGAGTGAGGTTTTGGCTTTTTTTTTTTTTTACAAAGTTATTTTGGTAGTTGTTAGATGTGTTGTTTTGTAGTCATTGGAAATAGTGATTTTTATTGTTGGAGATGAGTCTGAAACTATTACTTGTTTTCAGCCATGGAACAGCATCTGTGCAATTTAAGTTGATTTTTAATGTTTACTTCAAATTTTTTTTTTGAGTACTTCAGTATTTGATTAAGGAAAATACACACACTTAGACAATTAGTGATGCTGCAGATGATAGTAAAGTGACCTGCTAACCTATTTCAAGGGAAAAGCAATAGCTGAGACGTGGTTTCTACTTGATTCCTTGCGCTGGACTTTCTTAGCAGCTTAGGTGAACACCTGTCTGTAATATTCTGTGTGTTACCATTTGTGAGGCTTCAGGAAACAAAACTTCCATCAAATTTATGGAAAGTTAAACCTGTTCTGAATAAATAACAATAAAAGCAAAGGGTAAAAAGTGCCTGTTTGGCACTTTTAGTTCTTTTAGTGAAGCTCTGTGGCATTTCACTGAAATTTCAGCCCTTTGAATATACAAATTTTTTTTAGTTGCTTTATGTTTATGTAGTAGCGTACAAAATAATTCCTTCCTGCCATCAGTGCTTAGTGTTATGTACGATTGCTTGGTGACAGTTACTTGGGTTAAGGGAAGGAAAGATTAGGGTCAAATAAGGAAGGGTGGACACAGAGATCAGTGTCGACAGCACTGAATAGACTGAAAGCAGACAGAAGAAGTTAGAGAAATAAAGCGTGAAAATCCGTGATATGGCAGTTTTGGGAGGTAGAAGAACAGTTTTGACTTTGCTTTTAAAATCAGAGGAAATGAAACGAAGGTGTTGTGTGAAGTATACTGAGGCATCTTCAAGAGAAACATGTTCTCATTTTGATTTTTTAATACCTCTTGAGCAGTACATGGACAGTTGTTAGTTGAGGAATATTTATGTGATACTTGGTTAGAAAGCAAATCTAATGAATAATTGCTATTACTGTGTTTAATGTTGATATTAATTATCTATTTATAAAATTACTTATATGGATGAAGTATAGCATATTCCTCAGCCCTCTTCCATTAATGATACTTAAGTTTTTAAGACCATTGTGCTTTCTTACTATAAATATTTCCAGAAATTGTAGCAGAAGTTGCCAATAAGTAAAATTAAAATTATATTTGTCCTCTCATGTTTTCAAAAGGGTGAGGTAATCCGAATAATCAAGAAGACAGAAAAATAAAATCAAGCTGTGTTCAATTAAGTGTTTGCACAGGGTTGTAAGTTCTCATTAGAAATAGTCTGAAAATCCTTTGAGTCGCGTCAGAAGTGTAAGGGTTTTTGCTTTCTGTTTAGTAAATGTCCTGCAAGAAGAACTTAGAGCAGGCTTGGCTTCAAGTAGTTGGTGATGGTCTTTGCGAGACATCACAGTAAAACAGCGCTTTGGTTTCTTGATACGACGGAGATTTGCGGTGGTCAGACTCCACAGGAGAAGTTTTGCACTCTAACATTTGTTTCTTTCAGAAATGATGGAAGCATTTTTGATGGGCTGGTGGAAGAAGATGACAAAGATAAAGCAAAAAGGTAAGTTTTTAAGTTATTTAAAGCTGAGAAATATTCTGTACTTGTACATTTGGGCTTAACAGGGTGATTTCTAAACAGCAACAATGTGATTCTTTTATAAATAACTGTATTATTCAACAGCATTTCTTTTACTGTCGTTGTTCAGATATGTTGTGTATTTGTAATGGTGGTTCAATTATTTTGTATTTTTGTCAATGGAGGGTTTATTCCAAAGGCTTTGCTGCACCCTTCCATGAGGAGGAGGAAGCCGTTCCTCAGAACTGGTGTCTGAGATTTGGAGTAGGTGTTTTTGACAGTTCTCACAGCGGGGATTCGTAAGGGGCCGATTGCACCGGGAGCCTGGCAGTAGTCTGCAGCTTATTATAGGAAGGTGTCACAGCTGTTATAAAACGTTTTCTGTTTTGTTTTTCAGAGTGTCTAGAAACAAGTCTGAAAAGAAGCGCCGAGATCAGTTTAACGTACTTATCAAAGAGCTGGGTTCTATGCTTCCAGGTAATGCTCGGAAGATGGATAAATCCACTGTACTGCAGAAGAGCATTGACTTTTTACGGAAGCACAAAGGTAATTCTTTGCAAAAATAGATCAAAAAAAATCGTAAATTCTGAATTATTTTAATGATATTCAATTAGTACATAAAACATTAACAATTTTGCAGCTCCTTTAAGGAAATTGTCAAAAAATGTCAAGAGTTCCCAGAGAAAGATATTCTTAAGATCATAATTTATGTAGCAGAGATAGAACTATTTTTGCTAATATTTTGCAGAAGCCAGCACTAATATTTTTTTTGTCCCATAGTTGTCAAGGAAGTTCTTGAAGATAAGCATTTACTTTTGGAATAACCTTGACGTTCTTTGTTGTGGACAGGTGGAGACCCTTAGAATGTAGTCGCTTCAGAAGATGGAAATGGAAATTGTCAAAGCTTTGCTACTACTGATCCGTTTCAGGGGCAGTACTTGCTGGAAGTACTCACTCTGATATTTAGATAAGGCTAGTTTGAACAGTTGGTTTGTCTTTCCAATTTCCACATAAAGCAAGAAGCAGCAGCTAGGCTGAGGGAACTTAATGCTCCCTCTCTCCACATCAGGTATCTACGCAAGTGGCTGCTTTAACGAGGGTGATGATGGTCTCAGACCAGGAGTGTGGGCATCTTCTTTCCTTTTAGCTGGAAAAACCCTCCAGAATAATACAGAAATACTTGTAGCTGAACTTTTTAATTTTCAAGACCTGTCTGCTTATGTGTAAGCCACTGAGTGTGCCTGTGTTGTTTTGTAAACCCTCATGGGAGATGTCAAAACGATGAATGTCTTTGAACAACCTTGCTGTGTTGTGAATCTCTGGTTGTTTGCATCAGCTGCTGGTGGGATATACCCAGATATGTTGTACAGAAGTTCATGACGGATCATTATTTCTGTCATGAAAAAATTCTTCCACCAAGTGTACACTTATTTATGGCTGTTTGATACTTACGTATATAAAAAAAAAATCCCTGTTCCTGCTCCTACGCTTGTTCTTAATATGGCACCTTGTGGTTGACACTGCCAAAAGCAAGATTAAAAATCCAAGAAAATGAGCCCTTTCCATAGTTAACCTATTTCTTTGAGTAATTTCTGACCAAGCATCCTAACTAGAAAGCAGTAGGGAAAAAGAAAGAGCTATTAGGTTATGGAATAAAATAAGTAAAGCTGTTAAGTGGATGGATAGGTATGTATTCATTAACAGCATGTGTGTCAATTTAAGGTATATTAAGGTCTGAATAATTTTTTTCCATGTCCTAGCACATCTCTTCCATTAGTGTTACGGTTCCAGTAGCACCACATGTGTACTGAATAGTGCTGTTAAAAGGTAAACAGAACAATTAAAGTGGAAAGGCAGGGAGAATAGTGTAAGGCCTTTGTGAAAATTGGTTCTGTTTCAAAATCACTTTATCTTGTATTGATGATTCCTATCATAAAATACAGAGTGGAGGATGAACGCGTGTGCCAGCCAGCCAGCAGCACCAGTCATACTTCTTTCTTCCTGAGATTATGTTTTTAAATTATTTTGATTTTTCTAGGATAAAGGGGAAAAAAGCAGCTCTGGAGATGAGTGCCTGTTAGGGCATGGTGCTTTTGTCCTCCACCTGATGGGACAGAGTGCAGCTTTGTGTGAGCGCACGTGGCATATTCAGCTCCCTAAAGCTCTGGCTGCCAGTGCTCACCAGCCTTGCTCTGCACTGGTTGACATTAAAATGTTTTGGACAAAATGTTGGCAGTGCTCAGGAGCGTGCTTTGCCTCCTGAGGTGCTTGGATCAGTTTGTTGCAACAAAGCAGAGTGACCCCAGCAATAAATGAATTGTTCAGCAATGATTAGCTGCTTTCTTGTTGAAAATCCAGCTGTGTTCAGCCACCAGGTTCTGATTAACTGCGTCGCTTCTGGTTCTTTCTGGACCATTTTCACGTTGGCCAGACTTGATACTCAGGTGGCAGCTCCAGATGGTTTTTGGCCAGTGTGGATTCTGTTCCTCATTGGGAAAAACCAGCAGGGTAAGCACGCTGAAATTATATCACCAAGAGCTTCTCCTTGGCTAATGCTGCCTGTCATCTCCCTTTGAATTTGTAAACAAGAAATTTTTGAAAATTATGAAATACTGAAGAGTTTTGCCACTTATAATGACAAGGAGTAGACTGATGCTCATACAACCCACAGAGAAATGCTGCAGTTCTTGGCCCAGCTGGCAGTTTCTTTTGAGGATGCTCAGTACTGATGCAGAGTTGCTTCAGATCCAGGATTTGAAGGCTGGAGGAGTTTAATGTGCAAGCTTGGTTATGCTTCTTTGTCTGGTACCTAGCTCAGGAGCGTGACCTCAGTGTCGTTTATCTTTGACAGCAACCTTCTGCCATGATTTTTAAGCGTTTCTCTAAAGTTGAAGTGAAAAAAAGTTTTTACCATGTTACTTTGGCTCTGTTTTCAAATATCGTACTTGTTATTCTGATTACGGGGAATGTAGAAGAACACTGTACTTGTGGTAAGATACTTCAGAATGGTTCGTTAAAGGCATAAATTTCTGCTTTTCTTCAGTATAAATCCCTTCTACTGTAGAAGCCAGACTGCCTTTTTAAAATTCTGAAGTAGGATGATTATACGGACCAGAATGAGCCAATGAATTGGACTTTTCCAGTCCTAAAATGGAGACTATCTGTGTCCTATAGGCTGTATACATTAAGTACATTGAATTTTGCCTCTGCTTTGGTGGCAGAGCTTTTCATTTCCATGTCCTTTGACTTCCCCCTCAGTGCTCAATATATTTATTCTGATTTAAAAGTTAGGCTTGGGGTCATGCTTAGGTTATCCTAATTCTTCAGCCCTCTCTCACCGCTTTGTGATACCATTTCAAAACAGATAGCAAAAGCCTGCTCAATTTATGTCTTCTGTGAGGTCCGATCATCGGAAATTCTGGCCCGTCTTCTTTGTTGGTATATTTTTCCCCTCTCCTTGCAGCTCTCCACTTCTTGGCTGCTTCTTGCATGACATTGCTGTCGTTCGCTGTTCTTTTAGTGAAGTCTAAAGCTCGTTCGTAAAGTTTTCCCCCTTCAGTCTGGGAAACAAAGTCGTGAACTGTTCCAGCCCTTTTTCCATATTGAACTCGGTTCCAGGTTTTCTGTTCTCCATCAGCCATCTGAACGGACGAACCAGCTCACGGCCTTTGTACGGACTTGGCCTTCAGAAATGGGAAAGCCTCCGAGACACGGCTTGGTTCTTTCGCTTTGTGTAAATGCTGGAGTCACAGTTACTTGTTCAAGGTTGGCCTTGCAACCAGCGCTCCTGTAGTACCCTTGTTACTCATCAGAACTGAAGTGCTGCGCGGTCTGGCTGCTTGTTTTCCGTTAGCAGTTGATAAAGAAGCATCAGCTCTCAGAACCTGGGGTCTGGTTTTGCTTAGCAGCCATTAATTTAATCTGTCTTTCTCTTAAGTCCTACAGGAATCTCTGTTCAAAATTCGTTTCTGTGTGTGAATCGGATGGTAATTCTGCAGTGGAGTCTGTCATACAGCTCTTAACAGGCTTTGTTGCAAACCTACACATTTTTTAACATAACCTTATTTCTTTACAGTAAAGGGTGGGATGAAGAGAAAAGCCAGTGCCAATTTTTAGTGCAAAGGTTAGAATGACCAGGATTGGCCAAGATACTGGAGGGTTAGATGTTTCAGTGACCTAGACTGATCAGGAATTTTGGCCTTCTGCATCTTTGAAAACAACACTTTCAATAAAACATTTTATTGTAGTCTCAGAGGAAAGACTGTTTTTCTGTTGTCAAAATCCATTACTTACTGTCGTTAACTTCAGCATTGCCACGATGTCTGGCAGGACTGGAGCACAAACTGGGAGAAGGAAAAAGAAGACAAATCTCATTATGACACAGAGGAGAAGCCATGTATTTTATTTTTAAGGAACAACATCTACATGTAATAAATAAACAACAGGGGAGACTGGAGAACCTTCTGCAGTTTCCTACTGTGTATATGTAACGTAGTGGGAAAATAATGGCTTTTGGAAGTGTGAATCCTTACCTTGTGTATGTGTTTGATTGTAGAAATTACTGCACAATCAGATGCCAGTGAGATTCGACAGGACTGGAAACCGACATTCCTTAGTAATGAAGAGTTCACACAGTTAATGTTAGAGGTATATTATTTCTGTTTTTCTGGGAGTAGAATATTTTCTCACAGGGAGTCGTTCCAGGATGAAATTTTTCATTTGGATGGCGTAACACTTTTAGTTTCGTATTTTAATTGTAACTATACGTTTTCATGAAGATCAACAGTCAAAATTCCTATGTGTGCAGTGTAATAGAATAGAATCATTGAATGGTTTGGGTTGGAAGGGACCTTAAAGATCATCTAATTCCAACCCCTCTGCCATGAGCAGGGACATGCAAAACAGTTTTCAATTACATATAACATTATAACAGAAGAAGTCCACAAATAAACGTATTTACTCTCAAAGTGAAGTGGATAATTTAAAGGAAACATAATAATTTAAAGGAACATAAGGAAGGTCCTAGTCAAATAAAGAACTGTTATGCATAAATTAAAAACTTAATTATAAAAAAGACTCAATGCATCCATGTAACTTCTGAGCAATAAAGTGCTTAACTTGTTTGTTACGCTTTGCAGAAATGGTGTGTGAGCATTACTTTGCTAAGGAAGGTTACATGAATATTTGGATTACTACTAGAAATAAACTTTCAGTATAATATACATATTTCCTTGAAAATGAGAATAAGTCATTTATATCTTGTTAGTGAAACAATTTCCAATAGTTAAATGAAAAACATTAAGGTAAACGAACAAGCACTGTTTATTTTCATTCCATAGTTAAACCTTTCCTTTGAGGCACAGATTTAAAAAATAAAAAATTCTGATTTTCTGTACTTAAAAAATTTTCAAAAACATCTCTGTGGTGAATTTGCATATCTTTTCCAACAAGTTAGTGAGCAGTTGCTTCAGGTTTTCAAGATTTTTGTAGCTGTTTCTGGTGTTTCTCAAGTCCTCTTACAAAATACTTGTCCGCAACTGGTGACTGTAAAGCTAGAATGATAGGATATATGACTGTGTTTCAAAGATGTGAGCTTTAAAATTTCCTATTTAGAAATAAGGCAGTCAGAACTGTATCTCACAGTCTTAAAGTCTCAGTAAACTCTTACTACGGGTTGTTTTTTTTTTTGAGATAGGGAATATTGAGATTTCAAATACTGAAATTCATAGACTTCATCACCTCTTCTCTTAGTTTTCCACCTCTTATTGCTTTTTTTCTCTGGCTCAGTTTTCTGAGTTTTCTGATGTTTAAAATTATGATGGAATTAGAAATCACAATCAGACAGAGCGGGAGATGGGGGAAGTGGTGGCTAGCTGTACATGAACTGAACTCTTGCTTCTGAAACCACAGATTATATAAGAACAGAACATTATGGGAACTGTAATTATGGGAATTGAATTGCTAGTAGCGTAAAAGCAAGACCAAGAAATTTTAGTAGTGAAAAGTATTCTCATTTTTATAAGAAACTAAACTAAAATTGGTATAAATGTTGAATATAGCTTAACATTTTTAATATCCTGTGTTTCTTTTTATTTAACTGCCCATTATGTTTAATTTCAGGCTCTTGATGGTTTTTTTTTAGCAATTATGACAGATGGAAATATAATATATGTGTCTGAAAGTATAACTCCCTTGCTTGAACATTTGCCAGTAAGTACCAGTTGCTTTCAGTAACGTGTCGGTTTGTCTGTGGATGGTGTTCCGCTATGAGCACTAATTAATCGTTAGCCTTTTTGGCGTTAGAGAACAGGGGTGTACTTTGTTATAAAGATTCTGCTTTTTCTTCAGCACAACTCCTTGCTACTGATCTGCGTCCTGTATTTAACATTTCCTTTGGAAATACAGAATGCAGCTGGCACTCTGTTAGGCAGGACCCTGAAGTGCCAGACTAGCATCAGTTTCTCTTCAACACAGCTGAAACAACAGAGCTGACCGCAGGAGACCCGTTAGCGTTCGCACCTATCACCGCCTCGACACGAGTCAGCAGAGTACTGCTAAAAAGCTGTGTCCCTGGAATTTTTTTAAACTACTTTTTTATTCTGTACTTGGCAAAGAAGTCTTACAAGACATTGCTGCTGGGTCTGCTTTTTAAGCTAGGTATATGCTCGGGGTTTTACCACATTCGCACATCTTGAATCTGGGTGGCGGTGGTCACTGGCAAATGCAGTTTCTAGTTTTTTAAAGTCATTTCTGAATAATGTTTTTCTGAAATGAGGCAAAGTAGTACTCAAAAATACAAATGACTGACAAGTGAAACAAGGAGTTATTTTTTGAAGAGAGTTATTGTTACTTTATTGTACTTCAGAAGAAGTTACTGTTACAGGCTAGTTGTCTTACTGCAGTGAGAGAATTTTATAAAATTTGGAGTAGCTTATTTAAAAAAAAACAAAACACAAATTCTACTAAGGTATGCATGATACCGGCTTGAGAATTTTGAAAAATGGGCAGGTAGTTGTGATTTTTTTTTTTTTAAAAAAGTAGAATTTACCAAGTTCTTAGAGGCACCTTTGCTTTTCAGTGTGCCTTATGTATTCTAAACATACCTTCTATGATCCCTCAGTTCTGAGTACTTAATCAAATGCATTTATGCATATAATCAGTTGTTCAATTTTATTGCATTCATCTCTGTTGTTCCCAATTTCGTGTACATAGTTGTGGAACTGATTATAAAATTTATTCATAAAATCAACTGCAATTGTATATAATTATCGCTAACTTAATAACCTGTATGATGTAGGGAGGGACTGTCTTTTGTTCCAAGATACCATTTCAGTGTGTTGGATGCCACTGACAGGCTACAGTGCCCTAGAACAACACCCTATAATTTCTAATTAAAATGCTCCTGTAGTTGGAATTGTTGCACCCCAGAGAGGTGAATACAAGCTCCGTTGTAGTTTATTGTGGATGTCTATCTGCCGTCTTCCTGGTGGTTTTCATTAAACAGTTTGCAGTATTAAAATTAAGACAGATCAAAATGAGTTTTGTTGGTTTTTTTCCTTGCAAAACATTCTTGTGTATGCCAGCAGGTGGCTTTGTTGATTCAGTAATATTTTTCTGATCTCTGGAATTGTTTCTCATTAAAATAGTGGGCGTTGGGACACTGTACGTCTTGCATTATTTTAATGCTTATTAAATCTTTTTCTTTCAGTCTGATCTTGTGGATCAGAGTGTATTTAACTTTATCCCAGAGGGGGAACATTCAGAAATTTATAAAATATTGTCTTCTCATCTGCTGGAAAGTGATTCATTGACTCCAGAATACTTAAAATGTGAGTACTTACTGCGGGTCAACCCCAGCAGGCAGCTCAGCCCCACACAGCCGCTCGCCCACTCCCCGCAGTGGGTCCGGGGAGAGAATCGGAAGGGTGACAGTGAGAGAACTCGTGGGTTGAGATAAAGACAGTTAGTAGGTAAAGCAACAGCCACCTGCACAAGCAAAACGAAATAAGGAATTAATTCGCTGCTTCCCATGGGCAGGGGACACATCCAAAGCACGGCACCATATCGGCTGCTGTGAAGAAAATTAACATTATCCCAGGCAAAACCAGTACAGTAGTTGTGTTAATCTGCTTTGTATCACGTGTGGTCAGTTCTTCTCTCCCAGTGTTACTTAAGCAGAAACATATGGGTGAGCCTGGAAGAACAGAAGCACTTTTTTTGTGGGGTTTTTCTTTAGTCCCCGGAAGAGTAAAATTCTCAGTCTTGCATTGCATTTCACTCGGACTTTCCCATGTATTAGAAATGTTCGTCTTGTTTTTGCAGCTTCTGTTCAGACAGTTGTAGCAGTTGGAGGGAATGAAAACGTAGCAGCCTGATGGGTTGGGGAAGTGCATGCTTTAGGAAACTTCAGTTTAGGGTGGCTGCTGCTCTAAAGCAGCTCTGTTTTTAAGAGGTTTTCTATGTCTTTAGCATTCAGGCCCTCGATGCACAAATTCTGAAGGAGTGCTCCTTTTCTTTAGGTTACTTAATATCACGCTGGTTAAAAGCAGAGGCTGTAGCCATTTGTAATCACAGCATTTACAGTATCTCAATAAGTACGCAGCTTAATTACTCCTGCTTTCCATTTCATGTTGCCTTGCACTTCGTCAAGCATGTAGCCTTTTAATTTGTTTATTCTTTTCTCAGCAAAAAATCAACTAGAATTCTGCTGCCATATGCTGCGAGGAACAATAGATCCAAAAGAGCAACCTACATATGAATATGTAAAATTTATAGGAAATTTCAAGTGTTTGAATAACGGTAAGTGATTTCAGCGATGTTATGAGTGGGATGCTTGGGCAGCTTCACAGCTGAACAGCCTTGGGACCGTCGTGCACAACTTAATGATAAACTAAAATCAGTCTTTCAAAAGAAGAGCTGGAAGCAGAGGTAGATCACTTTTGTATTGTTTTAATGAAAGAGAGGAAAAACTGCCTATCAGATGCTCCGTGTCTGTACGTTTGACTGCAAAATGTAGTAATCGTACAATGGTTTGAGCTGGAAGGGACCTTTAAAGGCCATCTAGTCCAGGCCCCCTGCAGTGAGCAGGGACACCTACCAGGAGATCAGGTTGCTCAGAGCCCCATCCAACCTGGCCTGGAATGTTTCCAGGAGGGTGCTTAATGCTTTCTATGAAAAAAAACTAGTATCTTGCGAAACATTTTTTTAAAAGAATGTAAGAGGTATTGAAGCAAGAGTTTCAAAATAATAAGCTGAATCGCATGGTCCATACTTAAGCAGGTGATGAAGTAACGTGAAGATCAGTGATACTGAGTACCTGCAGTGCTCATTGTGCAGTGAGGTGGGAAGTCAAACGTAGGTTTCTCCCCCATTTCAGTTCGGTGCTTTCACTGACGAGAGTTACCACTCAGGTGAGTGGATGGGCCACTACAGTTTTCCGTACCAAGTTCCTTCTTTCCGCTGAAGTTATTTGTATTAGTTATGTACTCATATTCCTGTACTAGTGTTCCTCTGTGAGGCCCTACCTGGAGTACTGTGTCCAGTTCTGGGCTCCCCAGTTCAAAAAGATGAGGAGCTACGGGAGAGAGTCCAGTGGAGGGCTACGAGGATGAGGAGGGGACTGGAGCATCTCTCCTACGAGGAGAGGCTAAGGGAGCTGGGCTTGTTCAGCCTGGAAAAGAGAAGGCTGCGAGGGGACCTTATCAATGCTTATCAATATCTCAAGGGTGAGTGTCAGGAGGATGGGGCCAGACTCTTCTCAGTGGTGCCCAGCAACAGGACAAGGGGCAACGGGCACAAACTGAAGCAGAGGAAGTTCCAGCTGAACATGAGGAAGAACTTCCCTCTGAGGGTGACGGAGCCCTGGCCCAGGCTGCCCAGGGAGGCTGTGGAGTCTCCTTCTCTGGAGATATTCAAGACCCGCCTGGACGTGGTGCTGTGCAGCCTGCTCTGGGTGACCCTGCTTGGGCAGGGGGTTGGACTGGGTGACCCACAGAGGTCCCTTCCAACCCCAAACATTCCGTGATTCTGTGATTTCTAATCTGTTTGGCCAGCTCGTGCTGACTTTTAACTTGAGACACATGTTTGTTGGGTCAGCCGGATAGATAAGTTGTGCAGTGTGGTCAGTAGTAGAGCTTCATAAAGATCACCCCCAAAAACGTTATCAAACCCGGTATCTTGTAAATAAACCTATGGGTTTTTTTAAGTGATACCAGTATTTTTCTCACAAACTGGGGAGAGGTTGAGTCCTAGTGCCAAATGCAGGCATGTGATATTATAGGAAAGACAAGAAATGGGCCTGAAAAGGCCAAACATGGTGCTGGTCTTGGGAAGAGGAGGAGCTAGGAAACTGCAGACCTATCGGTTGCGATTCGATATTGGGAAATATTCCAGAACAAATAATTAAATTGTATGTAAGCTTCAGGAAGCTAGCAAGGAACTGAATAGCAACCATTGTGGATTTTTCAGGTAGGAGCAGCATCAAATCAGTTAGGTTTCCTCTATCAAAGAGTAACACACTGTGTGGAGAAGAGGACAAAGCACAAATAAATGATGGACTTTTTTAATATGCTTTTGACAATTATCATATCCTGTTCCCACAAACATGTAAGGGAAGCACATGGTAACTGAAATTGTTGGAGAGCAGCTGCAGAAACTGCTTGGAAAGGTTACTCATGTTCACTGTCAAGTTTTAATGGACTTCGTCTGAATTTGATCAGTATTTTCATTAATGTTGTGAGCAATGGAGCGTAGCAGGCAAATTGACTTAAGACCAAGTGTAAGTTACTACATTTAGGAATAACAAACCATTTGAACAGGGAAAAGGTTACAGTCAGCTAGATAGCAATCCTTTAGAAAAAGGAGTTACTGTGGAAGGTAAACTGAACGTGACCAAATCACCATGGCCAGTCACCGAATTGTGAAAATGCAAAAGTCTTTCTAAAATATTGTCTACACCACATGAAATAATCCCTCTGCGCTTAATAGCACCCATGTGTCCTCATCCAGTTTTTGACACTATTTGTCAGGAGTAAGTAAAGCAGTTGGAAGTAGTTCAGAGTAGAGCAATAAAGCAATCAGAAATTTAAAAATCTAACTTACAAGGCAAGACAAACACTGAAGAACAAAGGCGAGGGGAAAAGATAAAGAGGAAGGAAATGAGCGGTTTTCTTGCTGATGGAAAGAGCAGGGAGATGTAAGCTTAAATTGCATGAAGAAACTTCAGGAGAAGTTCTAATCTAGAGTTGAACTAGAACCAGTTAGACTTGGAAGAGCCTGTTTTGGAGTCACTGTCGTTAGAGTTTGGTAAGGATAAATTAAATGGTTCTCTGCTGGGAATGAAAGAGGAGGTTCGTCTGTTTTGAGATATAGTCCATCCTTTGCCCACTTGTGATCCTCTCCATCTCTCAGAGTCAGCGAGTGGAATTTGTTGGTTTTCAGCTGGCTGTCCGGATTCTTTCATACACAGAACTGTTGTGCCTTTGATTGTTCTGTTACTCACTATGTCTTCAGCTTGGGTCGTTTGAATGCAATGGAAGTCTAGAAAAGAAATGCTTACCTCAGAGTTCAGAAGAAAAAGTTAGCGAAAGCTGATACAAAAGAGAGATTTTAAAGGTGTTCTTGAAGAAGGTGTCCTCCCGTCATCTTTAGCAATTACCAAGAAGGAGTAGAATTGTTGTTAGTTTCTTAAAACTGCTTTGTCAGATAATATCGTGGTTTTTATCATGTTTTTATCATGTAATTTTAGTTCTTTGACAAAGTTACTTGATGGTCACGTTTCCATTACTACTGTACAGCTACTGTTCCTGGGCATATATGTGTAGATACTGTATGTAGCATTTTTCTTGATGCATGTGAAGTTATAAGCAAACCACATTAGATAAATACTGGGCCATTTGTCTTGTGGTATGACTGCCATTCTCCTCCAAGTTTGTAGTGTAATCTGTGGTGACCTCTTCTCTATCTTCCCTCAGTTCCCAACTCGGCGCACAACGGTTTTGAAGGGACTATTCAGCGGTCGCACCGGCCTTCGTATGAAGACAAAGTCTGCTTTGTAGCCACAGTTAGATTAGCTACACCTCAATTTATCAAGGTATGGACAAGTGAAATCACTTTTATAGCCTTTTTAAAGTTTGCTCTGAACAGGAAAACCTCAGAGAGAATGCAGGCAACATTTCAAATATTATTAATGAAAACCATAACAATTTTACTAGGTGAAACTAAAAGTGTGTTTTTCGCACGCAGATAGGTTAAATGTTATGCAGAGTATCAAATGAAGTTGTTATGGTGAATGCCATTTCTAAATAGTTATATAAAATAGTAATATGCCAGAAATAAATTTAGAAGTCCGTGGGAAAATAATTTAGCAAGTTTAACTTAAACAAAATGAAAGCTAACACTGAGATTCCACTTTCACTGGAGAAAATGATAGTTTCAATTTGAACTTGGTTGTGAATTTTGTGTTGCTGATGGTCTTGCTGTAGATGGGCACAGGAGCAAATCTGGTAGAGCTTAATGAAAGTTGAAAGAGTTGGGTTTGAGCTAATAGAACTCTTTTGTTTTCTTTCAGTAGTGTTTGTTATTCAGTAACTCGGTTGTTTAAAGGGAACATTTTGCTGAACCGCTAATGTACAAGGAAGGTGTCTTTCCAGGTTTAGAAATGGATGTGTATGAAATATGAAGTTTCCTAAGTATTATCCTGTTCCTCACCAAAATCAGTCAAAATGAATACTCAGGATACAGTACAGGATAGTCTGTGATTGTGATTCAGATTATCTGTTTTATACAAATATATTAAGGTACAGGATAATCTACTATCTAACGTTTGTTCTTGCAATTCAGGTGTAAAGAAATTCCATTAAATGAGTATGGCACGTGGTTAAGCTGCTGCCTGTCATGCAGAACTCTGAACATTTCAATATTCTGCCTGTAAAAGCTGAACACGCTGGTGCCTTAAGCTGCAGACACTGGTGGCAGCCTCTGAAGGCATGGTCTATATACTCAGCACTTCGAAAGCGTAGTAGGGAGCCTGTGGAGAAATCGTATCAGCTCTGTCAGGCTGAAGAGGAATTGGAGCTCTCCAGACTGCATGCCAGAGAGAGCTGGTTTATTTTTTTCTGAAGCCACAGAGGTCTTTCATTTGGCACTTCCCTTCCCATGCACGGGTCTAAATGATGTTCTTCCTGTTATTCCTACTGTTGGTAGAGATGTCAGATGTGGGATTTTTGCTTCATGAAATACTTGGGGAAAAAGACCAACCTGGCAGTATTTGCAAATATTTTTACCTTTTAAATACAGTTTAGAATATATGATAGTAAAACTTCCGTGTTTCCCACTTCTGGAACAGGACACTTGGAAGTTGAGGAGTGTCCGCTTACGATCTTTCAGGTCTCCCAGTCTCCTGAGGGAGAAAGCCTCACAGGTGGTACTCTGGGCAGGGTTCTGTTCCTCTTCACCTGAACTTCCAAGCCCTTCGTGCCTAAGGAAGCTTTCGTGTTACTGAGGTTTTCAGATCCTCTCGAGGGTTTCCACTAGTGCTGTTCATCTGAGAAATCTTCTGGTGAAGAAGACTAACATTCGAGTGAAGACTTTTAATCCGACAATGCTTGCTTACACTCTTTTGATACCTGCTGTTTTTATTGAGGCGAGGGTTGACTGGACTCTAGCAAAGATGTCAGGAACTTCACCGTCCCGGCAGCTTTGCTCACAGAGGTGTGATCCAGGCAGTGATGGGAGGTGTGTTTTAGTACTGGATTGCCTTATTTAAGGTAGACCCTGCAAGCTCACCTGCCACTTTTTCTCTTTGTTTCAGATGGTATATGGTTCTGTTTTGTTTTTTTTTTTTTTTCTTTTTTTTACCTAGAAAGTAATTTCTCAAGGATATACATTGCTTTTGCAGAAAGCTATAGTATTCATGAGAACAATCTCTAAAAGTTGACATTTTTATCTTCCACATATGACCCCACCACTGACCTTTTAGTAACAAGAAGTGCCACAGATTTTGCTCCCCAGTGAAGCGATTTGGCTCTACACATTCTTCAAAAAAATTTGTCTTGCGTTTTGGCTGGTGAATGATTGAATCCAATCAAGAAGGCAGCATTAATCCAGCCACAGGGATTCTACCAGAATACTTTTCATTACAAATGAAAGTGCTTTCTTTCCTAGATGCCTTGTTGGCAACTTCAACAAGGAGCCTTGTTGAACAAGATAGCTTCTGCCCAGGGGTATTTTACAGTGGAATTATCTGTAAATCATTACTATAAATGCGCTAAGTAATCAGATACTAACCTGCTGCCAGCTCCTCTCTAACGATGATGTTTTCACTGTAATTATACTGCCTGCCTGCACTTAAGTTATTTTTGCTTTTGTTTTGACTTGTGCCAAAATTATTAGATGAAAAGAAACAACAAATCAGAAGTATTTCTCAAGGATATGTGCTTGCTCTGTCATTGCTTTTACCGTGCCGTGAGCGGTGCTTTGTGAAATGCTGCAGCCTTAGGAAAGTAGGTGAGCTTTGGGTTTTAGGGGTAATCTTAGTTTTGAAGGTGAAGTCTTGCTGACTGGAAGTTACACCAAGAGTCACAAACTTGTGCCCAGAGTGAGTTTGCTCATTACCTTCATCGTGTAACTCACTTTCTAGTCATGGTCTTTAGATTTTACGCCAGTGAAGGTGAGGAAAAAACATTGCCTTGTGCACTTTAAACAGACATTTCTAAGTTTTCTTTCTGTGAAAAAGTACTGCAAAATACCCATTTAGACTCTTTGTGTCTGTAGAAAAGGAAGGCGGTCCATTTGTAGGAACAGCAGGTTGTCCTCTCCCGTGTTTTTCCGCAGGGCTATTTTAGCTGTAGATGTTTGCAGAGCAGCGGTGTGCTCGGCTGTCCACATCTCTCTCGAATATTGTGTCAGGGCAGCAGCGGCTTCCATCCTGTCATCGGCAGGAAACTGTTGTGGTATCTGATCATCAGGAGATACTGCTGTGCTCCTGGCAATGGAGACAACTGCTGCAAGCTCCTGCAAGCGTGGCAAATGCGTGCAGGCATCCAAAACAGAAAGATTTCCTGATCTCCAGTTTTGGTGTAATACTTGGAGGGTTGTATTTGTGTGTGCGTGTGTATTCCATCATCCATCTTGCTGCTTGGAAGGCAGTGCAAGAGGAGTGTGCACCCCGGCTGGCCTGGGGTGCTTGGCTCTGTTAGTGTCTCAGCGCGGGGCACGGCGTTGGTGGGGCATGGGTGCCTCTCGGGAAGGGTCGGTGGAACCTGACTGCCGTGCACAGATGTCTGAGCGGAGCAGGTTGAAACCGATGTACAGCATACCTTGAGGATTTGTTGTAGTAGTGGAAATACACTGATTCGCTGACTTTTTGTGAGTTCTAAACAAAAGAGTAGCGTGTTATTTGTCGTACGTGGCTGGGCCCTCAAGCCAAAGTGATTTATATCACTGTATTCACTCAAAGGAAGAATCCTGTTCCTAAACTCAAAATGGTGTGACCATCTTGCTGGTGTTGGTTTTCACCCATTATAAGCATATACTGCAATCCGAGTGTGTGGTGGGAGTGTTTCATCTCTGCTTTTGCTTGTACGAGTTAAAAACATAACTGGAGGAGCTATTGATTGCTGCTTGTGCTCTGGTGTTCACTGATACTGATCTTGAGTTTAATCTCATGCTGGGCTTGTCCCATTTAAATCAACTGAGTGTCAGCCTGGCGCAGCTGAGATTAGATTCTGCCTCAGTACTACGTATCTAAACAAGCAAAACCAATGAAACTGTCTAAAAATAACGTTATAACTGTTGTGGAGTTACCTGCTAACTTGAGGTAAGTCTGAATTTCGAAAGAGCTGATGAATTAGAATAGAGCAGTTTTGAGAGAGATTTTTATTTTTTTACTTTTTAGGAAATGTGCACTGTTGAAGAACCCAATGAAGAGTTCACATCTAGACATAGCTTAGAATGGAAGTTCCTATTCTTGGATCACAGGTGCAATTCCTTCTATGTATAGCAGCAATAGTAGCTGAGTCACAGGGGTGGCTATAATATTTAGAGTTCACTAATCAGCATTAACTACTCATCGCTTGCTTTGGGTTTAATTTTTTTCAGAGCACGTACTGTAAACGAGAAAAGTTATATAATTAAATATAATTTTGTTTGGGTCTTTTTGCATGAAAATAAAATGACATGACTTTTTGTATCAATTAGGGCACCTCCGATAATAGGTTATCTTCCATTTGAAGTTTTGGGAACATCAGGCTACGATTATTATCATGTGGATGATCTGGATAATCTGGCAAAATGTCACGAGCATTGTGAGTACCACGAAGGTGCTAAAACGAGCAAGTTTAGCTTATAGATGTTTGATTTAAAGTTCGTTTAACCATACAACTGTTGCAGTGAGGTTTTGCAATGTATTGGAGTGAAGCATCTTTGCTCCCGTTCATTTGACATTATTGCACTGCTGTTCTTGATCTTTTTTCTTTTGATACAGAACTACAAAATAGATTTAACGTTACCTTATAATTTAGAGTTTTCCTTGGGGTAAATTGGAGTGCCCAGCACTATGGCTGGTACTTCTCCAGTTCTCCCAAGAGCATTTAAAAGGCTCTGTGATGTTTCATAAATGCAAAAACTGTTTAAACATGTAATGGAATAAGCTTTCTGTTTAGCTATGCTTTTCTTTATAAAGCTGTATTTGAATTTTTTGCGCGTAAACTTGTCACAATATGTAAAAAAACCCCACAAGAATGGAAGTTCGAGTTCTACAGTTCTCTGAAAAATGCAGTGTCAGGTTGTTTTGGTAGAAAGCTACAGTTTTGAACCTGTTCTTAGTAGTCATTGTCATAATACTAGATTTAGACATGGTTTGGGGCTGTATGAAGCTGGGAAATAAGTTTTCTTATATAATTGCAATCTGTACAGACTGGAAAGACAGTAAACTTCTGTTCTTCGATTCTGTAGTGATGCAATATGGAAAAGGGAAGTCGTGTTACTACAGATTCCTTACAAAGGGACAGCAATGGATTTGGCTGCAAACACATTACTATATCACGTACCACCAGTGGAATTCCAGGCCAGAGTTTATTGTCTGTACACACACTGTTGTCAGGTAACTTGTTTTTTAAATAACTGCAGTAGAGAAATTCGAATGGCGTGGGACCTGTATTGCTGGTGTTTTTGGAGGTAGAGAGGTCCCAGTAGTTTAAAGAGTCATTGGAAAACTTCCTGAGGTACTTTGTAAGCAAGGTAGCGCTGAGGAGTTTGGGTTTTTTTGAGGTGTGTTTTTTGAATCATCCAGGAATGTAGTAGTCATATTTGGTTTGTTCTTCTAGTTACGCAGAAGTTAGAGCAGAAAGGCGACGAGAACTTGGTATTGAGGAGTCTCTCCCAGAGATAACAGCAGATAAAGTAAGTGTCTCATATAATTTTATTTTACCTCTTCTTTCATACTAAAAATAATACATAAGCAAATAGAGAGCAGCAAGAAGACTTTTACCCTCTTATGGATAAAGAAATTATTTTGATCTCTAAATAATATGACTATTTAAAATGATCAAAGAATTCTAGGAAGGATTTTTGTTTGACTGTATTCTGCCCTGAACACTTACCCTCCTCTTTTCAAGAGTTCACGTGCATGTAGTTATAACGTGGCGACATCCGTAAGTCCTTACTGAGATCTGATTCCTGCAGAAGTTGATTCATAAATAAATGTTTTTCCTTACTGCAAGCACCCATAATCTGAGAAACCAAGGTCAGCACACAGAGATGGCTTAAAGGACTTCACAGGAGGAAAGCGGGAGCTGTTCCATTATGTCCTACTTCTTAGAAGTATACAAAATACATTTTGAATTCGTGTCCTTGGAAGCTCAGTGAGTCTTAGATAAGCCTGCTTGTGCAGATGCTCTGTCGTGTTTTCCCCTGGCAGTTCAGAAATGTTTCCCGAGGCAGTTCAGCAAGTTTCATCTGACCGTGCTCCTTCTAGTGGAATTAACTCGTCCTTTCTCAGAAGAATGAGCAGTTCACTCATTACACTGGTGTTCGGAGTGAATTTTGTGGCTAGAGACGGAGCTCAGCTCAGCAGCCAGTTTGTGGCCTGTGTCTGCATGCATTTTGGTTTCTAGGCTTGTATGGCTTTGTTTTGGTTTCTTTGCCAAGGATAAAAGCCACAAACTGAAACTGATCTTACAGATATCAAGCAGGCCGCTACTTCTGCAGAGTCACCTGTGTAAGGGGGTTGATTAGCCACAACCTGGTCTTAGAGATTTGCTAAGAGAAATGTGCGTTGTGTGCTGAATCAGCTAAAAGAATTGTTGTTTGCGTGTGTCTCTGCAGAGTCAGGACTCTGGGTCTGACAACCACATAAACACCGTGAGTCTCAAAGAAGCACTGGAGAGGTTTGATACCAGCCCCACGCCTTCGGCTTCCTCCAGGAGTTCCAGAAAATCTTCGCATACCGCAGTATCAGATCATTCATGTAAGCACCAACTGCTGAACATGTAAATGCCTTCCTAAGGAAGGCTTTCTCTGCTTACTGCCAGTAAATGCGTAACTAGCAGTTAATCATCATGGTACGAAAAGTGTGCAAATGGAAATGTCGTTTTTGATGGTTCAGAGATCTGCTGAGCGCTCAGATTTTCAGAGGGAAGATAGTGACTTGTCCTTCTGAAAGTTCAGTAGCAGACCCTAGAACACCCCGTTTCAGTCCGTCAGATTGCATTATTGTTGTATAGTCAGGGTAAGAAAGAGAGTCCAAGCCTTAAGCTTTTTTTCATTCATTAAAAGCTTCCCATGATTCGATGATTGCGTTGCAGGGTTGAGGTTACTGTTAACGTGTCTCTTTCTGTTGTAACTCTGAACGTTGTCAGCAACACCAACTAAAATGACGGTGGACACCAGCACTCCTCCGAGGCAAAGCTTAGCTGGTCATGAAAAGACTGCACAAAGAAGATCATCTCTGAGTAGTCAGGTAACTCTTTGGAAAAAAATTTTGTACTTAATCAGTGTAATTCACTTTTTAAAGGTATTATTAACTCCATGTAATGTTTGTTTTATATTTCTGAAAACACAAAATTTAAACTGTAACGGTTTC
Organism: Opisthocomus hoazin; assembly: GCF_030867145.1. Classification (NCBI taxonomy): domain Eukaryota; kingdom Metazoa; phylum Chordata; class Aves; order Opisthocomiformes; family Opisthocomidae; genus Opisthocomus; species Opisthocomus hoazin. Next base: position 84,002,107 of record NC_134418.1, read on the forward strand.
ACGTGGAGTACGTGGCTATCAGTGAGCAACTTGGGTATGATACATTTTCAGGGAATACAATAATTACACATATAAGTATATTTTGGCTTTAAGGTTTGCAAGATGCTGTATCTGCTTTCACGCACCCATAGCTTCTATGATTCTACATTTTTAATATCTATATAAGCAATTGTATACATATGTATATATATAAAATTGCCAATGTATCGCTGTGTGTGTCCCTATAGAGAATTCATATTTATGTACGACTCCAAAGAATATTAGTGAATCCTGTCATACAGTTTCTGAAATCTTGGTGACATGAGAAAATGTCATGCTTCGCATACTTGGTGCTTGTGTTGCAGTTGAACTAATGCATTCACTTCAAAAATAGAATGCTTATTAAAATACGCATTTTTTAAACTAGTAATTTTCAGAATAAATCAAAGGTGTCAACTTCCAAACTTGTTGAAAAAGTTTTTCCCTTACTACCAAGAAGACTTTTAAACCAGTTGTAGTTGCAATTTCTGTTTTTCCTGTTTGATACCTACTGCTTTTATGTATTTTTGGCAGTGGAAAAATGATACATGTATTATGTATATAATATTATGTATGATACATGTATTATGTATATAATCAATCGCTCTTGTGTTCTTAATTCTCTAATATTTAAGGTTGGATATTTCAGGAAACATGTACTTGTTTTTATCATATGTTCTTACAATGCTGTTTTGGGATTGACACTTTACATGAAGAAATATTTCATGTCAGGTATGAAGTTCGTTCTCTTCCAGTTACAGAACGATTTTTTAAATCCTAGTCTTTAAGCTCCCAGTCTCTTGGCCAACCAGCAGCACAGCCGACGATGTCCCAGCCTGCAACGTTACAGCTCCAGTCTGGCATGTCCCAGGTAGGGATTAAGTTGGTTTATTGTTTGTTATTTTTCACACAGTCTTGTTCTGAATATATAGGTAATTTCTCTTTCGGAAAATGGAGTTCTTTGGTGCCAAAGTCACCTTGAACATTATTGTCTGGAAATGAGGAAATTTCTCAATTTGACATTTTTCCTTTAATTTTTTCTTCCCATTATTTGTGTGGAAATAGTTTTCAGGCTTGGCCATTAGAAACATAGACATAAACTCGATTTAAGATAAAATATTTTAGGGCATGGATTTAAAACATTTATCAGCTGTGCTGGTAACTTTCTACTCGTATGCTTGTGACGCAGGGCAGCTTAGCTTCTGAAACACTTCTGTCAAATAAGAGCAGTGGTACTGGGTCCAGCCCTAGGTCCTGTAGGCAGGGTAGAAGTGTCAAAAGGTTACAGCGAGTTGTGGCCCCTCGCAGTGTCTCGGGAAGGGTGGGAGTGGCAAACAGCTTCTCTGTGGGCTCCGGGGCTGAGGGTATGCCCAAGTTATTTGCATATGTTTTAGCTCTGGGTGAATTTTTTTTTTGTAAACTGATACAATTTTAATTTTTAGCCTGAGAGAGCTTTAATATCTGCAGTACCGTGTAAATTACTAAGGCTTTTTATGGAGTCATGGTGATTTGGACACCAGTCAGTTTATTTTGCTGTGGATTTTCATTTTAGTTCACCAATTCTGATGTATCAATTAAATTTGACATCAATTAGATGTGACTTCTGTGACATTTTCATGCTAATGAATTTGTCCCCAGGTTACGGTTATTAGCGGTTTAAAAAGCAGCGCTTGATTTCTTTGCTGCTGTGGAGGAGTGTAGTTACTGCTTATAAATAAAATGTCATTATTTTTTCTCAGCTTTTAATTTATTCATTGCACTACAGCCTGTGTTTCAGTTTTCAGCTCAGTTAGGAGCTATGCAGCATCTAAAGGACCAGCTCGAGCAAAGAACGCGCATGATAGAGGCAAATATTCATCGGCAGCAGGAAGAGTTGCGCAAGATTCAAGAGCAGCTTCAAATTGTCCACGGTCAAGGACTCCAGGTGAGTTAGGGCAACTCTCACAGGTTTGAGCTGTAGAGAATTTATGTGTCTAAAAGGAGAGTTGGGCACTCAATTCCACAAGGCGATCCTCGCTGCCCTCTGCCAGCGGGCACCTGGACCTAACGTGCCTGAGGTCCGTCGCGTCTGGAGCTGCTGTTCCTGAGGTACCTGCTGTGTTTTGCTTCTGAAGGCAGCTGGGAGTGCCCCAGTGAATCTTCTCAGTGTTGAGCACCTCAAGCCTAGCTTATGCCTAAACCTAACTGTGAAAGGATGCGGTGGTTGTTACTTCTTGCAGAGTTTTGCAGCTGTTAGAGCATTAATCCAAAATGTGCAAGGTAAGCATTTATTTCCTTTGGTAGGTCGCAGGTGACAAACTTTGTTTCCTAAACTGTCCTAACTGTCAGGCTGTGGTCCTCCTACACGCCCGCCTGGTGAGGTGGTTCTGCTTTGTGTGGTCTACTGAAGTAGTTCCTGAGAAGTCTGGAGGATGCATTACTCAGTCTGGAGGTCAACTACCTGTTTTCTGTATTTTAACCAGCCTGGTTTTTTCTAATAGTGTCGTTCTCTTTGCAGCAGCTGTCTTTGGAAAAAAAGAATGACTCTATCGGTCAGTTAAAAAACCAAAACCAAACATAAAACACCCCACCCAAAACTAAAACTCACCTTAAAGAAATAATCTCAACATTTTCAGTGGCGATTGTGCTTAAAGAGTAGAAAAAAATACTTCCTGGAAGGATTGAGTCTGTTGCTGAAATTCCGTTGAGGAGTAGGAGTTCCTGGCAGGTGCCCTTGCTTCATTGTGCCTAGCGTAAGGCCGCCAGCAGCAGACCACCTTCCAGATGCCCTCCCGCGCGGTGGAGGGACCTTACTCAGGACTGTGGAAACCAGGGAAAGTATCTCAGTGCTGCACGTCCGACCTTACTGCCCTGCCTGATTGTAGTCTCGGGCCTGACCTTCTGGGAAGACTGAAATATTCCGGTGCTGAATTCAGTTTATTACAGCGATGTTGGAAAGTTCAGTGTAATCACTACGATTCCTTGATTGCCAGGGAAGGTTTCCTTCTTGGTGCAATGGATCTGTTGATTCTGAGCTCTTCTGCATTTGGATTAGTTTTACTGCATCTGAAGTACGTTTTGTCTTTAGATAGTTGTAGACTACATTACAAGTTGGACTCAACTAGTACTTCTGTAAGAACAAATATTAAAACTGAATGTTCAGGGCTCTGGAAATCAGGATTCCGATTCTTACCAGTGACAGCAGAGTCTCGGAATGCCAACCCTCTGCAGGAGCTGGGCCTTTTGCTCTTGGTGGTGGCAATGCTGTTTCAACACTTCTAATAATAAGATGAAACTTTATCTTACATTGATTTAAAATAATTAAGTTTACTTTCACTAAAACATCTTGAACAATTAACAGATTTTTTTTTTTAATAGCTGACTTGTGGATTTTTTTTTAATTTTTTTTTTAAGATGTTCTTGCAGCAGTCAACTTCTGGCCTCAACTTTGGTTCTGTGCAGCTTGCTTCTGGAAATTCTTCAAATGTTCAGCAGCTTACCCCAGTAAACATGCAAGGTCAGGTTGTTCAGCCTAACCAGACTCACAGTGGGATGAGCACGGGCCATATCAGTACTCCTCACATGATACAGCAACAGCCTCTGCAGAGTACTACAACACAGGTACAGTTCTCATGAGTGGGTTTGCTGGGCAGAATGTACGCTCAAAAGCACAGCTGAGGCACAACAGGAGCTTCCCTGACAGCCCCCCACCCCCAAACTGATTTTTGAACAATGTCCCGTGGGTTGGATGAATTGCTTCATGTTCCAAGTTGTACAGCTGAAATGCATTTATATTCTTGATAATGCAATTTCAGATCTTGTTTTTACTTGAAGACCTAGGTATGTAAATAGTTAATAGCAAGTACCTTTTGGGGAAGACCAGTATCAAGAAAACTTTTAGCTTACTTTTTTTTTTTTTGAGTGTCTATGAATTTTTCCCTTGACAAAACACACAAGATTTGTGCTAGGGGAGCTTGAAACCCACTGTCCAGACAGCAAACGAGTAGAAAAGCATAGGAAGAGGACAAGCATGTCGTGGTGTTTCTGCAGCTGACTTTCCTGCTCTCCAGCAATTTCAGCCAGATGCCATAGGTGCACGTACATCTGTAACGTAATAACCTTTTTCTTCTATGAGTTTATTCAGTTTGTTTCCATGCCACGTAACCTTTTGAAATCCTGAGTATCTCGTAGCAAGTTCTGCAGCTTTCCTTTCTGTGAACTACGCTTATGTTTCTTTTTTAAACCTGCCACCCAGCTCTTATACTGCGAAACACATTGAGCAGCTTTTCACTTGTCATCTTCTCAGTCATATCTGATTTGCAGAGTCCTCTGTCGGAGCCTGTTCAAGGTGAACACTTCTAATGGATTTGACCCTTTTGCATTTGGAGGCTCTTTATGCTTCACAGAGACTGGAAGCAGTCTCTTTAACCAAATCCCTTATTTTATTGTTGAGACTTGTGAAGAGGCAGGCTGTGGTGGACAGCGTTACCATCTCTGCAGTAAGCTAGCTCCAGACTTTCAAATAAGGAATTGCTTGACATGATGTGCACGTTTTGGTCTAAGTCTGGCACAGAGATGCTAAAGGAGTGGAAGAGAGGATCTTGAACAAACAGTGTGCAAGTAGCTGAAAAATTCGGGGAAAAAAAATCACAGAATTGTAGAATCATTAAGGTTAGAAATGACCTCTGAGATCATCAAGTCCAGCCATCACACCAGCACCACCACACCTGCTAAACCATGTCCCAAAGTGCCATGCCTGCATGGTTTCTGAACCCCTCCAGGGATGGGGACTCCACCACCTCCCTGGGAGTGTAGCTGCAAAGTGAGGTGCCTTAGAAGTGCAACCCAAACCAAACTGTATATAGATTAAGGATCAAAGTTTGGGAAATTAACTTTCATTCTGGCAATTAAAGTCCCACCAAGCTTTTAAAAGCTGTCTAAAAACCTGTTTTAAAAAAAAAAAACAACCTGAACAGGAGACAAGGGTAATGTAGGAGATGTTCAGGTTTCTGGAGGCCAGTCCCACCTCCAGATCCTCAGTCACTAGAAATACCCGAGTCCTATGAATGAAGAATTCATTGGTAATAGAAGAACGCTGGCAGTTGTGAAGTATGGGCAGGGGTAGTGAGGACAGCTGTAGCACCTGGCTATTTTCAAACTACTCTCTCATAAAATACTTTTTTCTTTTCAGCATAACCAACAAAACGTACTCAGTGGGCACAATCCACAGTCTTCTCTTGCCAGTCAGTCACAGAACGCGGTCTCGGCACCGGTGTATAACACTATGGTGATTTCTCAGCCAGCACCAGGGAATGTGGTCCAGGTTCCCTCTAGCTTGCCACAGAACAGCAACCAGAGCACTGCTGCAGTAACCACTTTCACACAGGAGAGACAAATCAGGTAAATCCTCAGGACCAATATTCAGGTGATTTGCTGTAACGATATAGAGTGGTTTGGGTTGGAAGGGACCTGAAAGATCATCTGGTTCCAACCCCCCTGCCATCAGCAGGGACCCCTTCCACCAGCCCAGGTTGCTCAGAGCTCCATCCAACCTGGCCTTGAACACTGCCAGGGAGGGGGCAGCCCCAGCTTCTCTGGGCAACCTGGGCCAGTGTTTCACCACCCTCATGGGGAAGAATTTCTTCCTAATATCTAACCTAAATCTGCCCTCTTTTAGTTTAGAGCCGTTCCCCCTTGTCCTGTCACTGCACACCCTGTGAAAAGCCCCTCTCCATATGCTTACGTAGCGGCATCAAGATACAAAAGGAACTAAAGTAGCGTTAAAAAATCACGTGATTTATTATTTTAACTATATATGGATACAACTGTTAAACTTAACTTTGCCCAAAAGAACGCGTTTGCAGGCTTATCAAAACCCATCTTCTTACAGCAAAGTGCGAACCTGAGAAACGTGCGTCTGTCGAGCGCGCGTGATGCTTGGGTATTTTTCTTCCCAAAGGGACTCCAAATGCCTTTTTCTGTTAACAGATTTTCTCAAGGTCAGCAGCTTGTAACAAAACTTGTCACGGCCCCGGTGGCGTGTGGAGCAGTAATGGTGCCCAGCACGATGTTCATGGGCCAGGTGGTGACAGCTTACCCCACCTTTGCTGCCCAGCAGCAGCAGCCGCAGACCGTGTCGATAACGCAGCCGCAGCAGCCAAGTCAGCCGGAGCCCCCGCAGCCGCTCGCCGCCGTTCAGCAGCCAGCTCAGCCGCAGCTGACCCAGCACCCCCAGCCCTTCCTACAGGTAACGCTGCACGCTCTACTGATTTTTTTTTTTTGTTTTCAAAGCCCTGATGCTTTCAGCAGCGCTAGCTTGTCCTGCGGGCGCTTTGTCTGAAAACAGAGCGCTTAAAATAGGAGCCTATGGACAAGCCTGATGCGTGAGGTCAGTTTATTCTGTAGCTGCTCTCTAAAATCTTACTGCTTCAAGGAGAAGCAGTCTTTCCTGCAGTTCTGTGCTTTGTCCTGTTTTATACCTTCTTCCCCTTGAATTGCTGCTCTTGATTGAGCGTGGGGTGAAGAAACAGATGTTTGCCTTTAAGGCAGGCAGCTTGCATTTTCGTTGCGTTCACAAATTACTGCGAGGAGGTACGAGAGGCGATCTCGAACAGAATTGGTTGCTCTGGCGAGCGGCCCAAAGCAAGACATCTCACAGAATCACAGCATGGTGGGGGTTGGCAGGGACCTCTGTGGGTCACCCAGTCCAACCCCCTGCCAAAGCAGGGTCACCCAGAGCAGGCTGCACAGCACCACGTCCAGGCGGGTCTTGAATATCTCCAGAGAAGGAGACTCCACAACCTCCCTGGGCAGCCTGGGCCAGGGCTCCGTCACCCTCAGAGGGAAGAAGTTCTTCCTCATGTTCAGCTGGAGCTTCCTCTGCTTCAGTTTGTGCCCATTGCCCCTTGTCCTGTCGCTGGGCACCACTGGAAAGAGTCTGGCCCCGTCCTCCTGACCCCCACCCTGCAGATATTTGTAGGCATTGATAAGGTCCCCTCTCAGCCTTCTCTTCTCCAGGCTGAACTTTTCCCCCTAACGTGAGGGGTCAGCATCTGTCTAGGCTACTGGGCAGGCTGAGCTGCAAGCGACCTGGGAAGCGCAGAACCACCTTGTTTTAGTGGAGAAAGAAGAGAGCTTGGATCAAAAGAGAAGGAAGGCAAAACCCAAGGAGTTCAGAGATGGGACATCTTGAAAAGAACCAGAAAGTAGCAAGGATTGATGGGGGAGATCTCTGGCCACTTGTTGATTGCAGTTAATCGCTGGCACGTAGCTCACCCAGCGGGCGATGCTGGTGAGGGAGGGGTAGTGGTAGCTGCGACACTGGAGAGGAAATGCCTCCAAGAAGGCGTGGGTTTAAAAAAAATAATCTGAATTTGGCCTCTGGTGTTGCCTTCTCCAGAGAAGGATAAAGTCCATGTAACTGTCGCCATGTAGTTTGTGCAGATTCTTAAGATTCTTTAACTACTCCAGGAATGTAATTTTTTTTTTCCACTTTTTAAGGGTATACATAATTAAAAATCCTTATTGTGCAAGTATTTCTTACTATCTGTGGTCTCCCATTTGACTAATTTGGGCTGCATATATACAAATGCAGTAAGGAACTGGAGGCTTAGCCTGCATTTACGTTCACAAGGAACGGTTGCAGCTCTGTTTAGGGCTAAGTAGAATTCTCTGTCACTGGGTCCTTGGCAGGGAATACTGACTTGTTGAAAAAAAAATCTGTCATTGGAGCATACCAGTTTCAGATGTGCATCAGGCAAAGGCTTTGCAGCTGCACGCTGAGTCTCCAAAAGAGCGCTGGAGAATTCCTAGCGACTGGAATTTCCGCGCTCGTTTGTGCAGTGCGAGACTCTTGAGCTGAATCAAACCCGCATACGGACCTCAAGGTCTTCTCTGGGAAGTCAGATAAATACTGCAGCGACAGTGCTGGTTAGGTTGGTAGCGTCCGTGTCTCTGTTCCTAAATTAAAAAGCTTGTATAATTGTGATTTAATTCTGGTGAAACAGAAGATTTGTGAAAGACGAAGCTCTCCAAAGGTCTGTCGCTGTCCTGGAACTTCTTCCTAAGCAAAAGTTCCGTATTTTTAATACAACCTATTAAAAGTGCTAGAATATTGAAGTGAAGCAAATGCCCTTTAAACAGGGAGAGGAGAGCTTTTCCTGCCTCTGCTCCCAGGGGCCTCTCGCAGCGTGCTGCCGTAGGTGCAGCCGTCCGTGTACCTCACTGCTGCAGAAGGAGTTTCTGAATGGAGCCGTCGCAGTGCGTCGGTGCCCACCCTTCATTGCTTTGCTGCAGTGACCGTCACCTTCTGCCTCCGAGGAGATTAACAGTAAAACTAAGCACTGTTTCCAGTAGCAGTGACTCCCCTTGGAAGGGGACGTGTGGGTCTGCGAACGCGGCAGCTTCTCTGACCGTTCGTCCTGGCTGGGGGGTGAATGTGGTCTGCGCCGAGTGACGCGCTTGTTGTGTCACTCGGCTGCAGTGACAGCCACCTGCACGCGCTCACCCGGGCTCCGTCAGCCCCGGTGCGCTCTTGTGCTCTGAAATGAGGAGCTGGGGCTGTTCAGTCTGGAGAAGAGGAGGCTGAGGGGGGACCTTATCGCTCTCTACAACTACCTGACAGGAGGGTGTAGTGAGGTGGGGGTTGGTCTCTTCTCCCAAGTAACCAGTGATAGGACACTGGAGAGAGTCCAGCAGAGGGCTACGAGGGTGATGAGGGGACTGGAGCATCTCTCCTATGAGGAAAGGCTGAGGGAGCTGGGCTTGTTCAGCCTGGAGAAGAGAAGGCTGAGAGGGGACCGTATCAATGCCTACAAATACCTGAAGGGTGGGTGTCAGGAGGACGGGGCCAGACTCTTCTCAGTGGTGCCCAGCGACAGGACAAGGGGCAACGGGCACAAACTGAAGCAGAGGAAGCTCCAGCTGAACATGAGGAAGAACTTCTTCCCTCTGAGGGTGACGGAGCCCTGGCCCAGGCTGCCCAGGGAGGCTGTGGAGTCTCCTCCTCTGGAGATATTCACACCCCGCCTGGACGCGGTGCTGTGCAGCCTGCTCTGGGTGACCCTGCTTGGGCAGGGGGTTGGACTGGGTGACCCACAGAAGTCCCTGCCAACCCCGACCGTTCTGTGATTCTGTGACAAGGGGAAACAGCCTCAAGTTGCATCAGGAGAGGTTTAGATCGGGTATTAGGAAAAATTTCTGTATTGAAAGAGTGGTCAGGCATTGGACCAGGCTGCCGAGGGAGGTGGTGGATTCCCCATCCCTGGAGGTGTTCAAAAACCATGTAGATGTGACACTTCAGGACATGGTTTAGCAGGCATGGGGGTGTTGAGTTGATGGTTGGACTTGATCTTAGAGGTCCTTTCCAGCCTTAATGATTCTGGGATGCTATGAAATTGCCATGTGTTCCTCTCCGTGTCACGGGAACCCCCGAAGCCCAGTTACAGTTGGTCAGATGCTCTAATTAACTGTACGAGTATGCACTAATCTTACTAATCTTTGCCTTGTTTGCTGAGCTGGAATGACCAAATGGGAAGTTTCTTTTGATTGAACCCCTGTGAAAAGTTAAAAAGCAGCCAGGCCTGCGTTTCTCGGCGCAGCAGGACAAATAACCTCCTTCTCTTTCCATGTTTTAGACATCCAGGTTACTTCACGGAAACCAGTCAGCTCAGCTGATCCTCTCCGCTGCTTTCCCACTGCAACACAGCACTTTCACTCAGTCCCACCACCAGCAGCACCAGTCGCCGTCGCAGCCGTCGCAGCAACTTGCTCGGCACAGAACTGAGAAGATGTCTGATCCTTCCAAGGTTCAGCCGCAATAGCGTGGGGCTCTGCCTCTTTCTTTTTTTTCGTTTGTTTTTTAAAGCAAACTGCCGGGACGGGGCTGCTCCCCCAGCAGTTGCGCCGAGGCTGCCGAGGTAGCGGTCCGAAGGCTTTCTGACGCCGCGGGGTCGAGACCGTAACTTCTGGAATCTGTTAGGAAAAGCCGCGAGACGATGACGGGGACGGGGCCGACGCCGATAAGTCGCCCCGGTTTCCGTGTTCTGAAGGATTTGCTGCCACGTGTGAACTTGTCCGGGTGAAATCTCAAAACACGACTGAAGTGAGAGGGATGCTGAAAATATTGGTATTTTTATCAATCCCGTACATTTTTGAAGTATTAAAACGGACCCGGAGCAATTGTTTGAATTAGCAGGAAAAAAAAAAAAAAGCAAATGCCAGGAATATAGTCCAAAAACCATCTAATTTTTTTCAGATGATTATGGGACAGTAAATATTTTTAAAAATGTGTGAAATCCAGTTCTCTGTTGTACAGATGCTGTAAAATATTGTGTATATGTCTGCATAAAAGGAGAAAGAGCAAAATATTTTATATGATGCATGAAAACGTCAGCTGTTCTTTGTAGGTTGGAATATGTTGCCCTAAATTCTCACGCCGTACTCAGGCTGATGTTCCCCTCTGTCCTGCCCTTTGGTTTACACCGTGACGCACCGTTCCTGTCACCCTTCATGTTGGGCCACGAGGCTTCGTCCGCGACGTCGGGGCTCGGTGAGGTACGGCGTGTGTTGGTCGGTCGGCTGCTCGAGGTGAAGCTGTCGGTGAAGCTGTTTTGAACTGGTGATCGTGCGTCAGGGTTCAGGACGCTCACGAATGTCATCCGTCGTTTCCGAATCCGTTCGTCGTTTTCTTTGAAAAACTAGGAATTTGCACTGCTTTCTTGCGGATGGTTTGGAGTTTTATTCCCCAGAGCTATCTTTTGATATAGTTCATAGTTGGAAATATTTATGTAAAAGGTTTAAAAAGAAAAAAAGACGGTAATTTTCCAGAATGTTTCAGTTCTAGGAGTAATTTGCACAAAAATATATTTACTTTTAATAACCTTTTGGGCACTTTTTAACCACTTTCTCTGTGGTGAGAATTGTAACTTGTGAAAATATGTTGGAATCTTTTTATTCTCCTTCAAAAAAATCAGTCAGAACTAATTCAGGGTCATTCTACCAACGACGACAAAACCCATAGTGCCTTGATTTTACTTCAGGTTGATAACGTTGAACATCTCGCATCGCGACGTCTTGAATCTGTAACCATTTTCGGTTTTGAAGTCTTGGTACATCGTCAGCTGAACTCGTGGGTCTGCTTCCTAGCTCCTTCTGTCTTGTGCTCACTTTGGTAGCGGTCTGAGTCTCGAACAGGGGTGGGTTTTGAGTGGGGCTTGGTGGGGTTTGAGTGGGGCTTGGCGGGTTTTGAGTGGGGCTCCCCCTCAGACGCGAGCCAGGAGCCGAGGAGTCTCTCAAAGCTCAGACCTTGATGGTAACACTCTCAAAAGATCAAAATAATCTAAAAGTATAGATTGCTCCTTTTGCAGGAGGAGGAAGAGTAAGCTGATTTTTTGTTGTTGTTTATTTGGGGTTTTTTAATCATTTTCATAGCGTTAAAAGTGTGTGTTGGGGGAGATCACGGTTGCATTTAACACTACCAGGCTATTGATTTAAGAGATATCACTGAACTAAGACTTCAGAAGGCAACTTCACTTTCTAAAGAAAATAAAAAAGTTCCAACAGATAGGATGTGCTAGTTGAAGTAAGCGTTGGGTAGGTGTTGATGGTACTAGCTTGTGGAAACCAGAGCTTCAGAGGAAGAGGAGTAAATGCTGATAGATCTGGTAATTCGAAGCAAACATGGTGAAAGAGTTGAAAGGAGTTCTAGGGAGAGAAAGCTGGATTCATCTTGCAGGGTGAGGAGGAGGAGTTGGATGAATGTAACCAAGTGGTGACGGGCTGCTCCGGCACAGCCCGATCGTATCGGTGGCTGACCCAGACCCGCGGGGTGGTGACAGCGGTTTGGCCCAGCAAGAGCTTGGCCCCAAAAAGCACAGCAGGGAACAAGGAAAGAGAGGGGGAGAGAGAACCAGTACCAAAGAGAACGGGATGGCTTTCTGCTCCGAGAGGCCTCTTGCGACCCGGAGCAAGGGACAGATGGCAACGCTGGGCTTGGCAAGAAACGCTTCCCCTCTGGAGATATTCCAGACCCGCCTGGACAACGTCCTGTGCAGCCTGCTCTGGGTGACCCTGCTTGGGCAGGAGGGTTGGACTGGGTGACCCACAGAGGTCCCTTCCAACCCCTACCATTCTGTGTGATTCTCAAAAGGGATTTCTGGCCTCCTCGGCGCTGGAAGGGCTGTCAGAAAGCGGTTTCTGCGAAGTTCTGTGTCAGGAAACCCTGCCTTGCTCTGCTGTCCCCACCGTGCCGTTCCTGAATGAAGCTGCGTTGGCTAGCGAGGTCTGCGCTGTCAGCACTTTCACTTAACGCGAAGCAGGTTAGATCAAAAAAGATTTTTAACCAATTACAATAATATAGCACTAAAAAAGAAAACTGGGAGAGCTTTAATAGTGCTGTTCAAATAGTGGTAAAAGAGGTTTATGAAGCTGTTATCCTGAGAATGACAGAAAATAGAGATGCCAGCCAGCCAGTTCACGACGCAGCTTTTTCTACGAAGCTTCACTGAAACTTCCCGTGTCCCCGTCCCCAGCTGCTCGGGTGCGCTGCCGTAGGGCTGTCGGACCGGGCGAGGGAGAGACCAGGCAGGGACCATGGCGGGGCTGCCGGAAGGGAACTGTAGCGACGTACGCCTGGGTCAGCAGCTCTCTGTAACCCTTGAGCCGAGGGCGTTCGGGTACCGAGCAAAAAAGTGTATTTTTCACGGGCCTGCAGCTTCCCCTGTTGCTGAACCATCTGATTTCTGTAGCGGGAAGAGGCCCGGGCCGTTGCTTCTTCCTTCGTCGGCCTTTTGCTTCCGCCCGAGTCGTTCACTGCCGTCACCGACTCACAGCACCCGAGTGAGGAAGAACTTCTTCCCTCTGAGGGTGACAGAGCCCTGGCCCAGGCTGCCCAGGGAGGCTGTGGAGTCTCCTTCTCTGGAGATGTTCAAGCCCCGCCTGGACGCGGTGCTGTGCAGCCTGCTCTGGGTGACCCTGCTTGGGCAGGGGGTTGGGCTGGGTGACCCCAGAGGTCCCTTCCAACCCCGACCAGTCTGTGATTCTGTGAATCAGTCGCAGGGTGATGAGCGGGCGGTTGGACGTGATGATCTTCGAGGTCATTTCCAAGCTTGGTGATGCTCTGAATGCCGCGACGCGGCGGGTTCAGCAGCAGGGGGTTGCGCCGGCGGAGGAGGAGCGTAGCTGCGTGTGGAGTTCTTGCCTGCGGCGGGCGAGGAGTTGAGGAAAAGCTTCTAGGATAACTTCAGAGAAAAAGATAGCTATTTTTATATTATATTTAATATATATTATATTTGTATATAGATACGAAAGGATTCTAGTAGGAGCTCTCCGTATGCCTTCCACGTCACGGAGAAGGTTTGCCTTCTGCACTGCGGTCCCGGCGTGTCCCCACCTTCTGCGGGCACCGTGCCTGCTGCCAAACACCAAACCTAGCAGCCCGCTGTCCTTACAAGAGAGAGGTTTCTCTGCAGCTTTATGTGAAAATGAATGAAATAAAGCTATATCAGGCAGTTTTTCACAGAAAAAAGAAATTCTGTTAAGACTCGAATAGCACTTTCTCTTTTTATTTTAATTTTATTTTTGAGTAATAACAAGCACTTTACTGAAAAGACTATTTGAAAACCAGTTTATTTCTTTAGTCAGTGAAACTGTTAAAAGGAGGGGGGGCACTGAGGCCTTCCTTAGGCCATGCCTAAAACTGTTGAGAGAGACGTTTCTGGAAAACGTTTCTTCCCTCCGGTGATCCTTGGAGGCTCCGAGGGCACGGTTAGAAAATCTGAAACCCCCGGCCGTGCGCGTGGTCGGGCCGGGGCAGGGACCGGCGCCGGTGGCGCGTTGGGCGTCCCGTAGGGCCGGGACCTGCGCGGCGGCGGTCGGGAGGTTGAGCGACGTGGCCTTTGTCAGACGCCGGAGGTCGACCCGGGAACCGGTTTGTGCTCTCGGAGGTGTTTGTGGCGAGCGCTCCGAGCGCGGCGGCGGCGGGGGGTGTCGAGCCTGTCGGATTCGGGAGTTTGTTTGAAATCGCTATTCAGATTAGATGTACAGTCGGAGGGCTGGAAAATGGTTATTTTGATTAAAGGGGGGAAAGAGACTAGTTTTAATAATTAACCTTTTATTTTTTTACTTATCCCTGGTGGAAAAAGTTGAAGAGAATGAAGTGAATTTGGGTTAAAAAAAAAAGACATATTTAACCACATCATCGTAGGTGCGACAACTGTCGGAGAACGTCTGGGATTGCCCTGGTTGTCCCTGAGACTGGATAGTTGCTTTTTCATGATCGTGATTTTTTTTTTTTTTTTAACACTACATTCCTTGTCTTTTTATTATTTTTTTTTTTAAAAACAGATGATTTTAAGCTCTGGTATGCTTCATGCTACGTCATCTGCATGAATTCTGCCAGCATGATATGCTATATTCAAAGAAATTATACCTAAGTAAAAAGAAGGGGGGGGAGGGGAGCACAAAACACTGTGTCTGAACAAAATACCGTACGGCCTAACCTAGAGACCCCAGCTGCCAGCGCGAGGTGCTGCATTAACAGACAATCAGTGGGTAATTATTTATGAAACGCTTCGGGGAACGGTCTCAAAGTTGTTACTGCTTTGAAAGCAGTTGGCGAGTTGTCTTTTTTTTTTTTTTAACAAGAAGAGTTAAAAATTATTTATTTGGGAATATATCAGCTTGAGTTGTGAGGTTTTTTAAGCAGTGTTGATTTCACAGTGTCTCGGGTTTCGGTTTTGTTTTGTTTTTTTTTTTTAAACCAGCGTTAGCTTTGTACGCGTCGAAGAAAACAACCAGACAAACCCTAGTGCCGCTCGTGTCGACGTCAGGAAATGTAGATACAGTTCCCTGGTGTTCATGTGACCATTACTGTCAATTTTTTAACTGAATAAATGTAACTCATTTAAAATTCTGCTTTCTGTAGCTTCTGAGGTTCTAGAAGTCTTTGTTTTTTTTTTCCCCGAGTTGCTCGGTGTCAGCTGTACCCAAGTTCCCTGGAAAAGCGCTCCCTTCCCCTTCCCACGACTGCAGCGACGGCACTGCCCCCCCAGACCCGACGCGCGAGACGTTGCTTGATGTCGCTTTTCCCTCCCCCACCCAAACGACTCGTGAGATTTCAGTAAAAAATGCATACTGTACTTTATTTTTCTTTTTCCTTGTCTTCTCTCTGTATCTCTTCATAAACGGATGCCCCACTCTAAAGGCCACAGACCCTTGATTTGTGTCTTGAAGTCGCTGCCTCGGCATTTACTCCGTTCGTGCTAACGGCTGACCTGACCCTTTCCCTCCCCTCCCTTCGCACCGGGCACAGTGTACACAGTAATAATTTAAAATTAATTAAGCATTCAAGGGAAGGCAGGAGGGAAGGAAATCCCAGAAGTGAAGCTGAATGCCTGGAGAAAGTGATAAATGACCCTTTTTACAGCCTGCTGTTCTTCCACGCCCCATGTGAGGACACCGATCTTCTGCTGCTGGGAATTAAATAAGGCTTGCGCCGGCTGGGTGTTCCTTCTGTAAGCCCTGAGCCCCCCTGCCCCAGACAAACCCGGCTGAGCTGCACCCTGTCAGCACCCACCAGAGACAAGACCGAGAGCACGGCGCAAGCGAGGTTATCGGCTTTCTTGAAACTGGAAATATCCATAGGTTTTTCCTTGAACTCCTCAGGAAGACGAGCTGTCAGTGTAACGGCTGCCGCGCCTGAAGCAACGCCGTCGTGCAAACTTAGAAGCAAAACCCGTGCTTCTAGGAGAACGCAGCTGCTGCGTACTCGTGAAGATCAGCAATGCAAAGGTCAGCTGCACCTCCAAGTCTGGGGCATCAGCGGTATAAACCCCAAAGATTTCAGCTGTTTGAGGGTAACGTACAACAGGAACAAAGATGGCCAGAGTCTCACCATCATTCTTGGTAGCGCGTGGTCTCTGTCACTGCCAGACCCTTTGGCAACCCTGTTTTCACTGGGGAAGTAAATTTAAACGAATTTAAAGAACGAATTTAAAGAACTACACAGTGCTAGCGCGTGCCAGGTATAGAGGGAAAAGGTTAGGGGTTCAGTGTGACCTGTATCCGCATGAGAAAGCTGCGGCTTGCCGAGGGTGCTGACTGCAGGGGCTGTGGGAAAAGGCCACGTCGCTACGGCAAGCGCCGTTGCATCACATACAATTACATTTAGGCCCCATCTGGAGTGTTGTGTCCAGTGCTGGGCTCCACAGTTCAAGAAAGATGAGGAGCTACTGGAAAGAGTCCAGCGGAGGGCTACAAGGATGAGGAGGGGACTGGAGCATCTCTCGTACAAGGAGAGGCTGAGGGAGCTGGGCTTGTTCAGCCTGGAGAAGAGAAGGCTGAGAGGGGACCTTATCAATGCTTATAAATATCTGCAGGGTGGGGGTCAGGAGGACAGGGCCAGACTCTTTTCAGTGGTGCCCAGCGACAGGACAAGGGGCAATGGGCACAAACTGAAGCAGATGAAGCTCCAGCTGAACACGAGGAAGAACTTCTTCCCTCTGAGGGTGACGGAGCCCTGGCCCAGGCTGCCCAGGGAGGCTGTGGAGTCTCCTCTGGAGATATTCCAGACCCGCCTGGACGTGGTGCTGTGCAGCCTGCTCTGGGTGACCCTGCTTTGGCAGGGGGTTGGACTGGGTGACCCACAGAGGTGCCTGCCAACCCCGACCAGTCTGTGCTTCTGTGATCGTTATTTCCACGTCTCTGGAAATTAAGGGTAACTCAGGTTATATTGGGATGAAACAACCCGATCCCCTTAGTCCCAGATCAACACGCAGCCGGTCTCCCCCACCAACCCCTTGGCAGAAACGCAAAACTCACGTGAGGACGGTGGCAGCACGCCGCCACGGACCCCTTCCCCATCAACTTCCCCATTTCCAGACCAATAAACCCCAAAACAGCGAGCCCGGTGTCCACTGTCCCTGGCCTCCCCAGCCCGCCCGAGCACGGAGCAGCTCCAGCGTGGCCGGACTGAGCTGCGCAGGCACCTGTGTGTCTGCCACACCAGCGAGCCGACGCGGCCGCGAGTGCTGAGCCGCCCTCCCCAAGCGCTTGGCTGCCGGTGCACAGCTCGAGCGTCTCCAGAAACGCCTCATCGCCGCCGAGCTGACCGCGCGCAGCTCCTGCAAGTCGGGAGGTATCGGGTCAGGACGGTGTCATGGAGGAGAGGAAAGCAGAAAAGGCAGAATAATCCGTTCCCATGTGCCCGGCTCCGCCGTTGCGCACGGTTCAGCTCAGCTCGGTGCTGCCCAGCTCACCCCACAGCTCCTGTTCTACCTCCCAGCACAAGGAGAAGTGGAGAGACAGAGCTGCTTTCAGGAAGAGATCAGCGGCTTCCCCTTGGGGCAGGGAATTAATTCCTGCTGGCATCCGGCTGCATCCAAGCACGATGAGAGCTGCTCAGATCCCGAGCGCCGCGGCCTGGGGACGAGCACTGTGAGACGCAGCAGCAGGAGCCGGCGCAGCAGAAGACACACGCGTCAGCGGAGTCCTCGTCACCTTCGGCAGGCTTCGGTTGCACCCCGACGGGATTCTTTACGTGGTGAAAAATTCCAGCGGGCACTCGGCAGCCTTACAGCACTGCAGTCAGCAGCAGCGGCACCGTGCAAAGCTTGCGCTACAGTTTCACCAGCTGCCTGGTTTTACGGTACATTTCCGAGGAGAAGTCAATGTTTGTGTTTTAAAAGAAAAAAAGGCAAGGCCACTGTTTGTTTTGCTGCTGACCCCAGTGGTTTTCATATCAAACCAGCTTTAAGCAGCGCGTATAAAGTTCGGAAAGCTTCTGCAGAATATGGCCAAGGGGTTTGGCTTTTTGGATTCTGAGCAAGAATTTCCAGCGGTACGGCCCGCAGCACCGCAGTCAGAATCACAGAATCACAGAATAGTAGGGGTTGGAAGGGACCTCTGTGGATCACCCAGTCCAACCCCCCTGCCGAAGCAGGGTCACCCAGAGCAGGCTGCACAGGACCTTGTCCAGGCGGGTCTGGAATATCTCCAGAGAAGGAGACTCCACAACCTCCCTGGGCAGCCTGGGCCAGGGCTCCGTCACCCTCAGAGGGAAGAAGTTCTTCCTCATGTTCAGACGGAACTTCCTGTGCCTCAGTTTGTGCCCGTTGCCCCTTGTCCTGTCACTGGGCACCACTGAAAAGAGCTTGGCCCCATCCTCCTGACACCCACCCTGCAGATATTTGTAGGCATTTATAAGGTCCCCTTGCAGCCTTCTCCAGGCTGAACAAGCTCGCATCCGTCCGAGCGTGCTGCAGCCCCGCAGCACCGCTTTTGATGAACGCAACGAGCAGCCGTCCAGTAAACGGGTACGAGTTCAGGCTCTTCCCTGGTCCTGCCCTGTTCTAACATGTCCTCTGCTACAAAACCCTCCACACAGGCGCCAAAACACAGCCTTCAAAAGGAAGAAAAAAAAAAACCAAACCCCAACCCCGAACCCCCACCAGCAAACCCAGGCGGTGCCTCGCCCAGCAGCAGCCTGCCTTCAGGCCGGGGCACGGACCTCCAGCCCTGGAGCCCGAAATCGGAGCCTGCTCTTGTGCCACTGCGCGGGAAAGGCACCGCCCGGCCCCGCGGCGGTCTCGGGCTGGGAGAAAAGAGGCGTGAAGGGAGAGGAACCCAAGGGGAGGACGAGGGACCGCTCTGTGAGCTTCAGTAAAAGGCAGATTCATACTTTTAGGAACCATATCTTCTGTTTCACACGAGCAGAGCGTAGTGGATTATTTAAGCCATTAGCTCAGAATATAAATCATCACTAAAGAGCAAAATAAAGCACATATTTCTGCAACCCACGGCCAACATCTTCCAAGTCAGTGTAACACCGGCATTTATCAGAACCCGAAACAAATTTAGTAATTTCCCCCACCTTAAGGACATAATCTCTAGGTAAACTTTCGCAGCAGGAATTAGGGGAACCATCACAAACAATACCAAAAACAACGCCAATGGAGACGGTATATTTTATTATTACTCTTCCAGATTACATTTCTATTCCTAGAAACAAAAATAGGAACACATCTAAATCTAAAGAATTCCATTACTGTTCAATCCTGGGCCTGGAACTCTGTTAAGCTGGACCATTTTATTACTTTCCTTATACTTTAATGTTTCAAAATAATAAAAAAAAAAAAAGCCAAATAGTCCTAGCTCCAGGCAGATTGCATACTGAACACGGTAGGCTGTTAATCACCACACATCAATTTCCTGATAAAAATCCCTGATTAAGAAGTTTTCCCTCTAAATTAAGTTTATAAAACTCTCTGTCGGTGGCTCAGCCACTCAGTGGCATGGGAACTGCTCCCCGGTTTCTGGCTGCTCGGCTCCCGCCGCCCCGGGCACGCCCCGGAACCGCCAGTCCTTGAGGCGGGAGCCGGCGGTTTTCTCCTTAACGCCTTGTGTCGAGCAGCACGGAACAAGACGCCGTCTGCTTCCGGAAGCCTCAAGAATCAGCTCGTGAAGAAACAGGAAAGGTGGCCGTGTGTAAGAGGAAGAGAAGAGGACGTCTCGGTATTTTACGAGAGTGGATGCTCCAAACTCAGCTGAGCCAGGTCCAGCGAGCACGAAAACCACGCGACCCCACCGTGGGCGCAGGCATCAGAGGGCAAACCGAGCAGCCAAGACGCAGCTCTCCGCTGCAGAAGCTGTCCACGAACACATCAGTCCCGTGAGTCATTTGCTATAAAAAGTTCAGTGTCTCATCTTCAGTGCTTGTTTAGCTATAATTCTGTACATTATATACAAAAAGGCACAAGGACAGCTGCTGGATGCTTCCGATCCTTGTTCTTTTGCAATGCTGAAGAATTTTAAAAACCAGAGTCTGGACTTATAAATAGTGCAGAAAATGCAAATGCTAAGAAGACAATGCCTCCTATGATTGTCACTGAAAAGAAAGAACAAACCAAAAAGAAATTAGATACCGAAAGTTAAATATCTTCCATGACACATTACAGATTTTATTGTTTTTCAAGTCAGGTTATTTGGGAATCAGACATTTAAGACTCATGCTGCCAACAGGGGACTCTGTTTCTAGCCCAGTGTCAGGATGCCCACGCCCCTCATCTAACTGCATCCACAGGAATATATCCCGGTCCTCGGGAGGAAGCTTCGTTTGATTACTTTAGCTAGCGTAAAACCGAGGTCGACGCCTGCTGTTGAATATTTGGCTGCGTGGGGAAAATAAGATACAATATTCTCACGCTGGAGCAAACCATCAGGTAAGAGCGACACGCTAATTGGCATTTTTTGCAGAGTTTAGGTAACTATATTGAAAGAGGCACTACCAGAAGTGTTAGCTGCTTGCAACAGCCACAGTCTGCTAGAGGCGGGGAGAGCGCTCAGGAAAGCACCGCTAACGGGACAGACGGATCTTTAGTCTGAGCTGGTAAGGCTACTCCTGTGGCCAAATATCCACGCCGGGCTTATGAGGAGCATATTAAATCATAGTTAGATCAGCACCTCATCGTCAAGTTCCTTGGCAAACACGCACAACCGAACGCATGTTTCGCTTTTTGCGGTGAAGTTGCTTTTTTACAACCTCTGCAACTCCAGGAAAAAAATAAAAAAACAACTCTGAACGAACATTTCCAGGCAGCAGCTTCACAGGATCCTTCCTGGGAGCAAAAAATCTCACCGCGTCACAGGACTGACAGCTGAAGCAAGCTGCAACCGAACTGAAGGGAAAAAACCAACCCAATGTAACTGTACCGGTCCTTCCTGTTACAGACAGGAGGTACAATCGAAAAACAATTCTGCCACACACAGAGCAGCTGTTAAAGCTTTTACATGGCTGGCGTAACTTGTATGCGTGCTGTTCTCTTGCTCACCTGAAGGTCTGCGCCCAGAACTGCGACAGAATTTCTATTATCCACTGTCAAACAACACATACCGACTGTTCAAAGTACTGCGTTTCCTTCCTCCGCGCTCCTACGAGCCAGCTAACAGGGAAACTAAAGGTGCTTCACCTGCGCCCATCGCTAGAGCTGCACCACCCATTCCCTAAATCAGGGTCGGTGAGCCTTTAAGTGCAATTAAGCATCCTGCAGGGCCGCTCTCCGAGGGGAGCTGACCGTAGGACAGGGCAGGAGGTGGGATGGGAAGCACAGACCCCCAAAAAATTAAAGTTCTGGGGTTTTCCAGAAGTTCTGAGAAACACTGTTGCCAAGCACGCAGTCATTCACACACCAAACATCACCAGCATTAACACATGTTTTGGTTGGAGGGAGTTTTCACTTACCAGTCCTAACAGAAATTTTTTGTGCTATCATTCGCCCTCCAATGACTGCTAAGCCAGTGCACAGGCAGTGTCCCACCGTCCCTCCCACTGCCACACCATAGGGGTCCTGAGGAAAAAAAAACAAAACACAGGAGGGAAACATCAGCACAGCCGGAGACCGAGCAACGCCCTGCCGCGGAGCAGTGCCGCCATTCCCTGGGTGCACGCTGCCAAGCGCGGAGGAGACTCGCCGGCGTTTGCTCCGCTGCCCTTACAGGCCAGCACCAGCGTACGTCAGCTAGCGAGACAGGCTCGAAGCTAAACCTGACTAATACGGGAGCAGACGGCGTGCTTCAGCCAAGAAGCATCTTCAAGTTGTTAAATACAGATCCAGAAACTGCTCTGCTGTACTTAAACAATTAAGCAACCTCTAGAGGGAAGGTGGCAGCTGTTGAGAAACACAGTATGCATCAGCTGGAAGAACACCAGCCTCATTATAAAGAAAAAGTAAATCCATGAACTGCAAATGAGAGAGCTTTCAGCAGCTACAGCACTCCAACTCCTTTGTCCAGCTTCACAAGCTTGTGCTCGACGCTCTCCCCCCAACCACCCAAGGTGGGAAGTATGAAAGAATTTAAGTCCAGGTGATAATAAACTGTTTTCAAAGTTTATTGTCAACGACAGCTTTCACACCACTGCATAACAAGCAGCTACTCAATATGTGAACAAATCCACTATGTAAAGAGGTTTCTCAGATCTGCTTACAAATTACACTGCTAAGGGCAGCACAGGTACTGCACGCCACATAAAACCAAAGGCTTCAGCACTAGGAACTGAAAACCATCTTTTGGTGACCGATAAAGAAGGCAAGGTAGGAGCGTGGCTTTCTGCTGCACAAAGATGAATGAGGGAAAGTGGAGCTGAGTCCCCTGCACATCTCTAAGTGAGACTTTAAGCTCCAAGAGCGAAAAAAGGTGTTGCTGTCACACGAGGAATGCATGAAATCTCTAACAGGCACACAGCAAAACTGCCTCAGAAATGATAGGGTATGAAGAAAAGAGAACGCTGACTGGCCAAAAGAACAAAAACCACAAGCCAGCGAGACAGCGTGGCGACAACGAAGCAGAGCACAGGTAGGCAGCCACCAAGCAGGGCAGGTCGGAAGCAGGGCTGTGCCAGTGGAACACAACTCAACCTCCAGGATCAAGATTCCTGGAAATCCTCGTCTCCCTGCCGTGAGCAGCTACCGGCGCAGCTCTCGCTGGCAGAGGGTGGGTCTCGCCCCCCAGGCCATTCCCTACGGCTGTCCCTGGAAGGTGACAAGCTGCAACGGCTTCCCTCAGCGCGGCCTCTCCAGGAGCAGAAGTGCTCGGACACAGCGGCTGAGGCAAAGCCAGTCTAGCAGGACACCACAGAGCTTCCTTTTGTTGCCTGAACAGATGAACAACTCTTACACACAGTAAACTACTAAGGTGTGAAGTCAAGTTCTTAAGGACTGTGGTCGGCACTGGGTCCACAAAGACAGACCGAACTCATTCCCCTGGGGCAGGCACCGAGACAGCCAAATTATCACCCTTTTTTTTTTCCCTCCAGAGGAGCCCTGTTTGTTTGCAGTGACAGGACGGATGCTGCTCACTTAATGAGCAGTCACACAGTATTCGGTTTGCTTTTCACTGAAAAATGTATGGCCACAGCTGGCTTACCACACTGCTCAAATCTCCATGTAATTGCTCTGCTCATGAGCATTTCTGTAATGCTCCTGCTACGTATCTTAGTACTTCACAGACAAGGATTTATCTGAACATACTATGAAACAAAGGGGTATGAAACAATCCTACAGAGAAAATGAAAAAAGATCCAGATCATAATCATTCACTGATTTTGAAAGCCACAATCAGGATCTCTTCGACTCATTTTCTGTAGCAGTTGTTTCTGTAGCGCGTATACCAACACTTCGTACGTGAAAGGCGCAGCACCCCATGGTCTTTAGCTGCAATGCTCAGCGCTTCGCAAACCAGACCTAATGGGACGCTCAGAAAATGAACACCAGAAGTCAGCACCACCCGTGAGAAGACCTGAGCAACTTGCCCAGCACCGTACAAAAGCTCGGTCAGAGGCAGTAATGATTCCTCATTTCCCAAGGCGGCATGTAATGCCCGAACAGCGAGATCGCCCTCTCGTCCCGCTGTCCCTGCCTCGCTAGCTCCAAGCACCTTCCCCACGCTCTGACGGAGACAGGAGGTTCCGACAGGTTACGGCCTCCTTCGTGACACAGCCCCGATTTATCCCTGCGGAAGGTCTGGAAGTGCACAGGAAGAAGCACGAGCCCTGGGGCAAAAACGTAAATTATCTCAATGCATGAAAGAGCACAGGCAAGCCACTTAGGTTTATTAAAAGGCTGACTATAAGCCTTAATTTTCCTTTAAATATAATAGCTATATGCATTCCAATCATCACGCTGAGACACACCGGAAGGCTGTGCTGCCATTCAGCGTGACCTGGACAGGCTGGAAAGCTGGGCAGAGAGGAACCTGATGAGGTTCGACAAGGGCAAGTGCAGGGTCCTGCACCTGGGGAGGAACAACCCCATGCACCAGTACAGGCTTGGGACGGACCTGCTGGAGAGCAGCTCTGCGGAGAGGGACCTGGGTGTCCTGGTGGATGACAGGGTGACCATGAGCCAGCAGTGTGCCCTGGCTGCCAAGAAGGCCAATAGAATCCTCGGGTGCATCAAGAAGAGTGTGGCCAGCAGGACGAGGGAGGTTCTCCTTCCCCTCTACACTGCCCTGGTGAGGCCTCATCTGGAGTGCTGTGTCCAGTTCTGGGCTCCCCAGTTCAAGAAAGATGAAGAGCTACTGGAGAGAGTGCAGCAGAGGGCTACGAGGATGATGAGGGGACTGGAACATCTCCCCTACGAGGAGAGGCTGAGGGAGCTGGGCTTGTTCAGCCTGGAGAAGAGAAGGCTGAGAGGGGACCTAATAAATGCTTATAAATATCTGCAGGGTGGGTGTCAGGAGGATGGGGCCAAGCTCTTTTCAGTGGTACCCAGCGACAGGACAAAGGGCAACGGGCACAAACTGAAGCACAGGAAGCTCCAGCTGAACACGAGGAAGAACTTCTTCCCTCTGAGGATGACAGAGCCCTGGCCCAGGCTGCCCAGGGAGGCTGTGGAGTCTCCTTCTCTGGAGATATTCAAGACCCGCCTGGACAAGGTCCTGTGCAGCCTGCTGTAGGTGACCCTGCTTCAGCAGCAGGGTTGGACTAGATGACCCACAGAGGTCCCTTCCAACCCCTACTATTCTGTGATTCTGTGATTACTTACTGCATAGCAGTTTAGAGTTTGGTTTAGTGCTATATATGGCACCCTATTCGCTCAGATTTTTAAAAAGAGGTATCTTTTTAACAGATTTAAGTTTGCTGAGATGAAGGTCTCTTTTTAAAGCTACTGTGTTATAACTGTATGACCACACAGATCAAAGAAACTTCCATTCTGTAGCATCTCTCAACGCTGTAACAAACAGCAATTGTATTCAGCTGCATGATATAAACCAACTATTTCCAGAAATGCCTGTGCAGTCCCAATCACGTAACAATAGTTTTAATACTAAAGCTTCAGTGCATTTATTTTGAGATCCCGGCACAGCTGTAACGCCAACGAAGGCACAGCAAGGCAGCAGGTGAGAACCTGATACCCCCTGCGAGAGCGTTCTGTCTCTCAGGCGTCCCTGTGACAACCCAAAGAGGGCAAAAGAACAGTCGACGTTTTGCAACACTCACCTCTCTGGCGGCCAAGACTATGGTTGTTAATTGGGAACGATCACCCCATTCTGCTAAAAACGTTAAAGTAAAAGCTTGAATGAAGATCGGAGAAATAAAATGCAGCCATTTCTTCTGAGGTATAGTGGTGCCTGGCCCTGACTCCACGTCTCCTGGCCCATTTAACAGTTTAGTTCTCTGAAGCTGTGGAGGACAAGGGAAAAAACACAACCAACCATAAGATTAGAAATGTCATGCAAACAACCCAAATGAAATACTTAAACTGTAAAGCTAGCCACTTGGTATCTGGAATGTTATCAGCCACTGACTGCTGCATTATCCATGTATTATTTATATTAGACACCATTTAAAAAAACTAGCTACATATACACACACACACATATATCTGTAACCACCTCCAACCTCCAGTTATTGTCCACCTTGCACTGCTCGCACTCACGCAGCAGTTCCAGCACGAATGACGCCTGGTTTCTAACAACAGATTTCTTCCTATTTTTAAAGCAGGGATCCCCCTCTGCCCACGTGGTGGCTCTCAAATTAGGATTTGAGAAAATTAATGGAAAAGAAAAAAAATCTTAAAACAAAGAATATTAATACATACTATTCCTTAGAAGGATAACAGTATATTTAGAAAGTTGTTGTAACAGAGACCTTTGCTGCAACACTACAAACCTCAGCATTCTGCCTGTCCATAAAGAGAAATAAAAAGCAGAGGCAAGACTAAACTGCTGATGGTCTCTCTGGTAGTAATGCATTAAAAAAAAAAAATAAAAAGAAAGGAACTCTATGGAGAAAGTCCCTTCCCTCCTGAGAAGCCAGGCTTGCCACAGAACTGGAATGGCCTGTTGAAATGGCCTCCAGGGGCCACTTCTGTCCCATTTACCGCACGTTTTCTGGGTCAGATTACAGACACAGCTGAACACCCCAAACATGACAGTGCCGTTCCGCAGCTTCATGGCTGTAACTATTTCGTCAGCCGTAATTCACAGAAACTTTATGACTTACTTCCTCATCTTTTTTTTTAATTTCTGCTTGAACTTCCTCCAGCTCTTCCTGACCCTCATCTGGACTCATTTTCAAACCTTCCCGAAGCATTCGGATGCCAAAAATTGCAAACAGTGCTGTTGACACATAGTATGTGTATACACGAGGAATAACTGTGGTGGCATAGCCAAACAAAACTGAAAAGAAAACAAAACAAATGTGTCATTTGAAAAAATAAGCACGAGGAGGATCATAATTGTTTTTCCCATAGCTAAGAAATGCTCACTAGCAAAGTCTGCGATTCAAATATCCACTGATAAATAAATGTTGCATCTTTTGTTATTTTTATATAATTTTCTTTTTTTTCTCTTCCCCCCCCCCCAAGATAACAGTGCTCTAGAAACTCCGACCATTACTGGCCATACCAGAGACTGAAGTGCATTAACACACAGACAAGGCACACCGGGCAAAGCTGATGTGCTGCTGTTCCCAAGAGCCAGGCCAAGCAACATTATCTTTCCCATCAAGGACTATGCAAGTCCTGGCTTTCTCCGAGCACGCCACAAAATTATCATCTGTAACCACGTTGGATTAGTCACGGTGTATACCAGTTAAGTGAATTCTTCTGTCAGACTACATATTGGGTAACATCTCTTTCCAATGATTTCATTTATCAGATAAAATTAGAAGATGATTTTGTTCAAGTTCAATCTCCTAGACATACCCAAAAATCATCCAGCTGCATGAATACACATCTGCCTTCTTTTGCCAAGTGCAAACACCTGCACATTAGTACTCCCTTCTCTCCCACACTCCCCACAAACACACAACATGACCAACTTTGATCTTCCTTTAATTTAAAAGCACGGATGCCACTCAAAGACCAAAAAGCTACCTCCACAGTGCATCTACTTCTATGGGTATCGAAGGCCATCAAACTAAGCCAAAACTAGTTCTCAAAGAACAAGAAATATTTATTCATGACAAAGTACGTGCTTATAGGCCTTTCTAAATGAGAGGAAGTTAAAGCTCCACACCTAACGTTCAAGGCTGCTTGGACCCTGCACTCACAACTGTCTCTTGTTTCACTCCATGTGCAGTTAGCTAAAAGGAAGTATATGTGTTTTCATGAACACACTTTCTTAGTGGAAAAATGCACTCAGAAGTTACTACATGATATGGAAATCAATAAGCACTGCCACTACCAAAAGCAAGACTATGAGATCAAAATTGACGAGGCTGTACTGTTAGTAAAAACACCTTAAGTAGTATTTACTTCAAGCCAGTGAGCTTAGGCAAGCACATTTGCATGAAATCAAGGTGGGCAAAAACCCCAGGAGTTTCCAGACACACCTTGTATAAAATAAGAGAAGCGGAGAGAGGGAAGAAGGAGACAAGAAAAAAACGAAAAGAAAAAAGGCTCCTTTATGAAAAGAAAGAAATAGCTGGGAACCTCTAAACTGGGGATAAAGCAGAAAAGGAAGCTTTTACAAAAAAGCATCAAGAAAGATCTGAAGAAAGACTCCAAATAGAAAACGGGAGAGCTGTAAGGGGCAGCAGCAAAGAGCCTGCAAGATACACATACTAGTGCATCACCTGCAGAACTAAGTAACGTGAAACCAAGCAAGCAGCGCCGAAGTGGAAGCAGCGTCAAAGCCCTGTATTAGGTGAGTAACAGAAGAAACTCATACAAGGCTATCATTACACACAGCGCAAAGGGAAACTGCTCCAAGACTGCAGTAATAATTGCAGCAAGATGTATAGCAATACCTACAAGTTCAAAAACCATTCACAGAAACACTTGCCGAGAAGCCTGAGGCCAGTTAACTGGCCGCCTCCAGCGCACATAAACCGATGAACAATTATTTCCGGAATGGGCATGGTTAGAAATTAGCGCACATTCAACCAAATTTATGCTGCGTGTGATCTACCTGAAGGCTGCTCCATCTGACGATGATGGCTGCGTAAGCGCCCACAGCTACAGGTTCCTCAAGTGCCACCTCACTCCCCACCCCAGCTCTTGGCTCTGCCAGGACCACCCATCCCAAAGGACGACGGCAGAACGCCGGCTCCCGCTTGCGCAGCTCCCAGCACAATCCAAACAGCTCCACATACAGGGACACAAGTCAGACGAGGGAAATTTGTTATCATATTAAGAATCCTTCGCCTTAGGAGGAGAAACAGAAGTCACTCCTACTTTCCCTTTAGGCACACTAATTTACCAGGAGCTAAAAATAAAAAGGAAGCCAGTGACCCAAAAAAGCAAAACGCTTCGGTTCCCAATCCCATTCCTCTTCCTTAAATTGATATCGAGGTCTTGGGAGCGCAAGCACCTCGTTAGAGGTAAGAGCCTAGAGACTCAATCTGAGCCATGGTCCCCAGGAAAACCTTCCCACTCTCCTCAGGACAGAAAACTGCACATACCCACTACCTCTGTTTTAATTTCAGTTAAGAAATTGATAAACACAGACCCAGCACATTCCAAGAGACGAAACGAAAAGAGCACTAACCTGATAAACACGTCATCAGTCCCAAGGCAAGCATAGCACCAGCCAGTACAGTCAAACGGTTGTACCGCATTGCCATGATGGCTGCAATGAAGAAGGTCTTGTCCCCCAGTTCTGACACGATGATGACCGATATAGCAGCCACAAACGCATGAATAAAGCCCAAATTAGTCTTGTCAGCCGACTCATCATTGACGAGGTGAACTGGAGCAGCCGGCGAGGAGCCCTTCTGTAAGAAGGGGACAAAACAACAACAAAAAACCCACCAGTTAATTAGGCTTGAACAGTCCGTTCGCAGAAGCACCGCGCCTGGTCTTTCTCCTGTCACATCCCACTGCGTAGCATGACATTTTAAGTACGCGCCTCTCACGCAGCATTAACGATCATTAACCAGTTGCTGGCTGCCACCTACCTCAAATTGCTAGTTAGGCACTTAGCAAGAAGCTCAGGTCGTGCACCGATTACTAAAGCAGCGCTTCACCGTGCACGCCATTACCAGCAGGTAAGAACCACTAGTACAACAAAACATGGGGAAAGCTGCTTTAGTTCAGCTCTAATATCACTACCTTTACAATCCTTGGCTATTTACTTTATGACCTTGACCAAACAAGCAATTTTCTGATATAAATATTAAGAATTAAGCTCTTCAAACTAAAAGAAGAACTATCCTGGGCGACTAGGATAGCTTCGGAGAAATACAAAGTCCTTTCAAAAATGGTCAGAATCGCTTTCTTCCCTTGCGGAACCCTTTCATCTCTGCCACGTTGAGATTTTGCACAAGTTTTTATCAGCTTTTTTTTTTTTTTGTACGCGCTCTGCGTTGGCTGAAACCTCGCCTCAAGACTTTCCAGCGGTCAAACCGGAGCAGCACACTCCAGACCTCGCTTACTCACCGGCGTGTTTACTTTCACGTAGATTAAGGTATCGACAGGCAAAAGCCAGACATAAAATGAGGAAGTCGAGGTTCACGTGCTTGACCCAAGACGGCCAAGGCTTGTCTGAGCACACCTACCCGCAGAGACAGACGGCGACGTGTTTCAGCGACAGCTTCCCAGAATTCCACTCCCAGCAGCGCTGCAAGTTTCGAGTTTTGATATTTTAAAGCTTCTGTGCTCTGTGTGACAGACGGCGACCTCCCAGAGCTCCTTCACCTTGAGCAACGCCGTAAATTTGGGGGTTCGGGATTTAAGACGTGGCACGCCTCCCGCGCTACATCAAGCCATACGCTTGGTAATTTTTTCCATCCCTCTGCGTGATCACCCGGCGCTAGGATACCATAACCACGAACGCCATTTAAAAAGTATTAAATCTTAAATATCGGAAGGCGGGGGGGGGGGAAGTGAGGTTTCTGAGCGGCAGCAGAGCCTGCCTTCATCTCCTTCTGTGAGGGAGAGCTGCAGAGGTCCGCTCAGCCCCTCTGTATACAAGAAAGCGGGGTATACAGATATTTATTTTAAGCCTTCGCCTGTTTTTCACGTCGGACCTACGCTCTGCCCTCTCAGAAAGGGAACTCAGCGGCCCGGTGGCCTCTACGAAGCGAGGAGCCCTGCCCGCCGGGCCCCTCCCGCCGCCCGGGAGCCGCCTCGCCTGAGGGAATCGGCGGGAAACCGCGCAGGCAGCCGGCGCGGCCCGGCCCCGCCTCGCCTCACCTCAGCCCGCGCTTCGGCTCCCTGCGCGGCCGGCGGCGGCGGCGGCTCCTTCTTCCTGCCGGTCTCCTCCTCCGGAGCGGCCCGCAAACCCGCCGGGGCCGCCAGCAGCAGCAGCGAAGCCGCCAGCAGCAGCGCGGCGGCCCGGGGGAGCGGCGGGGACGGCGGCGGCGAACCCATGTCGGCCGAGCGCCTCAGCCGCGCGGCCCCCGCCAGCCTCCCCCTCCGCGGCTTCCTGCGGCGGCCGGGCCCTGGCGGGGGGCGGGGCCGCCCCGCGCCGATTGGCTGCCGGCGCCTCTGAGGGGGGGAACGCCCCGCCCACCGCCCTCGAAACGGCTGCCCGGCGACATCGCGGCGACGCCCGGTGATATCGCGACGGCGCCCGGCGATATCGCGACGGGTCGCGGCGAACCCCGAGGCGCTCGGGACGCCCGGGCCATGGCTTAACCCCTTTCCCCGGCTCCCGGCGCCGAGGGCGGGGCGGCTGCGCGGCTTCCCCGGGCGAGGCGGGGCGCGTCCCGCCTCCGCCCCGCGTTACCTCAGGGCAGGGAAAGGGCATTGAGGGACGGGAAGGAAACCAGCGGCCTAAGAAGGCGAAGAAAATGGCAGGGGAACGGCCTGGGCCCATGCCGGTTCCTCAAAGCCCAAGGATGAAGCGGCGCTGCGAGGGCCGTGCGCCCCAGTGCTTCTCCCCGAGAAGCAATTAACAGTCTGATCAACGGGGCCGAGAAGGCCGGTGAAACAGGGAATAACTCAGGGGCAGGCCCTGAGAATCACTTAAAAATAATAAGGAAAGACGCTGTCCCAAGAGAGGGTTACGTTCCGCGCGAACCGGAGGTACGGAAGAGTGGAGAGGCGCAACGAAGAAGTGTTTTGGAAATGCACAGCTCGATTTTCCACACAATGTGGAAAGGGAAGGTTTGTAACAAAGCGTTTTAATTAAGATAATCCATCAGATATACAGGAGGATGGGCCCAAACTCTTTTCAGTGGTGCCCAGTGACAGGACGAGGGGCAACGGGCACAAACTGAAGAAGAGGAAGCTCCAGCTGAACCCGAGGAAGAACTTCTTCCCTCTGAGGGTGACGGAGCCCTGGCCCAGGCTGCCCAGGGAGGCTGTGGAGTCTCCTTCTCTGGAGATATTCCAGCCCTGCCTGGACGCGGTGCTGTGCAGCCTGCTCTGGGTGACCCTGCTTGGGCAGGGGGTTGGGCTGGATGATCCCCAGAGGGCCCTTCCAACCCTGAACATTCTGTGGTTCTGTATGTAAAAATTCTTCTCATGTACAAAATAATACACGCACGCAAGTAGAAAACACGCTGGAACACCAGCGTCCGTGTGCTACATCACGCAAACGGATCACTCACTTCGCTGTCACGAAAAGGAGCAAAATGCTCCACGGTGAAGTGCAAAAAAGTCCTGTAGTGAGTGACATCACCTCCCCAGCACAGAAATTTCTTTGCAGAGCTTGTCAGGTGCTGCTTTCTGTGTGTCCTCTGCCTGGGCAGTTCGTTAAAAACTGGTGTAGCCATGGTTACGGTCACCCTGCATCTCTGCCCCCTCTAACCCACGAGGGATTCCAGTAACCTCCAATAAGGATGACAGAACCGCAACCAAGGCCATTCATTTTCTGCAAATTCTCTTCTACTGCCTCTCTGAACATGGAACCCTCCATGATTTTCCCAGTTTGGGGATAAAAAGGCATTTTCGTCAATGAATACTGACTTTGGTGCAGAAGAGACGATGCAGAGAACAGGTCTGTTTATCTCCACTGCTGAGCATGAGTCATTCCTCCACCGCAGCCTTCTCCACCAGTTCTTGTGCTTGCACTTATAAAGCAGTGGCTGGTTTTAATTATCAACAGGGAAGCACAGAAAGACAATATACAATTTGCCTCCCTCTGAAGTGATTCAGAGAAAAGAGACTAGGGAAAAAACAGGCTTAGACAAGGCATGAAATACAGCAGTTCAAATGATTCCCTGCACCCTCCTTTCACTACACAGTTTTTATGTGTATGCTGCACAGCAGCAAGTGTTTTATGCATAAGATATAATTATAAAACAGAAAAGAGACGATTAGAATCTCCTCAATTTGAATTACGGTCTTCAGTAAACCTTTTTTTTAGCTTGTACAACATGCAGAGACCTTACATTTCCCCACACAAACTGGTGACACAGATGAGATTATCATTAAAATGACGAGCTTTTAAAAGCTAGTATTGGAGAAAATGTGTGATTTTACCTTGGCTTTAGTAAACAGTAAACCTCTTATTCCCTTATAGAAAACGTTTCCCAGTTTGCATCAAAGATACTTCAGAAGAAATATTCTAAAAAACGAATGGTATAAATGCTTTTCGATGCTTTGGGTAGGAGCTGAAGTTTTTCTGATAGAACTCGTGACACAAAACCGCAGCCAGTGCCTGGTTAAAAAGAACATACATCACTACACACCACCACGTCACGTTGTGAAATCCAAGCGTGACGGCCAAAGACACGTATATGAGGAGCTCTGCAAAATAATGAGGGCAAGAAACTCCCTCAAACCAGTCTCCGAAAGGTACGCTGTGGCTCAGACTTACGACCTTTCCTGCAAGCAAACAGAAAGAAATTAGTTGAGAACAACATGCATTAAACAAACTTTTCTACTCACAGTTACAGAACAACGTGCTCACTGAAGTTATCATCATCATCATCATCCACCTCCACCTGATCTGGCACCTTTGCACTTTGTAACGAAAGAAGATGCCACCTCTGGCTGTTTGTGCAAACAAAGAGTAGCACCTATTTTTAGCTCTCACGGAGACAGAAGTGAGGTCCCTGAGCAGTGGCACAAGTCCTAAGCATTAGCACTTGCCTGTCCTTAGGATACTAGAAGCCAGACCTTCCTAGTTCCTAGAAGGAAGAAATTCTTCCCTCTGAGGGTGACGGAGCCCTGGCCCAGGCTGCCCAGGGAGGCTGTGGAGTCTCCTTCTCTGGACATATTCAAGACCCGCCTGGACAAGGTCCTCTGCAGCCTGCTCTGGGTGACCCTGCTTCAGCAGAGGGTTGGGCTGGATGACCCACAGAGGTCCCTGCCAACCCCGACCAGTCTGTGATTCCGTGATTCTGTGATTTTAAGTTCTGTAAAACTACGTATACTGAGACACAGACACACACGCCCCACCGACTCGGCCATCTGACCTCTCTTCCAAACAGCCTCGCTTAATCTACTGGAAGTCTTACAGAGAGCACCACACTGAAAAATACTCATGTTTTAAGGTTTTAGAAGCTACAGAAGCCTACCGAAACAACCAGGAACAATTTATCTAAGTGAAGTGTTGGCAGAAATGAAGACTCTTACCTGATTTACTTTTTCTAAGGTTAGCTAGAATCACGAGACACCTGTGCTGGTGATGAGAGGCCCAAATGTACATCACAACTCCGATAATGTGATACCAGGAGATCTGCACGGAAAGCTCTTTTCCTGAGTGAAATACGTTCTATTAATATACGGCCAGGAAATGCCTTCCCAAGCACCATCCCAAAACACTGTACACCTTTTCAAATGTTACTGGCTTACAAAATTCTAGCAGCGAGCCTCTAATCCCTTGAAAGATGCTTTTAAATCCTGCATCATCACAGTGCTCAGCTGGTAGTTCATTTCCCTTAACCGTTCTATACTAAAAATATCTAGTCTTTAATCCAGTAGCTTGAGGTACAGCATGAGGTACAGCAGATACGTAGTCTAAGACCACAATATTCAACACTGTGGTGCATCAAGAAGAGTGTGGCCAGCAGGACGAGGGAGGTTCTCCTTCCCCTCTACACTGCCCTGGTGAGGCCTCATCTGGAGTACTGTGTCCAGTTCTGGGCTCCCCAGTTCAAGAAAGATGAAGAGCTACTGGAGAGAGTCCAGCGGAGGGCTACAAGGATGGTGAGGGGACTGGAGCATCTCCCCTACGAGGAGAGGTTGAGGGAACTGGGCTTGTTCAGCCTGAAGAAGAGAAGGCTGAGAGGGGACCTTATAAATGCCTACAAATATCTGCAGGGTGGGTGTCAGGAGGATGGGGCCAAGCTCTTTTCAGTGGTGCCCAGTGACAGGACAAGGGGCAATGGGCACAAACTGAGGCACAGGAAGTTCCGTCTGAACATGAGGAAGGACTTCTTCCCTCTGAGGGTGACGGAGCCCTGGAACAGGCTGCCCAGGGAGGCTGTGGAGTCTCCTTCTCTGGAGATATTCCAGACCCGCCTGGACAAGGTCCTGTGCAGCCTACTGTAGGTGACCCTGCTTCAGCAGGGGGTTTGGACTGGGTGACCCACAGAGGCCCCTTCCAACCCCTACTATTCTGTGATTCTGTGAATTCTTATCATCCTAACTGAAGTCGTTGTCATGGCTCAGGTTGACACAGAAGTACACAGTTTTTTGGCTGGTTCACAGTGAGTGAAATACGTACGCACATCCACACACACGTGCACAGCGTGAGCCACTTAGGCCTTCAGAAAACTGTTGCCTGTATTAAGGACGATTTCCAACGTACAAGCCAATACGCCATCTCTAAGAATCTACAAGATGCGAAAAGTAGAAGACAGGTCCAGAAAGAAAAAGGCTTTATCTACACATAGGAGAGCTGAAGGTTCTTTTAAAAAAGTCACTGGACTGAACTACAGCTGACGTGGCTGGAAATGGTTAAAAACCTCACTGAAGTCACATACTTGGGAATGGCCACCTTCGAAAAATCAGTCACGGGAGAAGTGCTAGAACCAGCTCACGGTTCACCTGTGCAGGGGCACAGCAGCTCAGCTGTGAGACTCAGTGGAATGTGATGGCAGAAACAAGTCATATAATTCAAATTTCTGCTGTGTTAATGGAGACATTACAGCACTGAGGGAAAGAAGAGACTGACTGGTGCCAGGCAGAGCAGTGGCGAGTTCTCAATGGAAAACAAAGGAGCAGGCCAAGGCAGCGTTGCAGACCCATCTCACGGGAAAGCTTCCAGCAAAAACCCAACCTCCAGTTTGAGAACTGAAGGTGCGTAGTGGCATTCGAGAACTGGTACCTACTACTGTCCTTCACAAAGCATACGTATCTCAACGCAAAACTGATCGGTCATGATCTTGAAAGTATCTACGTGAGATGTCTTTCAGGCAAGAACAGCGATGGTTAACGTGGAAGTGTGTGTCAGTGTCTGTGTTTGTGTGTAATGCTGGTTGATCATACGATATGCTTGCAGCCCAGAAAGCCAACCGTATCCCGGGCTGCATCCAGAGCAGCGTGGCCAGCAGGGCGAGGGAGGGGATTCTGCCCCTTTACTCCGCTCTCGTCAGACCCCACCTGGAGTCCTGCGTCCAGCTCTGGAGCCCCCAGCATAGGAAGGACATGGATGTGTTGGAGTGGGTCCAGAGGAGGCCACGAAGATGATCTGAGGGCTGGAGCACCTCTCCTACGAGGACAGGCTGAGGGAGTTGGGGCTGTTCAGCCTGGAGAAGAGAAGGCTCCAGGGTGACCTTAGAGCAGCTGCCAGTGCCTGAAGGGGCTGACAGGAAGGATGGAGAGGGGTTTTTCACAAGGGTGTGTAGTGATAGGACAAGGGGGAACGGCTCTAAACTAAAAGAGGTCAGATTTAGATTAGAGATTAGGAAGAAATTCTTCCCCATGAGGGTGGTGAGGCCCTGGCCCAGGTTGCCCAGAGAAGTTGTGGCTGCCCCCTCCCTGGCAGTGTTCAAGGCCAGGTTGGATGGAGCTCTGAGCACCCTGGTCTGGTGGAAGGTGTCCCTGCTTATGGCAAGGGGGTTGGAACCAGATGCTCTTTAAGGTCCCTTCCAACCCAAACCATTCTGTGATTCTATGATACACTGATATGTAGTGACTTTGAACTATGCCAGTATTTTCATCTCTCACCGGTCAACACATTTCTCACACAAGCAGCCCTCTACGAAACCATTTGCCACGGTGGAAACAAACGGGAGCAAAACCACCTTTGAAAACTGAGCAGGCACTTACCTCTCCTGACGTTAGTAGGCACTTGACATAGCACGGTTGAGCCAACGGCAACGTAGTAAGCAAGGCCAAAGCCATACTGCACGATATGAATGACGCCGTTGGAAAACACGCTGGTCCAGAGGCATTCTGCAAGTCTTCGACAGCTATGCAGCCAAAGCAGCAGGAGAACCAGGAGCGCAGAGAAGCGCTCGCTATCTGCTTGCAGATAAAAAACAACAACTTTGAGACAGATATGAACAAGCAAACCTCGACAGCACTTCAAAAAGGCTACTTTTTCCCCTCCTCACAGCAAAATTTGACCCTCATTTTAAATTAACTGAGCACTGGGGAAAATATTTGTATGTGCGAGGCTCTGCTAAAGATCACTTCCAGGAGGTGTGAATGGCCCCTTCTGCTAAAAGGACTGCTGAAAGCCATCTTATCCCTAAATTCGAATGATTTATGCCTTGAATGATGACAAAGGGACTTGGTATTCCAGGAAAGTCACCCAGAGCCTAGTTTAAAAGCAGCTGATGAAGTAGAACTTGAAGAATACAAATTCAGCACAGGACGGTAGTGCAGCTTTCTAATATTGACATGGCTGCATCGTAATAACCGAATACTTGCCAGTGTCCTCGCTCTGAGACTCTCTGCCAAGCGCACGGTGCACGTGCTGGATCCATGATGGGAGCGACCCTCCGAGGAACTCGGCTCGGAAAAGCAAGATCAGCAGAAAGCCGTTCCAGAGCACAGAAACCACATAAAAGTGAGCAAACCACCTGTGGGAACAAAAAGGGTCTTCGTTAACGTTCTCATCGCTCCTTAGTTGGAAATGGTCTGCAGGATATGCGTGCCTGATGGGGAGTACATTCCTTTTTGGTCCCCAGGTCAATGAGTAGAGAACTCAGGAGTCTCACAGAATCACAGAATGGTCGAGGTTGGAACGGACCTCTGTGGGTCACCCAGCCCAACCCCCTGCCCAAGCAGGGTCACCCAGAGCAGGCTGCACAGCACCGCGTCCAGGTGGGGCTGGAATATCTCCAGAGAAGGAGACTCCACAGCCTCCCTGGGCAGCTTGTGCCAGGGCTCCGTCACCCTCAGAGGGAAGAAGTCCTTCCTCATGTTCAGATGGAACTTCCTCTGCTTCAGTTTGTGCCGCTGCCCCTTGTCCTGTCACTGGAAAGAGTCTGGCCCCATCCTCCTGACACCCACCCTGCAGATGTTTATAACCATTTATTAGGTCCCCTCTCAGCCTTCTCTTCTTCAGGCTGAACAAGCCCAGCTCCCTCAGCCTCTCCTCGTAGGAGAGATGCTCCAGTCCCCTCATCATCCTCGTAGCCCTCCGCTGGACTCTCTCCAGTAGCTCCTCATCTTTCTTGAAGTCCAGTGGTACAAAGCTCCTCATCTTTCTTGAAGTCCAGTGGTACCAAGCAGGAATGACCCTAACGCCTTCCTCCCCCAGCGAAACGCTGCCTGGAACAACCTCTAACTTAGCTTACCTTACTAACCACAGCTGCACTAAAGAGAAGAAAGCATCAACCAGACATTGCAAAGGTATTCCTCGGTGCTTAAACACCCCAGAGCACCTTGCCCACGCGTGGCTGGTAGCCCCTTCGGACGATCACTTCTCCTCCTCAGTTCCTTCTCCTACCAGACAGAGATAGCAACATTTGCCCTGCTGATTCGCAACGGCAGAAGTAAAATTTAGCCCCTCTCCCTCACTTTCTGCTTAGAAGACAACCAGAACTTGTACATTGATGAAAACCCATCGCCACCTCCAAGGTTCAAGCTCTTTCCCTGCTGTCCTGTCACTCAGTAGACTTCTGTCTCCTTACTCACCAGAGAACTTTCTCCACGCGCGTTGCTTTTTGCTGCCAGCACACAGACCAGCCCTGCCAGCTTAGCAGAGACATGCCCTGGGAGCTTCCAGCAATCCCAGTTACACCGGGGATGGATCTGACCTGCAGAGCGATCCAGCACTGCAGTAAGTACGCGTGCCATCCCTCAAGGAAAGGAACGTTCACCACTCACCAAACCAACCCAAAATGAATCATGTAACATTTGACAAGATGGAATGGCAAACTTAAAAACAAGCCCAGGCTAGTGAAAATGCAATGCTTGCTTGGAGACAAGACGCAGATGAATGGGAACAGAAAATGCCTCGATGGCTACTGTCAGGATCTTCTCTGTTCTTTCAGCTGGCAGGGTTACAGGTTCACGACCTGAGTAACAGAATCGCTCTGTAGCTGTTGAGAGCTCAGGACCAACTCCCTGACAAAGCCACGTTCTCCAGATGCCATCTTCCCTAAGGAGGAGCGGCGGGAAACTTCTGCTGGAGAAAGGCCAGCTCAAAGGAGAACCTACCTTAAGAATGTGGCACTTTGCAGTGCACTGCAATTAAGGCGAAGCCTTTACGAGCCCTTATTTCCACTGGGGGTACCGCAAGGCTTAAACACATCCCTGGGTATTTTCTGTAACCAGAAGCCTGATCACCAAGATACTGGATTGCAACGTTTCCATCAATAACACGCTGTGTCACAAAACTTTTTTTTCAACATTTGGTTTGAAAGCTATGTATATAAACTCCGTCAGTGATAACAAGATTGCTACAGAATCACAGAATGGTCGGGGTTGGAAGGGACCTCTGTGGGTCATCTAGTCCAATCCTCCTGCCAAAGCAGGGTCACCTACAGTAGGCTGTAGAGGACCTTGTCCAGGCGGCTCTTGAATATCTCCAGAGAAGGAGACTCCACAGCCTCCCTGGGCAGCCTGGGCCAGGGCTCCGTCACCCTCAGAGGGAAGAAGTTCCTCCTCACGTGCAGCTGGAACTTCCTCTGCTTCAGTTTGTGCCCGTTGCCCCTTGTCCTGTCACTGGGCACCACTGAAAAGAGCTTGGCCTACGTTGGGGGCAATCAGATCTTGGGGTTGAGCAGCCTTCCAGTCCCGTCCTGATAGAGGGGATTGTAAGAAACGTGAAACTATAACAAAAAAGCCTTAATATTTTCTAGTTTTCAGTAGTCTTTAGTCCTGTAACTTGTATTCCTGCATGCATAATGATCTAACGATGTAACTGTTACACCAATCCCTGTTTTCTCATTAAGGAATGTAGTGGAAGGACATGGGCACAAGCTATCACTTAGTCGTTAGACAAAATAATTAAGTGAAACAGAAGTGGTCTTGGTTGTCAGCAAATAATTGGGATAATTGTGGGATAAAAGAGACTCCTAAATAATTCTCCAGACAGCTCGGCCTTGGGAGGGCAAATGCGCCAAGCTAGAGATCAGGAGGCACCAAGACAGCAACAAGACCGGAGCCAAACACCCTGAAGGACATGATGGACATGATCCTGGAACTGAGTTTGCACAGAAAGAAATGTCAATCCGTGAACAGCGTGATGAAGAGGATGGGCCTTCATCTTGGGACCCCCGAAGACGACCCAAAGATGCTAACAGACATGTGTGAAAGCTATTTACATATGCTAATTAGCTCTTAGAAATATAATGAATATTTACATATGTGATTGTATTTCACCTGAAGCAACAGGGTGTCTGGGGCGCACGTTTGGAGGAGAGATCTCCCGTGTGCCCGGCGCCGCAATAAAGAATCCCTGCTGAGCTACTGGAGAGAGTCCAGCGGAGGGCTACGAGGATGAGGAGGGGACTGGGGTTCCCTGGGGTTCGCGATGGTCTCTGGTGGTCCCTGGTGCCTGTAGAGGTGGGAGTTCTTAGTGTCCTTTCCATGAATTCTGAGTCTTTCCTTCCGTATGTGCTCATGAGTTGGCTCACTGAGAAGTCTGTGGATTGCTCAGGTTCCTTCTCTTGGTGTCTGCTGGTTTATCTGCACTGCTTTAGGATGTGCTGGTTACATGTCCTTGGGTGTGTTCTTGCCTTGGGCCTCTGACAGTCAGTCCTTTGCTTTCTGCTTAATCCCTGCGAAGTCTCCCCCCCACCCACAGAATCACAGAATGGTTGGGGTTGGAAGGGACCTCTGTGGGTCACCCAGCCCAACCCCCTGCCGAAGCAGGGTCACCCAGAGCAGGCTGCACAGCACCGCGTCCAGGCGGGGCTTGAATATCTCCAGAGGAGGAGACTCCACAGCCTCCCTGGGCAGCCTGTGCTAGGGCTCCGTCACCCTCAGAGGGAAGAAGTTCTTCCTCATGTTCAGCTGGAGCTTCCTCTGCTTCAGTTTGTGCCCGTTGTCCCTTGTCCTGTCGCTGGGCACCACTGAAAAGAGTCTAGCCCCATCCTCCTGACACCCACCCTGCAGATAGTTGGAGGCATTGATAAGGTCCCCTTGCAGCCTTCTCTTCTCCAGGCTGAACAAGCCCAGCTCCCTCAGCCTCTCCTCATAGGAGAGATGCTCCAGTCCCCTCACCATCCTCGCAGCCCTCCGCTGGACTCTTTCCAGTAGCTCTTCATCTTTCTTGAACTGTGGAGCCCAGCACTGGACACAGCACCGCAGATGGGGCCTCACCAGGGCAGAGCAGAGGGGAAGGAGAACCTCCCTCGCCCTGCTGCCCACACTCCTCTTGATGCACCCCAGGATCCCATTGGCCTTCTTGGCAGCCAGGGCACACTGCTGGCTCATGGTCAACCTGTCGTCCACCAGCACACCCAGGTCCCTCTCCACAGAGCTGCTCTCCAGCAGGTCCGCCCCAGCCTGTACTGGTGCCTGGGGTTGTTCCTCCCCAGGTGCAGGACCCTGCCCTTGCCCTTGTTGAACTTGTTGACCTCCTCGGCTTCCCACCTTTAAAAGCAGAACAAAACCTCCAGAACCAGCCGCGCCCGGCCCCACCGAACCTCCCCCCGCACCTCCAGCTGACCCAGCCGCCCTGCGCACACCGCACTGCGGCCCGAGGCGCCGAGATGGCGGCGGGCACCCCCCCCCCGCCTCCCCTCACCTCTTGGGCACCTGGAGCAGCCGCAGCCAGGCCGGCCGCCCCCCGCCGCCGCGCTTCGTCTTCCCGTAGCGGATGAGATCCTGGAGGAGGGCGGAGCAGACCCCGCCGGGCGGCCGCGCCGGGCCCCGCCGCGCCGGCGGCAGCAGCGGCACCAGGAAGGCGGCGGCCAGCAGCGCCCAGGCGGCGGCCAGCGCCGGCATCGCCCCCGACCCCGCCCCCTGCCCGGCCACGGCCCCGGCCCCGCCCACAGGGCCCGGCGGCGGCCAGCGCCGGCATCGCCACGGCCCCGCCCCCGGAGCCCGCCCCGGCCCCGCCCACAGGGCTCGGCGGCCGCCAGCGCCGGCATCGCCACGGCCCCGCCCCCGGAGCCCGCCCCGGCCCCGCCCACAGGGCCCGGCGGCCTCGCTTCCGCTTCCCGCCCGCTGAGGCGGCCGGCGCAGGGGTGGGGAGTCTGAGCGTGTAGCGTTAGCTCGGGCTGCGCCGCTATCGCTTCTTCCCTCACGGGGTTGGGGCGGCGGGGAAGGGGCCGAGGGCTCGGCAGCGCCGGGGAGGTGGGGCCGGGGTCCGCTGCGGTAACGGGGAGCAGCTCCCTGCAGCCGCCGCTCGCACCGAGTTCCCCCTTTGGGGCTCCTCTCGGTTGCTGTCAGCCAGCTCCCTCACGTCACGCAGGCTCCCATGTTCACCACTTTATCCTAATAGTGTAACAGGTTTGGTCACGGCAAGGAAAAAAGGAAAAAAAAGCGCCTTTCTTGGCTTTCCTTCTGCCCAGAGAAATCCAGCATGGCGCCCGAGGGAGATGCTGCCCACCGACCCCCGCGGAAAAGCGTCCCGCTCGCACGCGTGCTGGGGTGCAGGTCGGGCCTCGTCGCCAGAGACACCCCGGCGTTCCTTGGCAGGCCTCCAGGTCTGCGTTTGTCTCACCAAACATCACCAAATCGGTCACCCGGCTGCGAGGAGACACCGAAAGATACCTCAGACTTTTCCGAGTATATATGAAGTGGGATATCATAGAATCACAGAATGGTTTGGGTTGGAAGGGACCTTAAAGATCACCTGGTTCCAGCCCCCCTGCCATGAGCAGGGACATCTTCCACCAGCCCAGGGTGCTCAGAGCTCCATCCAACCTGGCCTTGAGCACTGCCAGGGAGGGGGCAGCCACAGCTTCTCTGGGCAACCTGGGCCAGGGTTTCACCACCCTCATGGGGAAGAATTTCTTCCTAATATCTGATCTAAATCTGCCCTCTTTTAGCTTAGAGCCGTTCCCCCTTGTCCTATCACTACACCCCCTTGTGAAAAGCCCCTCTCCATTGATACCTGTAAATGTAAAATTTCCACTTACCAGAGCGATTGTAGTTAAACTAAACTAGATCCTTGCTGTTTTGAGAAGACAGGAAAGCTTTAAGATAAGGAGGCTCCTCAATAACACTACTTAGACAAACTTGACTCGCTGTTTTGAGAAGACAGGAAAGCTCTAAGATAGAGAGGCTCCTAAATAATTCTACCCCCGACAGCTCAGCCTAGGGAGGGCAGACGCACCAAGCTACAGAGACAAAGAGGCACCAAGAGGGCAACAAGACCAGAGCAAAACAACCTGGAAGGACACGGTATATGTAATCTTAGAACTGAGCCTGCGCAGAAACGAAGGTCAGCCAGCGGACACTGTGATGAGGAGTATAAGCCTTCATCTTGAGACCCCAAAGACCACTCGAGGACACTAACAGACGTGTGAAAGATATTAACATGTGCTAATTAGTTCTTGGAAAAGTCACGAATCTGCTAAGCATTTCTCGGAAATATAATGAATATGTATACTGCGAGTGTATTTAACCTGAAATGACAGGGTGTTTGGCGCACACGTTTGGAGGAGAGATCCCCCGTGTGCCTGGTGCCATAATAAGGAATCCCTACTTAATAGCCCTATGACTACTGAGTCTTCAACTCCGGCTTTTCACGGCATCACCATCCTTCCTGTCGGCCCGTTCAGGTACTGGCAGCTGCTCTAAGGTCACCCCAGAGCCTTCTCTTCTCCGGGCTGAACAGCCCCAACTCCCTCAGCCTGTCCTCAAGGCTGCTATATATATATACACGGGCATAGTTACACTAGTACGTATTAATGCTCTAGCATAAAATGAGATTTTTAACCAAGATTCTCAGGAAAAAAATAGTTGGGCTACATTTCCTTGACTTTAAATGCAGAACAACCTAATTTTATTAGTCTTTGGTGCTACTTCAAACCCTCGTGAAATCAACGGGTGAAGAGGACAAAGCAACGGCCGCACCTTGCAGCTCGCCCAGGTTGCAGCCCGAGGCACGCACAGGTTTCTGCCTCCGGGAGGAATTCCTGTTGACACCGATGTGCTTCCACGCCGCCGCCATGGCTGCCATTACAGCGGTGCGTCCCGAGGTGGCTTTAAAGGGATTGATGACTTTTTTTTCCCTGTGGGATTGGATTATGTCGTAAGCACTTCAGTCGCATCCAACAGAATCACAGAATCACAGACTGGTCGGGGTTGGCAGGGACCTCTGTGGGTCACCCAGTCCAACCCCCTGCCCAAGCAGGGTCACCCAGAGCAGGCTGCACAGCACCGCGTCCAGGCGGGTCTGGAATATCTCCAGAGAAGGAGAATCCACAACCTCCCTGGGCAGCCTGGGCCAGGGCTCCATCACCCTCAGAGGGAAGAAGTTCTTCCTCATGTTCAGCTGGAACTTCCTCTGCTTCAGTCTGTGCCCGTTGCCCCTTGTCCTGTCGCTGGGCACCACTGAAAAGAGTCTGGCCCCGTCCTCCTGACACCCACCCTGCAGATATTTGTAGGCATTGATAAGGTCCCCTCTCAGCCTTCTCTTCTCCAGGCTGAACAAGCCCAGCTCCCTCAGCCTCTCCTTGTAGGAGAGATGCTCTAGTCCCCTCCAAACCCACATAGTATCATTTTTTTTTGGTGGAGACCAAGCTTGATCAAAAGAAAATCTCTAAGTTTTATCAATGTACATTCCCAAACAGAGATATAAACCCTCCCTGAATTATTATGACATGTATGACTGCGTTAATCCGTCCTATCAGAGAATCCTGCGAAGCAGCACACGCTGGGCTGAAGCACTCATGACATCAGTAACACTGCTTTGGGAAAAAAATCGAAGTTCACATTTCCTGCTAAGACCTGGGTCGATGCACTCCACTTATATCTGCATAGTGGGTTATAATAAATATTTTGAAGTCAAT
Source organism: Opisthocomus hoazin (assembly GCF_030867145.1). Lineage (NCBI taxonomy): Eukaryota > Metazoa > Chordata > Aves > Opisthocomiformes > Opisthocomidae > Opisthocomus > Opisthocomus hoazin. The sequence continues at coordinate 84,046,304 of NC_134418.1, forward strand.
ATAATTTATGTCAAGTTTTGGAGCTGAGTCTGATTCTCAGTCAGGTCCTTTTGCAGCTTCCACAAGGCAGATAAGGCGAGGAGGAGCAGCGGTCTGTCCCAGAAAGAGGGTCCTTCCTTTGAACAGCAAACTTTTAAAACTTAAAAGGTCCTCAGTGGCCAGCGCAGCTGCCATTTTCATGAAACCACGGTCTGAAGGCTCCTGGCTGGGTGTATGGTGTGGCCCAGCAGCATGCTGAGCAGGTCCTTGGCTTCCATGGCACCCAAGTTATGTTCTTCTGTGCAGTTTGAGCTTTGGGGATGTTTGTAAAGCGGAGAATAAGGACTGTGGCCGTTACAGTGCCCATGAGACAGCGGGGACCAGAGGGCCTACGGGCATGGTGCTGGGGATGGATCTGATGAACGCCGGCAGGACCCCAGCAGGACAGCCAGACGCACCCAGAGACGCTGTGACGTGTTCCCCTTTGGGGTGACAGGTACCCATTTTTTGGCACTTCAGTCGTCTCCTAAATTTAACTAACCCAGAAGGTCAGAGGTACGGCTCTCGTGGAGGTCAGTGAACAAGCAAGTGTTTAGTATCAAATACTCTTCTGCCAATTAACCTTTATTTAAGGAATAGAGAACAGGAATCCTCTATGCATGGGTCCGTAGTGCACAGTAGGATCGAGACACAAATTCTACACATCACCCTGTGTCAGCACCCATGATGTGTTGCTAGCAGCAAAGCCAGGTGAAGAGGGATTTAGTAGGCACGAGCCAAGGCTTGCTCTGCACTCTTCTGGCATAGACCAGTGACAGGACAAGGGGCAATGGGCACAAACTGAAGCAGAGGAAGTTCCAGCTGAACATGAGGAAGAACTTTAGAAGACCAACGAGGCTGTTGAAGGGTCTGGAGAACAAGTCTGATGAGTAGCAGCTGAGGGAGCTGGGGCTGTTCAGTCTGGAGAAGAGGAGGCTGAGGGGGGACCTTATTGCTCTCTACAGCTCCCTGACAGGAGGGTGTAGTGAGGCGGGGGTTGGTCTCTTCTCCCAGGTAACCAGCGACAGGACGAAAGGCAACGGCCTCAAGCTGCATCACGGGAGGTTTAGACTGGATATTAGGAAAAATTTCTTTCCTGAAAGAGTGGTCAGGCATTGGAACAGGCTGCCCAGGGAGGTGGTGGAGTCCCCATCCCTGGAGGGGATGAGAAAACATCTAGATGTTGCACTTCGGGACATGGTTTAGCAGGCATGGGGGCGTTGGGTGGACGGTTGGACTTGATGGTCTTGGAGGTCTTTTCCAACCTTAATGATTCTATGATTCTGTGATTCTTTTCTCTGAGGGTGACGGAGCCCTGGCCCAGGCTGCCCAGAGGGGCTGTGGAGTCTCCTTCTCTGGAGATATTCCAGCCCCGCCTGGACAAGGTCCTGTGCAGCCTGCTCTGGGTGACCCTGCCTTGTCAGAGGGGTTGGACTGGATGACCCACAGAGGTCCCTTGACACTTGGTCAAAAATTGCTTCAGGCTGCTGTGGAAGAGCTGCAGAGTCCAACAGCCCTGCGAGCTCCGTGGTGTCCCTGCGAGTTGTCATCACTGCTGTGGCTGTCACAGCGAGCCGTGGGTTGCAGCTGGCAGATTTAATGGTGGGAGGCGATGATTTATATTTATGCACCGATCCTTCCTTTGCTTGTGGATGCCGGTTCCTTTGGACTTGATGATCTTAGGGGTCTTCTCCAACCTTCATGATTCTGTGACTCCATGGGTTGCTCTGGGGCACGGCGTTCGTGCTGTGGCTCGAAGGGGAGAGGAATCAGCAGTTGGTCGTCTTAAATATACCTTCTCCATTCAGATTTATGAGTTATGGTGAGGAGAAAGATGTACTCTGCTACTTCTCATAACTGTGTGTATTTTTTGCGCAGCGGTAGGAGCCCTTCTCTCCAGGAATGTTTTTGCCAGTGCTGTAGATCTGTGGGACGTTGTATCAGCCACGTGCGGTAATGATTTTTCCCACTTTTGAGGCGATTTGTTCCCTCTAGGTGGCATCAGCGCTCTGCGGGTCCCCCAAGCCCGCCCATCCTGCGCTGGGCTCCGGTTACTGCTGCCCGGGAGGGACCGGGCGGTCCCCGGCATCCCTCAGGCATCCCTCGGGCAGGTCCCCGGGCGTCCCTGGGCATCCCTCGGGCACCCCTGGGCATCCCTCGGGCATCCCTGATTATCCCTCAGGCATCCCTCGGGCATCCCTCAGGCATCCCTTGGGTATCCCGTTGGGCATCCTCAGGCACCAATGGGCATCCTTCGGGCATCATTAGGCATCCTTCAGATTTCCTTTGGCCATCCCTTGGGCATCCCTCAGGCATCCCTTGGGCATCCCTCAGGTATCCGTTGGGCATCCTTGGGCATCCCTCGGGTATCCTTTGGGTATCCCTTGGGCATCACTGGACATCCTTTGGGCATCCCTCAGGCATCCCTCGGGTATCCTTTGGGTATCCCTTGGGCATCACTGGACATCCTTTGGGCATCCCTCAGGCATCCCTCGGGTGTCCTTTGGGCATCCCTCGGGCATCCCTCAGGCATCCCTTGGGCATCCCTTGGGCATCCTTTGGGCATCCCTGGGCATCCTTTGGGCATCCTTCAGGTGTCCTTTAGGCATCCCTCAGGCATCCCTCAGGCATTCTTCGAGTATCCTTTGGGCATCCCTCAGGCATCCCTCAGGCATCCCTCGGGCATCCCTGGGCATCCTTTGGGCATCCTCGGGCATCCTTCCACCAGCAGTGCAGCGGGGCTCTCACCTCGCAGGCCCTCCTTAGCCTTAGCTGTTTGTAACAGTTGGTGCACTGAAAGCATTTGTAGGCTTTGTAATCTGACAGTTGCAAACGTTTGTGGTTGCATGTTTGCTTTTTGTGGCAAATATTTGTTCCCAGCTCTGGGACACTTATTCCATCTTGACGGGTGGCGTTCAACTTACCTAACTTTACCCATCTGAAAATCGAGTACCTAGCTGAAATTAGTTAGGTGGGTTCCTAGTAGAACTGATGCCGACAGGTACCTCCAGAGTGCCAGGTTTTTTCTTCCTAAACAGAATCACAGAATCACAGAATGTTCGGGGTTGGCAGGGACCTCTGTGGGTCACCCAGCCCAACCCCCTGCCCAAGCAGGGTCACCCAGAGCAGGCTGCACAGGACCGCGTCCAGGCGGGTCTGGAATATCTCCAGAGAAGGAGACTCCACAGCCCCTCTGGGCAGCCTGGGCCAGGGCTCCGTCACCCTCAGAGGGAAGAAGTTCTTCCTCGTGTTCAGCTGGAGCTTCCTCTGCTTCAGTTTGTGCCCATTGCTCCTTGTCCTGTCTCTGGGCACCACTGAAAAGAGTTTGGCCCTGTCCTCCTGACACCCACCCTGCAGATATTTATAAGCATTTCTAAGGTCCCCTCTCAGCCTTCTCTTCTCCAGGCTGAACAAGCCCAGCTCCCTCAGCCTCTCCTTGTAGGAGAGATGCTCCAGTCCCCTCATCATCCTCGTAGCCCTCCGCTGGACACTCTCCAGTAGTTCCTCATCTTTCTTGAACTGGGGAGCCCAGAACTGGACACAGGACTCCAGATGGGGCCACATCAGGGCAGAGCAGAGGGGGAGGAGAACCTCCCTCGACCTGCTGCCCACACTCCTCTTGATGCACCCCAGGATGCCATTGGCCTTCTTGGCAGCCAGGGCACACTGCTGGCTCACGGTCAACCTGTTGTCCACCAGGACAGCCAGGTCCAAAACACAGATGTCTCAGCTGTTGAGCTGAATTATCCTCCCTGGTGAAGATTCTCCTGATGGAAAGAGGATCCAGAGTAAAAAGGAGTGTGAATGATGTATGTTTCTGAATCTAGAGTTGGTTCCATGAGTGTGGTATAAAGAAGCTTCCACTGTGATTAAAAAAAAGCACTGTTTCACAAGGGCCTGGGCCACACAAGAGAGTTGTCTGTAAATGTAGCTGCTTCGTGTTTGCTGCCCGTTAAAGAAGACCTGCCCGGAAGGTTTATAGGCTGCTGCCAGACATCGCTTGTAACAAAGCTTGTTCACCGAGGAGAATGGAGAGAGAGCTTGAAAAGCTGCTGTGCAAAAGGTGGGGAAGGAGGGTCAAGGCTTGGCTGGACCATGTAGAAAATGCTGGAGAGAACAGACGAGAGCTCAGGTTTATGTCTCGCAAAGCTGGACTTGCGTGGGCCGCTGTGGGCCGTCAGGTCTGACAGCGCTGTGTGAAATGCCTGTAGGGGTGGGAGTCCGCTTCGGGGACTGCCAGCTCGGACCGTCACGTTATGCAAAGGAACGTGTCTGCGCGAGGGGCAAAAATCAGCATTATTTACTGGCCAGCCCACAGCAGATTTCACTGCAGCTCCAGAATTAATAGACTTACCCACTGATTTTATGTAGTGATTTATTTAATTTTTTTTTCATTTATGAGGCAGAACAGGGAAATTATTAAGTTGCTCAGATACATTCTGCTGGTTGCTTTCTTCACATTTTTTTTCCAACAAAGATTTTAATTTGCTAACAAAGCCCAAAAGGCTTTGTGAATAAAATAGATACAGATGGAGTTGTTGGTAATCTGTGTGAGGTGGCATTCGACGTGAATTTAGCACACGGGCAGCCTTGAAAGTACAAAGAGAGGCCACGGTCCTTCAGACCTTTATGAACGCACTTAAAGCCAAGATGGGTGAGGACCCTAAAATCTGGATACTCGGCTGTGGGACGTGATAATCTACGTTAATTAAGTTGGTCAGTACCAGCGGGTCTAGAAACTTTTAATTATTAAAATGTTCCTCGATTCAGCTAATTAGCATAATGGGAAGTCACACACTTCTGTGATTTGTGGGAAAATAAACCAAGAAAGCCAACAGACTGCTACATTTTGAAAGTTAAAGTACTAGCCTGTGCTCTACTGGCTTTAATCATTGGAAGATAATGCTGAGATACTGGGGCCAAGAAAGCATAAATCACAGAGCACAAAAAGAGAGCGCTTAGGGACGTGAAAAACTCGCACTGAAATGCACTTCCCACCATTCAAGGATTACTCCATGCCCTTGGCTTTCAAATTAGAAAATGTGTTTCCACCAGCTGACGGAAAGCAGGAATTACTCTCTGATAAGACGAGAGCTCCCGTGTAGGATTGGGGCTGTGCTCCTGGGATAAGCGCTGTGATGTTTGTGTAGCTCTTAATACATAATTCATACTCATGAATCCATAGACTTCGAGGTGTGACTTCTACATCTCTTAGAGCCGCGATACTAAGATACACGATTTATTCACTATTCACCTGTATTATTTGCTAAGTTTTGACTGCTCACAGCTGGCAAGCATCTTGCCGACATAGTCGACTTGGAACCTGAGACAGTTTGGAGTTTCACCCTGGGGATAAAAGCAGCTTTATTCCAGCTTGTGTGGTACGGTATCGATCGTGGGCCGGGCGCGTGCTCTGGAGGCGAAGTCTGCGCAAGCTGTTGTTTGCTATATGAACCTGCACTTGAATTTTTAAAAAGCTATCATTATCTAAAGAAGTTTGTAAGAGAGAAAACTACCTAAAGCTCATAATTATCGCTGGAATCATTTTGATTTGCAGAATAGCTTAATGAAAAATAAACAGGCCTTTACTTGAGATTGTAGGTAAGTGATGGTTAAAATGAGAGCAGGGAAGATGACCCAAAGTTCTCAGGGATGAATTGTTAATACTTTCTTTGTCAAAGGGCACCGTTCCGTGATACAACCCCAGGGCTTGGCAGGAGCAGAATTCAGACCCTTAATAGTAGCAAATAATTGTCTGATTCTGTATCAGAATCCTCAGAGGACATACTCACCTGTCTCTGTCTTCTGTGTAGTGTTTTATGTTATTTTAGAAATACGCCGGAATACATTTGCTTAAAAAATTATCGGGGTTTTCCTGGAATAGACAGACTGCAGTCAGGCACGGGTTCAGAAGTCAAGGTTTCTCCCTGAGATTCCCGCTGAAACTTTCAGACTCAAATACAAGAGCTGAGAGTTCAGGGGCACTCGCTGCCTGCCGGAGGGGAAAGAGCAGTGCTGATAAGAGCCACCACGGAGGGCAGTTAGTTTGAACAGGGCTATCAGCTGAAGGGGGAAAGCTCTAAGTAAAGTTGGCAGGCAATGAGAAAGGTAATAGCAACATTTACAGCTCACAATTGGGAAGGGTCAAAATTTCCTCGAGGAAACAAAGCCCCTTTGTACGCTGCTTTATGCACACCATGGAAGTGGGTGGCATTAGTGGCCCTTTCCTACGCCCTGTGGGACGGTGAATGGAAAGTATTTTAATGCTGGTGCCTGTTTCATAGGAATCAGCTGGGAAACAGGAGGCAGTCTGGGACATAACTGCTGTTCTCTGGGGCTGCAGAAGTTGTTCCAGGAGGACAGAAGTTGCTTCAAAACTGTCTGAAGAGCATTGCTTTGTCTACATGGCATTGACACGGCATCTTGTGGACCACTCCGTGGCTCCTTTCGGTTCTGAGGTTGCTTTTCATTCAGAGGGACAGCCTGAAAGCATGGCCTACGTGTGGCCAAACTCCAGAGCAGCCAAGCTGTAAGGCGCTTGAGCAGAGCCAGCAGCTTTTTTGACTGTTGCACCCTGGAGCAGCTCTGCAGTGGCTGTCATAAAGAGCCCACAGATGGTCCACAGAGGTCATGGAGAGCACGGTTTGGGCAGTTGCTCTTCTAGCACTCATTAGTTCAGGGAGTTATTCAAAGCAGCAAGGACTGAAAACTAGTGGTTTTTTTCCTAAAATGTGTTATGGAGTAATCTTGGCTATGAATTTGCTCTTTATTATGTAGAACTTGGTTCTAACTCCGAGATTTCATCTGCCAAGGATAAAAAACGAAAAAAGTGTCCTCATGCTTTGGTGTTGCTAGATAGAGACAGGTTCAAGATGTGACCGTGGATCTGGTCACATCTGAAATATCCGTATGGCCCCATTGGCATGAAGAGGCTCCCCATTTTGTACTGCAATATTGTGAATGCAACTAAATTCGTTTTAGGTACCTAGTCTATACATGAAAATCTGTACCAGGGGATTTGAAGAGTGTCATCACCCACATTTATCGTGGGCTATGAGAATGCTGTTTTTGATGATGAATGACTGTGAATGAAGAGTTAGAATGTACCCTCAGTGAGTTTGCTGATGACACCAAACTGGGAAGAGTCGAGGATACACCAGCAGGCTGTGCTGCCATTCAGCATGACCTGGACAGGCTGGAAAGTTGGACACAGAGGAACCTGATGAGGTTCAACAAGGGCAAGTGCAGGGTCGTGCTCCTGGGGAGGAACAACCCAATGCACCAGTACAGGTTGGGGCGGACCTGCTGGAGAGCAGGTCTGCGGAGAGGGACCTGAGTGTGCTGGTGGACGACAGGTTAACCATGAGCCAGCAGTGTGCCCTGGCTGCCAAGAAGGCCAATGGAATCCTGCAGTGCATCAAGAAGAGTGTGGCCAGCAGGTCGAGGGAGGTTTCCTTCCCCTCTGCTCTGCCCTGGTGAGGCCCCATCTGGAGTGCTGTGTCCAGTTCTGGGCTCCCCAGTTGAAGAAAGATGAGGAGCTACTGGAGAAAGTCCAGCGGAGGGCTACGAGGATGGTGAAGGGACTGGAGCATCTCTCCTACGAGGAGAGGCTGAGGGAGCTGGGCTTGTTCAGCCTGGAGAAGAGAAGGCTGAGAGGGGACCTTAGAAATGCTTATAAATATCTGCAGGGTGGGTGTCAGGAGGACGGGGCCAGACTCTTTTCAGTGGTGCCCAGCGACAGGACAAGGGGCAACGGGCACAAACTGAAGCACAGGAAGTTCCAGCTGAACAGGAGGAAGAACTTCTTCCCTCTGAGGATGACAGAGCCCTGGCCCAGGCTGCCCAGGGAGGCTGTGGAGTCTCCTTCTCTGGAGATATTCAAGACCCGCCTGGACGCGGTCCTGTGCAGCCTGCTCTGGGTGACCCTGCTTCGGGAGGGGGCTGGACTGGGTGACCCACAGAGGTCCCTTCCAACCCTGACCAGTCTGTGATTCTGTGAGTAGCAGAAGCACCTTCTTGACTGGGCATCATCCAGAGCGGGTACCTCTCCCTCGGCGTGGGAGGCTAAAGAAAAGCCCCTGCGTTCTGGAGATCCTGCTCGCTTCAATACGGCGAACGCTAGGTTTGAAAGTACCGGGCTACTGCCCTGTTCCAGAACGCAGACGTGTATTTTTTTCTGTGTGTTATCAGTGTTCTGCTGAGCTGTGCCGTCACACGAAGACATAGGCTTAATTCATACTTGTACTTACCAGCGATCCTGCCTTGGGAAAGATACAGCGGCTCAGTGAACCCTCACTGTCCATGACCTGTGACTAGAAAGAAATTCAGGTTTTGAACTACTAAGTACAGTTAACAGCTGTAAAAACAGCTGTAGAAAATCATTTGTGTTGCTAAACTTAAACATGTCACCGGGGGAATGAAAGCTGTTTATGATTAGTCACTTTTTTTCCCATTTATCCGTATTGTATAAATATCATTCGGGCAAATTAACTCTTCCTGGTTAACTCGGTGCTGTATCAGAAAGATAATTTAACATCTTTGTTTTCTTATTAATACAAGTATTCACACGTTGCTGTAAAGGACGAAAAAGGTGGTAACACAGATAGCATGTAAAGCCTGTGATAATATTCCGTGGTTTGTGCTTCAGACTGCTAAGTTACCTTAGCAGGACTTGATCCTGAATACGTCTGAGCTCAAGCTCTCAGTCTGGTGTTGGAAATTAGACAAGCTTTGCAGTATTTCCAAACGAAGGTGCAAGGGAGAGGGATTTTATTCAAAGGAAATTAATTTTATCGGTAGCTTTTGGTTGCAATTCCCAGTCTAGTTCTGAACGAAACCAGGAGTAGGAAGGGAGGCAGCTCCACTTCAGCTCACACATCTCCTTTTATTCTGGCAAACCCTTACTTTGCTGTCTACTTCTTCCCTTGCTGGCATATGTTTAATTTTGTATACTCCTTTTTGCCAGTTGCTTGATTAATTTTTCTCTTGGCTTGCTTTTCTAACTGTTTTTTTTGTAGTAACAGCTTTTTAAAGGAAATTTTTTTCCCCGGTGCACTTCGTGACAGAAAATCTCTAGTAAATATTTATCAGGAAAGTGTTATATTAGTAGTTTTCTCAATAAATATTTATTAGAGGCTTAACATTACAAACCCCAGTAGAACTGTGATAAATATTGACTACAGCGGAGAGAGAAACAGTGCCTGAAGAGCGCTGCATGCTGCAAGCAGCTAAGCAGGGATAAATACCCGGTGATTTTGGGGTAGGAGAGCTGAGCTTCCCTTACCTGCCAGATCTGTCATAGCGCAGGATTAGCTCCTGAGTCGGGGGCACGGAATTAAGAGGCAAATCTCTTCAAATGGCAGCAGCCAAACCAGGAGAGCTGGGGGCTGACACCGGTTTGTTTCCACCATTCTTTTGGTGGAAATAGTCTTCTTGGTTTGAGAGACGGATGAGAAGCCAGAAGGGGTTTTTGTGGTACAGCTAGGCAAGCACGCCGGTCCCCACTTCGTTTGCATCTGTGCGCAAGGTTGGGCAAAATAATAATAAAAAAAAAAACAATAAAGAGGGCTGGAATTGGTAAAAGCAAATAAAAGGTCACCCGCAAGTTAATTACTTGTAGTTCCTTACCTACGGATTTGCACTGACATAGGCTGCTCTCTGAACCGGAGGCTAGAAAAATAAACGGTTATGAGCGGGTGGATATGATTGAGGCGTGTGGGGTCTCCGACGATAAATAATCTCAGCCCTGGTGCTCGGGTACCGCAGGCAGCCTGGGCGAACGTCACGACTGACTTGCCAGATTCATCGTGTGCCGCTCAGCGATCGAGACAGCCGTTAATAAATATTCTCCTTATCCAGACCCCAAGCAAAGCTGAGGTCGCACAGGGCTGGCACTGTTACCTCGGAGGAGACGCAAGCTGCGCTCTCCGGACTGCTCCTTTCTGGGCTGTTTTAGTGAAATCTTACCCCAAAGGGCTTCAGACCCCCTGGAATGAGAGCAACAAGATGACTGTCAGAGCGATAGGGGTGCATTGCTTGCACGTGCCTCTGCCCTTCGTGCCCGGAGCGTAGAGCAATGCTCTACACATAGCTCTGCTGTGCTCTATGTCCAGAATACTACTCCTGCTGAAATCACTCCCAGTCCTGGAGTAGTTAAAGGAAGAAAAAAAAGGAAGATGAAAACAGCAGCAATTTGGACCAGTGTGCAAGCAATTTAGGTTTCTCTTTCCAACCACAATAAGTGCGAGAAGAAACGCAGCTGAGGTAGCATCACTGAACCTTCTAGGCTGGCTTGTCTGAGCCAGCACGTGGAGTAGGCAGGCACAGAGCAAGAAGTGATAAAGACCTCTCACGCACTGGCAGGCGTTTACACCATTTCGGAGGGGCGTAAGCGGCCCCATCTCCTGCCCTCACTGACGGGGACGTGGGGACGGAAGCACGGGCATCCTGCGTGGTGGGTCTGTGCCTGGTGGGCTCCCTGGCGAGGTGCGCGGATGCTGCTGGCCGAGGGGACAGACCGTGGCACATCACAGCTCTAACTGGGCGAGAGCGACTCGCCCCGATCCTTCAAGTTCAGTTATCTGGCGGCTCACTTCGGTCTTATTTCAGGAGCCTCTCCCTGTTCAGCAAAGGATTAAACCCAAGCTTAAGTGGCTTTGCTGAAAGGGGATAGAGTTAAGCTCAGGACCCTCCTTATATTTATTAGCACGATAGTCGGAGGTCTGGCTGTCCGGAGCGGTGTCCGTAAGACCTGTGAAGACCCACGGAATGGCCAGCCTGCTGCTCGGCGCTCCTGCGTTCTGCTGGGACCATCCATGCACCGCTCGCGCCGAGTCCCTCCGCTTGTCCCTGCCTGACCCAGCACTTGATTCCTCCCTGCAAAAATCCGCTTTAACAGCATCTCCTCTGCCTGCCGGTTCCCAGTGATCAGGGGGTCTGGTGGAAACCTTTAGATTCGGCATTTCCTACCAGGGCCACCCTTTTGGTTCAATTCAACTCCTGACCTGCTCAATGAGCTCCTCTGAAAATCCATTCTGGCTGAGGAAACCCACGTCTGACATTGAGTTTTTCATTTCACCCCGACACAGACAGTTTGAGCCCACTGCCCTGCCTAATTCACCTCCTAATGGATTCAACATCTTCCAACTTGTTTGAGGACTTCAGGAAAAGCGCAGTTTAATTCCCAGCGACCCGTGCTGGAGTGATGTCCGTGCTGGAGAGGCAGCTTCGGTGTTCGTCACACCTAGAAATGTAATGCCAGTGGGTGTTTCTCTCTGCTCAGTTCCTTCCTTTTGTCTGCGCACGGCATTTGCTTCCACTTACATCTAGAGCTGCTTGGGAAGTGAGCTGATGAATTAGAAGAAGCTGCTTAGGAGGAAATTAAAATCACTCTACGGAGCTCCAGTCCCCTCCGTACCAAAACCCCTGTATGCTCCCAGAGAAGCAGAAGGGGATTCTTTCTTCATTTCTTGTTGGAAATAAAAAACAGGGATAAATCTTAGCAAGAAACACCGCTGCTTCTTACTTACCTCTATTCTTTCCACTTTGGAAATCAACCATGGTTGGTGGGTCCTGCAGCCAGCCTGGCCTGCATGGGAGGCCAGTGGGGCTAGTCTGAGCATGCCACTGCTGAGGAGCCAAGAAATAATACTATTATAGCTTTTTTTTTTAAAAAATACTGAACTATATTTCATGTCTTTCCTCTGCAACAATCTCCCTCTCTCTCTTTTTCTCTCCCTGTCTCTCTTTTTTTTTTTTTTTATTTGTTAAACCATGCAGGAAATGTTTTGGAAGGGAGAGTCGAGAGTCTTAAGTCTGGAATTTTTATGTACACCAGAAACTTAAATGTGTGGCTCAAGCTGATAAACTTACCACACCTCTTTCTGTTTTCTTTATAGACTTATTACAAATATCTGGCTTGGAACCGAGATTTATGGCGTGAACAAAAGAAATATAGACCATGGAGACATAAAAAGATAAATCTCAAGAGGAGACATAAAAGGGTTGGCTCAACTTTTAAACTGTTTCTTAACGAAACAGAATAACAAAAAAGATCAGAACACTCATTTTTTAAAATGTTTGTGTTTAAAGAAGCTGTTGAACACTAGTGATGCCGCGTAGAAAATATCACCCCTATTGTTTTATGCCTGAGTTGAAATTGCCAATCGAGACCAGTCCTGAGGTTCTCGTAGCATCACAGTTTGCGTTGCTCTCAACTGGAGGTTTGTCCAGAAAAAGGAACAGCAAGCACAGAGCGCTCAGGCTACATTTTGAAACTGGAGCTGCCCAAAGTTTCCCAGTGGTGCATTTAGGAGCACTTTTGGGGATTCAATTCAGGTGGAAAGTTTTGTGAGAATGTGTACAATTCCATGATACTTAATTGAGAAAAGAATAAATGAGTAATTTCTGCTTTTACTTTCTCCTTATATGGCATTTTAAATACTTCTAATCAAAATGAGTCTTTGTGACTTCAGTTTTGACAGTGCCATGGACGCTGAAGACGCTGTGAGCATAGAGACCCCCTGCTTCCCCAGCAAAGATGTGAGACTTCTGTGAAAGTTTGACCTAGAACATCTTTTAGGAAAAAAAAAAAATATTTATTCTTGACTTACTTACTTACAGATTTTCGGTGATGGAGAATTCCCACAGCCTTTGCTAAGTTGTTCCAGTGATCAGTCAAAGAGCTTGCCCTTTATTTCTGATCTGAATTTGTGTGGCTTCAGCTTGTCACTCTATTTACATGCTATATCTTGGTCTCCTACAGATTTATATCTTGGTCTCCTACAGATTTAAAAATCCAGCTTGTAGACTCAACACAAGTGCATGCACCTGCGATCAAATCTTCCCTGTACTTATTTGTTAAGTTAGATGAGAACCACCACTTCCATCCGTCCATGCCAGGCATACTGCCTGTACAGTGGTTGCTGAATCTCTTTCAGACAAGCAGATTCACTCTTTGATTGCAAGCACTGGGATGAATCCCATCGTTCTGTGAGAAATTATATCCATGCCAGGTAAAGAAGAAGTCTAACCTTCCTACTCACTTTAGATTACATGACCAAGAATTGCACAAACCATCCTATTGCAATAGGAATTCGTGTTTAAATGATTGTCAACCAGTACCCCATTAATACCTGAATACAGGTGAGTTTGCATAACACAGGGTGCTCATTTGGTCCACCTAATTGTCTGATAGTTGAATTTAGACCTCAAAAATTTTGCATGTCACTGTCATATGGCACTAAAAGTATATGAGGATAATTTTGTGAAGTCAGCGTGTTTGTACTGTGTTCACAAATACTCAGATTATGTCCTAGGTCCACTTTTAGATTTTTATCAAGGGTGTTTTTGCCTAGAGGGGAGCAATTTTGCCTTTGAAAAAGGGGATTTTAGGAAGTAAAAATTCATACAAGGCATAGGCTCAACCTAATATTTTTTGAAAGATGTGTGCTCTAAGTCTATGTAATTCAGTCATGTAATTGCCCAGATAAATAAATAAGGATTTACTTTCTACTGGGGAACTAGAAGATCTTCACAGAATCACAGAATGGTCGGGGTTGGCAGGGACCTCTGTGGATCACCCAGCCCAACCCCCTGCTGAAGCAGGGTCACCCAGAGCAGGCTGCACAGGACCTTGTCCAGATGGGTCTGGAATATCTCCAGAGAAGGAGACTCCACGACCTCCCTGGGCAGCCTGTTCCAGTGCTCCGTCACCCTCAGAGGGAAGAAGTTCTTCCTCGTGTTCAGACGGAAAGTTCTTCATCTTGGATGAGGAACTTAACTGCAGGTTTAGTCTGTCCCCATGTCACTGGTAAGGGGGAGTTACTGACCTTTAACGGCTACGGTGTCCCCTGTGAAAGGAATATTTGAGTCTCAGAACCACAAGTGGCCACAGCACGGTACTGCCACCACAGCTATTCTTAGCCAGCACCTTTCCCGAAGGCTAGGTAGATGTTCCAAGGCCAAAACGACCTTAGAGACAGACCGACCCATTCAGCCCCACCAGGCTGCCTCTTGGAAAAAGAAATGAGGCACCTCAGTAGGAGCAGGTGGGGAATTTTGCTGCTCCTACCCAAGCTGTCATTTCCTCTGGGGCTAAACAGGATATTTGCTCCCGATCCTTTCAAGAATGCTAAATTAACTTAAAAGAGAATCAAGTCTGTACCCAAATGTACACAGATGATCTCTGGGCCCTAATGAATGAGATTTGCCATGCAGAATTATGTAATTCTCAAATTTGACCTCCAGTCAGTGCAAACCTTCAAGAGCAACCTCATCTTTATGGGGATCTACTCCAGGCTTTAAAGCATCCATGGCTCTGTGGTTTTGTCGTGAGCACGTAGTAAATGTGTCTAAACACAGCTACTGTGACTGTCTGGAAGTTGCCAGCCAAGACAGAAGCAGCTAATTGAATACAGCACCAGCAGGCGTCATAAATATGCATTGATTTTAATGTTATGTGGAAGATTTAATATTCCAGTGACTGGATTGCTATTAATTGCATAGCTTATTCTAAAAATGCAAAACACAAACAATTACTGAGATTTGTATGTTAATTCGTCTCAAATGAAGTGATTAAAAGTAGAAGGAAGAAATGAAAACAAAGCATTACCAAAGTCTTTTACTCACTTTTTTTTTGGTAAACAAGATCTGTCTGTGATACAACTGCTGTTCAACTAAAAAGAGACATTGGTAATTATAAGGTTTTGTGAGCCAAGCAGGTATTTTCCATTGGAACAATTATTTTCACTTAGCACGTTAATGTTGACAGAAAAAGACCAAAGGCACCCTTGTGACTTTACCAGCATGTCATAACAAAATGAAGGCTTAACCTGTTTCTGAGGGATTGACTTTCAGGCAGGAAACTGGGCTATTTTGGAAACTTAGCTAATGACACTGTTATTTTTTCTCCTGAGTGATAAGGTTGATGGATACATACCACTTGTATTTTGCTTAATCCTTTTTCTCCCATGCTCGGGACTATCACTTACGCTGTGGTGTTGATCAATCAGTGCATATTAGTATTTAGCTCTACTGACAAACGCTCTTGCTCTCTCATTTACAGCTGTGAATTTATTTCGACAGAATTATCTGACACCCAGTATCCTTTTTCCTTTGGATAACTGTGAAGACAAACATTTTCAGAGAGACCTAGGAGAATTCAGTGTCCACTCCTTAGTGAAATCCCAGGGGCACCCTGTGCCCGCGTGCCCCAGGAGTCTTGGAAAACCTCATTAGGCTCGTTAGGATCTCCCTTCTGCTCCAGAACCATGTCACAGTACATCCAACGTGATAGATGATTTTCTATAAAATGTGGAGGTGGGAAGAGCAATAAATATACAGACTTAGGAGATTTAGAAAGGGCACCAGTAACAGCAGCTACCACAGGTGTTCAAACAGTCAAGTTTTTTCACCGAGGTGAACATTTTCAAGCTAGCTCCCCAAAATAAATTCTTGCAGCGAGCACACAGTAAAGGATGTAACTGGATTACAGAGCTCTGCAATATCAGCGCTTGGCTTCCCTATAGAATTTAAAATGCATTTGAACTGGTGGTGAAGAGTTTCCAGTTGAAGAGGGGAGATGCTCAATGAAAACATGATTTTACCATCGCCCGACACTTCTGCGAGGTCAGGAGGGCAGATAAACAACTTCCTGCAGCTGTGGCTACATCTGGCACACGACTGAGGCGGAGAGCGTGCTTCGCGAAGATAAACATATCAGGTTGTATCTCCGTAGTCTCCTCCACTTCTGGATAAAGCTTGGGGAGCTGAACTTGGCCCTGCGGTGCCGGCGGTAATTAATATCTGAAACTGCTTTGCCGCTAACGAGTCGAGGCAGCCCTGCAGCGAGTTTAAAACCACCCCACACCGGTAACGCGTGGTGACCGTGGGTAGCTTGGTGCCACTGCACTGCCCCTGAAGCCCCCGGAGGTTTTTCTCCCCTGGAGACTGCAGCTACCGTCAATCTGCCGGTGAGCTGCTTCAGGGGCAGACGGCTGAAGGAGGAGAAGCGAGCTGTGAATCTGCAAGGGGTCTGTAGGTGCTCAGGGCGTGCTGAGAGCTCCCAAAATTGCTGCACGAGCGATACCTGGGGTGGGGAATGGGTTCCTCACGGCCTGGGGTTAGAGGCTGCCTCTGCGTTCCTATTTTATTAGCCATTTTAGAAGACAATCTCTCTCTGGGTAGTTTAAAATCAGCGCACATGGTTGGTGGGTGTTGCTGGCATATTGTCGCCCAGGTGGGTGGCTTCTTCCTCAAAAGCTGTCACGGTGCTTTTGGGTGCAGGGTGGGATGTTTTTTGTTTTGCGACCTGAACAAACTGAAATCAATAAATGATTTTCGGCTGATCCCAGGTTGAAACTTTTTGGCATATGCAATGAGATAGGCTAAGTTAGCTTTAACCTGAGTGGTAATAGCAAAAAGGAATTAATTACATTTTACATCATTTTTGTATGTGGACAGTAGAATGGCGTCGCACAGCTGGAGGGGCATTTGCCTTGTAGCCCCTTGGGAGAATTGTGAGCGGGGGCCTCTGCAGGTTTCTGGAAGGAGATCCAGCCCTGAAAAGGTGCCTTCCTCTCTCCCTGGACTATCCCAGGAACCCTAGAGTGCAATCTAGACCCCCTCTGAGGCTGGAGAGGAGCAGACCACTCACTCTCCTGCTGAGGCTGGGCACCCTGAGAAGCAGGGAAGAACATCTGAAAGGGAAGGGCAGGCAGCACCCAGCGTTTGGGTTGTCTTATTTATTGCTGTTTTGGATATTGGTTCAGTGGGAGCTATGTTGGTACGTTCAGAGCACTTGCCCATGACTGGGAGCTGCAACCCTCTGAGCTTGGAGGAGTGCTTGAAAAGTGCCCCACAAGCTCTCTCCAAGAAGTCCTTGGAGAACCCATGTCCCAGGCAGTGCGTGGAACAAGTCTACCCATAGCAAGGCACAGGGGCAGCCTCGGCGGATACAACATGGCGGATGCACTGGGCAGGCACAGAGCTCCCGAGGCAGCCACTGGCCACCCTCTGTTCCAAGGACAGCAGCCGGTGATGGAAGGATCATGCTTATACCTCTTGTACCGGCCAGATCCCGATCTCAAGGAGCTTTGCCCCTCAGAGGAGGAAGTAAAATTCCTCCTCTGCCCTCAGCTTGGCAGTTTGCACTTGGGAACAGCTGTTTGGCTGCATAGCTGCGTTGGTAGGAGCGCTGCTTCCTTGCTTGCTTATGTGTTGGGAAATTGCTGGCCCTGTTGTCTGTAGCTTACGATGTGCTTACGATGTCTTCCATGAGAAAAATAAAGTCGCTAGGACCTTGGCCCCAAGTTGATCCTACCTGGAAACAGCATAGGTTTTGGCTGAATTTAGTTCAGTTTAGCAAACAAGGCAACAAAATTCACGAGTTATAAAACATCTCTTTTCTTCGCAAAAGCCCCAGTTCTGTAACAAGCCGTGTCAGGTAAGTATTTGTCCACGCTTCGACACATCACAGGGAGAACTGCAGGAGCTGACGATATACAAGCCATTTGATGTTGTGTTCCTACCCTGCTTCCTGGCAGACACCTCTCGGAGATGACAAGGGAGTATCATTTTTACATGACGGTGTTTCTACCAAACTGCTGATAGAGCCCTTCACAAGATCACAGAAGGGTCCGTATCATCTGATTAGCATTTAGAGAAGCTGGTGGGCCGGGAGGGAACCGCAGGAGACCAGAGGCTGCCACCCTCGAGGGCTGAGAGAGGAAAGACTCAATCAGTGGTTGATAAGGCTTAGCAATGATAAATCACAAACAAAACTCCAGGCTTAGGAATTCGCAGCACAATCTGTCATGAATTTCCTTCCCTTCCCTCCCTCCCCAATATCTGATGAGAATTCGCCTTTTAAAATGGTCTCTGGCGGTACAAGAAACCCAAGTCAACTGCTGAGCTGCGCCTGGCTTTCGTTAGTTTTCTTAGTGCTCTTTTCTTTTTATAACTGTATGTTTGTGTGTATCTGTGTCTCTAGGTTTATTTATGCAAATTTGGCTACTAGTAGGTGATAGCAGGAGGGATTTTAAAGTTCAAGGACTTTTTTGTAATGTTAAAATGCAAAAATCTCGTGCAAAATACACTTGGTGCCGGCCTATCAACACTTTAAAAGAGGGAGATTTGAAACCTGCCTAGGAGTCCCAGTTCCCCCCTGAAGCAGACTGTAAAATCCTTATAAAAAAATCATTTTAGAGATGGCTTCAAATAAAAAGACCTTCTCTGGAGGAGCTGCTTCTGCCAGGAAGAGTGCTCTCCACATCAGCTTTCCCACCAGTGCAGAGAGGCTGCAGCACCTTAGCCTGCTCGCTGCGTGTGTATATGCTATATAGGTGCTCTATACGGGGTAGGCCAATGCATGGGCTGCAGAACCATCTTCAGATGGTCCTTCCCTGTGGTGTCAGCGTACTGGACAACGCGTTTACTGACCGCACGTCTCGGCACTCCAAGGAGGAGGACAAGGACGTTGTTATAGGTCTGCCCAGGACGCTTCTGCTTCCTCCTGGTTAACCAGTTAATTGATGCAAAGGGGAGATGCAGAGAGCTTTAGGTCTCCCTCTTGCCCAAGAATGATATAAATAAGATTTAGCTGAGTATTTCACCTCATTATAGCACTTGTAGTTGCATGTGTACGTTCTCTTTCTCACTTTGAGGTTACGCTGGGCAGGGGTGGACACGGGTCCTTCTTTCGTCTCTGTCTCTGGGCACAGGAGCTCCCCTTGGGCTGTGAATCCCCTCCCCAGCGCTGCCCCTCACACGAAGGACGGAGGCAGGGGAGTGCTGTTACCCAGCTTTCGTACAAACCAGTTCCCTCCGTCTCTTCGGAGAGATGCTGGATGAGCTGCCCCGTGCTTCTCAGGCGCTCGCACACGTGGGCTCAGAAGTGGGGTCCAATAACCCACATCCACCCACTTAAGCAGCTACAAACAAGGAAAAAACAGCACTGTTAGAACGGGCTGAGCATGGAGGATAAAAATAGGGATTTGAAGGGGACCAATGGCAAATAAAAAATTGCCAGAGACCTCCAAAAAAGCAGGAAAGAAAAGGGATTGTACAGAGATTTCTGCCTAGTTTGGGAGATGAACGGTAGGAGCTGCGTTGAGCCTCCCACAGAACTGCGCTTTGAAAATACACAAAGACGTTGGCCAGTGGACTTGTGATGAAACCCGTGGGTTTTAACCTAAATATCGCTGTGATCCTCCTCCTCTTCCACGCCGGGGATATTCTGGGGCAGTTTTGCACTGGTTCACTGTAGCAGCTGACAGGCTGAACAGAAAAAAGCAGAAATGCTCTTTCCAATCTGATGTGAGACAGAAAACAGTTACCAGAGGGGAACACCGAGGATCTATTTTTCATTTTTACCTTGTTAAAAATCATTTTACGGTTGCGACAACCTGCTTTTTAGATCTGCGGCAGTTCCTGCCCCGTCAGAGCAGCAGGACTCCTCCGAGGGATGCCCCGAGTACGCAGAAACGCCGAGGCTAGCCTGATGCTGGTGCTAACAACGTGCACCGCTCACCCTTACTAGACAATAACACGGAGCCCGGGGCGTCTGCTGGCTTTTGATTAAGCTCCCTGGGATTCTGGCTTTGTAGACGGGCCATTGTAAACGCCGAGGCAGAAGAAAGATGCGATCGCCGCTGCTCCGAGGGTGGTACAACCACCTCTCCCGGCAGGAAGCGTTCGGATGCCCTCGATGACAACGGGCAAACAGACAGTGTTTTTTGTTTATTTTCTCATAAAGTGCTGATGAAGAAACGAGGCGGAGGCATTAAGAAGCTCACGCTGCGAGGAGGGATTTGAGTTTATCAGCTGCTTCTTGGCAGGGTAAATTTTACATACAGTGAGAACATAAAGCGATCCCTCCCTGAGGGGTGAGGCTCTAGAGTTTTATTCCATAAATAAAAGGGGAGGAGTGCTTTCCTTAGAGATTTGCTTTTTTCTTGAGTCAAGTTTGAATAATACCGTTTATTTTCTCTGACCTTCTTCGGTGTAGCGTGATCGTGAAACACATCACAGCTAGCTAGTCTGTCGTTGAGAGGCAGCAGAGGATGGGAGGAAGCATCTGCGGATAAAGCAGAGGCTGGGAAATGCCGAGGAAGGTATTTTCTGACAAACGGGCTAAACTCTGCTATTAAACTTTGTTCATTTCATGGTCTAAGCCCTGTGATGAAAGGTGCTGTTCCAGACTCAGGCTGGTACCTGCTCTCGCTGCCGTAATCACAAATGGTTCAAAATACGACGCCCAGAACCTTGCCCAGCAAAAAGAGGCAATAACGAACCCGAGCAATCGCACAGCTCAGATGCAGAGCTCCGTCCTGCCGAGCTGAAGATACCGAACCTCACAGCTAGCACACACGAGTCTTCTTTTTCCTGGTACCCTTACACAGAGCATCTTTAGGTATTTCAGCAGAGAACTCGTGGTACATGGCAGGCTTGGAAAACATCTTGGACATTACGTTGCGATGCAAAGTGGGATCTTCCCTCCAAAGCATCTAGAGGCCAGTGGCAGTGTCCTCGTGATCTCTTGTAAAAAGGTGATGCCATATGGCAGGAAGCCATTTATCTGTCTTCATGGCTGTGGGGAGTGAAAATTGACAGGACAATGCTATCTGCAGGGCTCACGGGCGGGTCAGATCCTGCTTACCTTACTTATGTAAATAGTTCCTCGCATCTCAATAGCTCTGTGTTGTTACAAACTGTCCTGATTTGCACTTTGCAAACTGAGAGCAGAAATTGCTTCCAAACGGAGCTTTTCCCTCGGAACAGAAAAAAGCTTTGTCCTGCCCAGCCGAGTCGTCCGCATGACTGCAGAGACCCAGTAGCGTTTCACAGGGAGTTTTCTTTTGAAGCTTGGTTGTGTAAGACAGGAGGGAAACCTTCCCTCCCAAGTATAATCCTGCAGTGTCAAATCAGCTTTATATTTATTTATTTTGACATTCAAACCACTCTTTTTCATGCATATGTATAAGCTCTTAGGGATTTAGGGCTTCATTGCTTGGTGATTTGCCTGGTATTTCTCCTCATCCCCTATACAAGGGGACTATTTTTAAGAAACTCTGCAGTTTCGGCTTTGCTGTTCCTTTACAATGGTTGGAGAGGGAAGGCGTTCAAACAGAATGTTCAAGGGTGATTTTACAGACTCGCTGGGCTCCACAACCAGGAACTCACACCTCTTGAGTTACTGCCAAGTCTTCCTCTCAGATCCGTCTGAAATGACTTAGAGCTGCTGCAGGTCAGGTCCGAGCTCCAGCAAGAGCCAAACTGTGCCACCCCTAGGGAGGCCCAGCCATGCTGCACCTGCCTTTGAAAAATGGGAGATCTGCATTGTGAAGGAGCACTAAAAATAATAAACGAGGGTGCAGTGGTTAGGAAATTGTCCTTGAGCAGAGGCTCCGCGTGTGCGGTAACCTTCTCTGCTGCAGTCTTCCTGTGCAGATGCAGCCGAGCCCCCGGGACTGCAATCCGTCAATGCCGGGGGACCCTACGGCTCATCACGGAATCACAGACTGGTCTGGGTTGGAAGGGGCGTTACAGATTGTCTCATTCCAACCCCCCGCCATGGGCAAGGACACCTTCCACTAGATCAGGTTGCTCAAAGCCCCATCCAACCTGGCCTTGGCTTGATGCGATCATCACCCCAACGCCCAGGAGTGTGGTGCTCACCATCCCCTGGCACCCCAGCTTTCACCACTGCACCTCCACTGGTGCTCACGGCTGGGAGTGGCTGGAAGGGTCCCAGCCCAGGCAGCGCCATGATGCCCACGTCTCGCCCATGGGTGACCTGCAGTAGCTTTCTTCCATTGCCTGACACTGTTGGAACCCAATTCCTTAATTCCCCCTTGCACCAGGCAGCACTGACCGGGGAGAGAGGGGCAGGATTCATGCCTAGTCTTGGATTCAGCAATAGAAATGGGAGCTAGAAACTGATTTTGAAATGTTTTGCTTAGTTGTTTAAGTATGCAAGCATTTCTTCTGAATAAGATGCAAAATATTATCATAAGATGGAGCAATTCAGATGTGCTCATCTGGAATTAAATGCAATCTCAATTTGTTAATTTTGGCATTCGTGAGTGTGTGTGAAGCTGGAAGAAGAGGGATTCCTGCAGATCTGTGTGTTGGCCTGGCAGGAGACTAAAGAAATCAAAATAACATAAAACCTGAGATAGGATTTGATTTGCCTAAATCCCACACTGGTACACTGATCCTGCTTTCTCGGACTGGATAATCTCTCTACTGAAGCCAGAAATTATAAACATAGTGTTAGCAACCCACACTCACGCTTTTAGGCCTGTTTCCCCTTTCTGCAATAACCAGATTGCTAGAAAGCCCTCCAAAAATGGGGGCCATGCCTGCCCCAGCCTGAAGGACCCCCTCTGCCTGCGTCCAACTGGGACGCGCAGCCATCCGTCCGCCTGCCTCATTTGGAGAACTGGATTTTACCTCAGCGTAGCTAAGTTAGTCAATGTTAGTTAGCCTAAATTAGTCAATGAATAAGCTAAAACATGGCAACAACTCCATCTTTTCCACCAGGTGAAGATGTGTCACACAGAGTCCTTTGATCTCGGTAGGTCTTCCCATCCCCGACACACGGCATGGCTTTGGGGGAAGACTGGGAACGGGTTGGATCAACTACACCCCTCCATCTCCCATCTACCTAAACAAAGAGACTTAACATGAGTTTGTTCCACACATTGATTTACCTGCATGGATGGGGCTCAGGATTTATGTTTTTGGAGGTCAATTTGTCATTGGCATGAGTTTCCAAGTATCCATAAATCCACATTTATGTGTAGGAGGAAGATTACCATTGTACTTTGGCACCAGTTTCCACATCAGATTGATCTTCTGTATTCACAGAATCACAGAATCACAGAATGGTAGGGGTTGGAAGGGACCTCTGTGGGTCATCTAGTCCAACCCTCCTGCTGAAGCAGGGTCACCCAGAGCAGGCTGCACAGGACCGCGTCCAGGCGGGTCTTGAATATCTCCAGAGAAGGAGACTCCACAGCCTCCCTGGGCAGCCTGGGCCAGGGCTCCGTCACCCTCAGAGGGAAGAAGTTCTTCCTCATGTTCAGCTGGAACTTCCTGTGCCTCAGTTTGTGCCCATTGCCCCTTGTCCTGTCACTGGGCACCACTGAAAAGAGCTTGGCCTCATCCTCCTGACAGCCACCCTGCAGATATTTATAAGCATTTATTAGGTCCCCTCTCAGCCTTCTCTTCTTCAGGCTGAACAAGCCCAGCTCCTTCAGCCTCTCCTCGTAGCAGAGATGTTCTTCAGGTCTTAAGAATCAGGCTTCAGATTAAAACATATCCCTCTTCTATGGCTTTGCCTTCTTAATATAATGCTTCTAAAGTGGCTGCTAAGGGCTTGACTGAATTTCCTATGCTCGGGTATAAGGTGCCACTTGAAATGCCCTGGGGTACCCAGGGCATCCCCATGGGTGGACAGCTATGACAGACGGTCTTCAAAAGACTCAGCTCTTCCTGGAGAAGACTAGTGAGACACCCCAGGGCATCTCCAGAGGTACTAAATGCAGTTTATGGACAACCAAGTCAGGCCTGCACCGACTTAATCCGTGTCCTCGCTGCTACAGTTTTAATTGGTTGCTGTACAGAAGTGGAAAGCTTTGGCTCCTGAGTCACTCAGCTGCCTGACTGCTTGTTTTATAAAAAACAATTCAGAATAGAAATACAGAAAGGTAGTAATTGAGGGAGCCCACTTCTACTGCTAACATTTTGGCTTCATTATGTTACTCTGTGGAAAGGTCTGTCATGACTTGTTTTTCTAGAAATAATGCTATGAGTAGTGAAGGAAGAATGTATTCAAAGGGATGAAATTTCTAAGTGATAATTTATGTCATTTTCATTGCGCTTTGTCACTCTTTGAAAAAAATTCCATTGTTTGGTGTTATCAGGAATTTCAGTGGGAACTCCCTAGAGAAAGGTGCAGTTGGCTCACAGAAAAGCTTTTCATTTAAAACATTACTGTGGATGAGCTCGTACATGACATAAGAAGGGGGGGGTGGTTCAGAGGAAATAATAAAATATGCCAAAATTTTCTGAAATGATGATGCTGAGTTGATATTATTTTTTTCATTTCCCTTTTTTCCCTCGTGCATTGTCGTATGAAGAACATGGCTCATATTTTCGTATTTTCATCATGTGGACAATACATACAGCTTCAAAGCTCTGGGAGGAAGGGGAAGTCTTTCTTCCAAACTTTTCAAAACCTATGATCTGTCAGTAAAAGCAAATATGTTTATAGTGGAGTAATTAGTTGAAATTTTGTTTACCGCAGAGACTTGTGCTTTGGTTGCTTGCAGGTAATTCCTACCCTGAAGTCCGCAGCCTGCGGAGCAACAGGAGCTCTCAGATTGGCCGAGCATGTTCCTCATTTTGGGGAAAAACAATGTGTACAATAAGCGATACGTCTTCTGACCCAAACTCTTTGTCTATGTCGTGGTGGCTTTTGGTCGGTCCCTCCCATCTATCAGGACAGGACAACCAGTTAGACACAAGCAGCCCATCCCCACTGCCCCAAACAAACCAAAACAGAGCAAAAAAAATCTCAGCGTTTTTCTTCTCCATTTTCAGCTCTCAGTCAGACCCTGCAACCGTGCAGCTCAATCCCAGTCCTTGCAGGTATCTCATATTGTAGGAGGGTTACGAGGATGATGAGACTGGAGCATCTGTCCTACGAGGAAAGGCTGAGGGAGCTGGACTTGTTTAGCCTGGAGAAGAGAAGGCTGCGAGGGGACCTTAGAAATACCTCTAAATATCTGCAGGGTGGGTGTCAGGAGGATGGGGCCAGACTCTTTCCAGTGGTGCCCAGCGACAGGACAAGGGGCAACGGGCACAAACTGAAGCAGAGGAAGTTCCAGCTGAACACGAGGAAGAACTTCTTCCCTCCGAGGGTAACAGAGCACTGGAACAGGCTGCCCAGGGAGGCTGTGGAGTCTCCTTCTCTGGAGATATCCGAATCCCATCTGGACAAGGTCCTGTGCAGCCTGCTCTGGGTGACCCTGCTTGGGCAGGGGATTGGACTGGGTGACCCACAGAGGTCACTTCCAACCCCTACCATGCTGTGATTCTGTGGTTGTGATTGTGTGATTCTGTGAGATAGTTTCTATTTTTACCCATCCTGTTCCTTCATGAGCCTAAATATTTTGTGCATTTACCCTGCATGAAGGAGAGTGGATCTTACACCTCTCTCTTCAGTTTGATTTCTCCCAAGTCTTGGCGTATCTGTGCATTACGGAGCTGAAGGGATAAACAGAGCTTGTGTTATAAATTCCCTGTTTAATGTATTCTTGAATGTATTCATCTTTTGCATTGAAATTTTCAGTTCTTGGTTTCTGTTCAAGAGATTCTGCTCTTCCCCCTTGCTGAAAGACTGAAGCTTAAATGCGCTGCTATTAAGGTCGATGTCGCTTATGCTGAGAAGTCAGAGAAAAAAGTCCCGTGGAGTTTTCAAATGACAGCAGGCTTTGTGTAGCTTTACAGAAAAAAAGGCGAGTAACCTACTAGTCTTTGCGTTTCTGCGGTGAGGGAAGCATGTCAGGATTCTCCACCATACTCGCTCCCAGACTTTTACAAGTTAGAGCAACGCAGTTTTTTTTGCCTGGTACTACAAGCTGTTACTGAAGTTACTCGCTGTTCCTTGTGCAGATGTCAGCCCCTTGAACTGATATTGCTCGTGGTGGTTGTCTGCTTCAGGGTACTTTTAAAAAAATGGCACGGCTAGAGACAGTTTAGTTGTTTTCAAGGCTACGAAATCAGAATGTTCTGCTTTTCAGTCTGAAAGTGGTGGCTTTTGTTTCCTTTCAGTACCTAAAGGGGGCGTATAGGAAAGATGGGGAAAATATTTTTAGCAAGGCTTGTTGTGACAGGGCAAGGAGTAACGGCTTTAAACTAAGGGAGGGGAGATTTAGACTGGATATGGAGAAGAAATTTTTTACCATGAGGGTGGTGAGGCACTGGCACAGGTTTCCCAGAGAGGTAGGAGATGCCCCATCCCTGGAAGCATTCAAGGCCAGGCTGGACAGGGCTCTGAGCAACCTGGTCTGGGTGGAGATGTCCCTGCTCACTGCAGGGGGCTGGGTTAGAGGACCTCTGAAGGTCCCTTCCCACCCAAAGCATTCTATGATTCTATTCTATGATTCTATGTCTGGAAAACTTAATAAATAATTAAAATTGCAGTTCATGTTGATCCTGATAAATCTGCACCCTTTTTTTCAAATTACAAATCTTTTTGAAGAGGAGTCGTGATCTGAAAAGTCGATCTAGGATTTACTGCCAAGAGCTCAGAGGAGTCTCTCCTGGCTGCACGCTCCCTGTTCCGGCTCTTGCCACACGCCACCTCGGCTCGGCACCTGTGTCCCTGGACAGCAGGATGCCAGGGCAGAGGTTGCACCCGGCATGTTGACGGTCAGCTCCCGGGTTTTAGAAAGCAAGAGAGAGGTCTGAAGAAGTGGCAAACCTCGTTAAGGCCAAGATTGTCTCTCCTTGCCCATGGACTCCATTCTTCCGACAAAGAAAAGGAATTTACAAACTGAAGCAGAGGAAGTTCCAGCTGAACATGAGGAAGAACTTCTTCCCTCTGAGGGTGATGGAGCTCTGGCCCAGGCTGCCCAGGGGGGTTGTGGAGTCTCCTTCTCTGGAGATATTCAAGACCCGCCTGGACAAGGTCCTCTACAGCCTGCTGTAGGTGACCCTGCTTGGGCAGGAGGGTTGGACTAGATGACCCACAGAGGTCCCTGCCAACCCTGACCATTCTGTGATTCATTCTGTGATTCTGTGATTTAGCGCTGACTTCATGTCTCACTACACACAGAGACTGAGTAGTGCTTAGGGGTGTCACCAAATCAGATGGAGGGATTTAATATTTGTTTATCACAAAATGCTCTGGTAGAGAAGAGAATTTCGTTCCTGGGCTTTGCATTAGGGTGAGTGGTCACCGTACAGGTTATGCGGTTTCTGACTGAAGCAAGTCTTCTCTCCCCAGAGGTCAGTCCTCTTGGGGCTTTACTTTTTCAGTGTTGGTAACACCGCTTCTTTCTTAAACTCAAGAAGATAAATGTAAATGGGAAGGTCAAAGAGCATAGGAAAACACAAACTGAAAAAGCATGGTTTTCCTTCCCAAATTGCCATTTTTCTCAGGGTTTCTTTTCCCCAGCTGTTTCTCGAAACAGCCCCCATCTGCATCAAAGACAGCTTTCCTCGGGTGTCGTTCCCAAGACAAGTAAAAATATTCCTGTTGTGATTTTTTGAAGTTAAAATCGGTTAGAGAGAGGACAGAAAATGCTGAATGGGAGGGATAAAACTGGCACTCAACCAGTGTACATGCCACAGTCGAACAGCGGTCAAATCGTAGGGGCAAGCAGGAAAAACAGGAAGGGAAACAAATTCACTTTCATTAGGAGAGCTGCAGGATTTCACCTGTAATACTATCTTCTCTCCCTGTGTTTGTGTAACTAACGGGCTCCATGTGAGCAAACAGCCCAGCTGATACCTCTCTTGTCGGGTGTCCGCAGCGAGGCTTTTTTTCCTCCCCAAGCGCACATCTTACGCGCTAATTGATTCCACCTTCGGAGAGCGGCAGGGTTTCGCGGCGCGGCGTGCCTTCGGCGCGTGTCGATGGCACGCTGCAGGGACCCGCAGAGAGCGGCGAGGAACTTTTAGAGTGCATCTAATGGCCTTTTGCTTGTCGCCGAGCTGAGGAGTGTCAAAACCACTCTCCAGACCCCTTGTGACACTTGGTGTTCTTCTGTAACGCGACCGTCCCCGCATTGTCTCCCCGCAGACGCAGCCTAAACGCCGAAGCTGCGAGGCAGATCCTCTGCTTGGTGGACCTCTGGGGCTTTGTGTTAGCTGGAGGGGTTTGTGGTGCTACAGGGTAGCGCTCAGCCTGAAGAAGAGAAGGCTGAAAGGGGACCTAATAAATGTTTATAAATATCTCAAGGGTGAGTGTCAAGAGGATGGGGCCAGACTCTTTTCAGTGGTGCTCAGCGACAGGACAAGGGGCAACGGGCACAAACTGAAGCAGAGGAAGTTCCAGCTGAACACGAGGAAGAACTTCTTCCCTCTGAGGGTGACGGAGCCCTGGCCCAGGCTACCCAGGGAGGCTGTGGAGTCTCCTTCTCTGGAGATATTCAAGACCCGCCTGGATGCGGTGCTGTGCAGCCTGCTCTGGGTGACCCTGCTTGGGCAGGGGGTTGGACTGCATGACCCACAGAGGTCCCTTCCAACCCCGACCATTCTGTGATTCTGTGTGATTCTGTGTGACCATTTATGACCCATCTAAAGATCAGTGTGTGATTATGCTTTTACTTCCAAATTTCATGTGTTCATAACTTTGATGCTGTTCAACCGTCTTACCGATTGACTGATTTTGAAGGGCTCACAGAAGTCTGAAATAAGTAAGTCTAAAGACTGCACTTATTCTGCTGTGTCTTACTGTTTGGTGCACAAGCAAGTACAGTTTTTTTTATTCATCAGAGCACTGAGAAATAATGTACAATAAATACAGGGAAAATCCATCTGGGAAACTATAACCACAAAGACTAGAATAAGAACTTGAAGTTAAAATTGAACTGGTTTCAGTTAAGCAAAAATTGAACTGTTTGGTTCCAGAAGGAATATCACATTCTAAAGCTCATTTCTGTTAAAGAGGAGAGGAAGATTTGTTAATGTGCTTTTGCTCTTTCAAATATTACCACTGAGACTGTAAATTTCATTCTCTACAAGTATTTGACTGGATCAAAAGAAAGAGCAGTCAAGAAGAACAGAAACATGAGTATGTGCTGAACTAACCTTTTTTTTTTTCTTAATTATAAAAGTTATAGCTCTGCTGACAATGCTGAATTTCCCATCTGAGGCCTTTGGCATTGAGACATTCCTGAGGAGGTAAAAACTTCTTATTTTTCATATGGCACGAAATGGTTTATTTATATCTAAATCAGTCCTTCTTTGTTACACTCAGTTGAGGCAGCTTTCCAACTTTTCACTACATGGCTAACCAGGCACTTGAACAAGTTGGCCAGAAAGGCCATGGAATCTCTGTCCTCAAAGATATTAAAAACTGGACTAGACAAGGCCCTGAGCAACCTGATCTAACCTTTGTGTTAGTTCTAACTCCGACCTGACCCTGCTTTGAGCGGGGGACTAGATGATGTCCGGAGGACCCTTCTGACTTAAATTATTCAATGTTTCTGTGTTTCTGTGGGCTAGTTTAACACTCACAACAAAATATTGAAAGCAGATCAGCAGCTGTGCTGTCAAAAAAGGTATATTTGCATTCGGAGGAAAGAAGAGACTTCTGCCTAAGTTTTGTGATTGTTGGAGGCAATTATTCTTTTCTTGCCTTCCTTCTGCCTTCGGAATGACTTTCAAGGTGGGATGTGTTTTGTATTTGTCCACAGCATGACAGATACTCAAGGGATCTGGAAATACACTCGACTGTACACAAAAGGAAAATATCTAAATATAGATTCTTCCATAGTTAAGCTCATCCTGCTGGACTTAAATTAATCTTGTTTTCAGAGAGAAGGATCCTGTACGCTTCCCATCATCAGATCCCGGCATAAGTGCAGTTTACATAAAATGCAAAAGAGCAGAAATCCCAATGGAGATGGGAGCATTTTCTTGAGAATACATTGCCAGTTTTGAATCGAAAATGAGTATGACACAGAGATGAAACTGCATTGTTAAGCAGCCAATGGCACTTTACAGCAGCCTTGATGGTTGCCAGTGTAAACACCTGGGTAGAAAAAAATCAGGCATTTCTGAACAAGGACTTGACACCAAACTGTATGTTGGAGTGGGGAGTATGTTTTCCACCATAGGCAGTAAGCTGAAAAATGCTGGCAGGCAAACTCCCTCTCCATGAAGCCTCATGAGGCAGCAGCCAGCATGTGGAGCAGGAGACAGGAGTTCTCCTTATGCCCTATTTTTTAACTATCCTCTTTTTTTGTGTGTGTTTGTTTTTGTTATTCATCATGTAGAACTATCTAAAGCTTAATGTTTCTCATCCCTGTGCTGAGCTGAGAAGTCTGGCTTAGCCTCAGCTGCTGTGGTGGGTTCTGTGGTCCTCATGGGATACCCCCACATTGCCATGCTCTGGTACCTTGACACCTAGTGGCCATGAAACAAAAAATATGGGATATTTTTGAGCTCTGTGGCGTGTATTGAGCCAGCCAGCTATGTCAGTAAATTGTTCCCTGAAGAAAAGATGGCATAAGGTCTTCATTTAATGAGCTGCAGAGTGTAGCTGGTCAGACTTCAGGCACATGAGCGTTCTCCCTGAGCCAGACACGCCATTAGGTATTTTTGAAGATAAATTCCCTATTCAGTGGGAAGTATTG
Source organism: Opisthocomus hoazin (assembly GCF_030867145.1). Classification (NCBI taxonomy): domain Eukaryota; kingdom Metazoa; phylum Chordata; class Aves; order Opisthocomiformes; family Opisthocomidae; genus Opisthocomus; species Opisthocomus hoazin. The sequence goes on from NC_134418.1 coordinate 84,076,696, forward strand.
TCCCTGTGGAAATTGGTTAGGGAACATGAGGAAACTACACAAAAAGAAAAAATAATCCCTGAATAAAGTTCATTCCATGTTGTGCTGTGGCACTTGAGCTTTGGGACCAGCCGCTGGCTGGGGTTGAAGACAGAGCAAAACCATGTGAGAAGAGCCTGTTTCCTCTGCACTTTCCAAGATAAAAGTCTATATCTCTGCCGGGTAAACACAAAGTTTGAGTCATGGGTCTCTGCAGAATTACTTGGTAAATAAGGGTGCAAGCAGAGAACTTGAATTCCTAACCCTGGAAAGCCGATGTTCACCATCCACCTTGGATTATCACAGTGAGCCAAAAAGGACACTGAATTATATCCTACAGACTCTTCATTTTCCCAGATCCATGATGGATGCGTCCAGTGGAGGAAAGGCTCCTGCTTATCTTGTCTTCTCCCACCCAACGCCATGCTATGGCTTAAACACTCTAATTCTGAGGCACGGTTAACAGAGGCAGAGGCTTTGTGCTGTGAACATGTGAAATGAAACGACCCGTCCTACCTCTGCTACCATCCCATCTTGTTTTAGGAGGAGCTAGGTAAGGAAAGTTTCATTCTCAGCTGTCTTTTGCATTCCCAGATAATATTCAAGTGAGGCACTTCTTCAGGTGTGACCTGATATGTCACTCTCTTCTACTCACTAGGTTCGAAAGAGATCCACCTCTGTATTATGAGGTTGCTAAAATTTCATATTTGTTACACACGTGCATTTTCTGTGAAGAAGGCAGATAAATCAGGGATGCATCCCAAAGAACCATGAAGCTCTTTGCTGGCTCTGCGCAGAATGAGGAGGCAATAAGGAACTCGATTATCGGGCAGGAACATGTTAACCGGGGTGTTGCTAAGAACCATTTCATAGGATCGCATGCATTTTCCTGGTGGCTTTAGACCAGCTTTCTCACAGACACTTTTCCTACTCCTCCCCATTAGCAAGTGCTAGGTTGGTGAGTGGTATAGGTTTTTCTCATTTTCTGAAAGTCACCATTGTTGCTGTCTGTCAAATCAACAATTATTTCTTCAATCCACTGGGGAAACCCCCCCACCCCCACCACCAGATGCAGCTTAATTTAAATTCATGTTATACTGAGGTTTCAAATGAAATTATTGTCTTTTAAAACTGATTGGGACTATTTTTTTCTTTCTTTCTTTCCTCTTCTGTTTTGTATGTGAGAGAGGACAAAAACGTAGTGGTTTCCCGTTTCCATTCATTGCAAATTCATTCGTCTCTGTTGGGCTGGATTTTGCCCTCACCTCGTGACCCCCACAAGTGATCCCTTCTCTACAGTTCCTCCTTTCTCATCTGCCTTGATAAAATTAGGCTTTTATCTTCTTCTGAACTGACACCTTTAAAGGGTCCTTTGGAGATGCTTCTGTACCACCAACAACATTTCTTCTACCAAGTGTATTGTCCAGCTCTCAGATGTTGTTGAAGGTATTTCTGTGATTTCTCATCAGCCTCTATACTTGTTCAGCAGTTATTTTCTTGAAAAATCTCATCTCATATCGAAGTAAGAAATGTTAAAATGGCCAAAGAGTTCACTGTTCTGCTGCTGCTGTTCAGGTGCGTGGATATGAAGGCCTTTTTTCACGGAGCATGGTGCTCACCACAGCTCCTGCTTCGCAGCCGTGGGAGCAGGGGGCAGGGAGCTCTGTGCCTGATGCGTGGAGGAGGGGTCCCTGCCAGCCCCAGCCCACCCCAAGCTTGGTTGATCTGCTTCTCAGGAAAACGCAAAGAAAAAAAGAAGTTGGGAAAATTATTTTCCTTGAACCTGCTCTCTCTGGTCTCAGAGGAGTGAGGGCAGGTTATCTCAATGACAGCAATGTCCTGGCTGCTCTTCAGGAGCTGCTGGTGCTCATGCTATGCCCCTGCAGTAATCAGGGGTTACTTGCTCCAGTTTGGAGTTGCCTCAGGGAGAGAGAACAAGCTTCACAGAATCATAGACTGGTTTGGGTTGGAAGGGACCTTAAAGATCATCTAGTCTAACTCCCCTGCCATGGGCAGGGACCCCTTCCACCAGACCAGGCTGCTCAAAACCCCATCCAGCCTGGCCTTGAACACTGCCATGGAGGGGGGCAGCCACAGCTTCTCTGGACAACCTAGGCCTTCACCCTCATGGTGAAGAATTTCTTGCTTATATCGAATATAAATCTCCTCTCTTTCAGCTTGAAGCCATTCCCCCTTGTCCTATCACTCCATGCCCTTGTCAAAAGTCCCTCTCCAGCTTTCTTTTAGGCCCTTTGGGTACTGCTAAGGTCATCCCGGAGACTTCTCTTCTCCAGGCTGAACAGCCCCAACTCTCACAGCCTTTCCTCACAGGAGAGGTGTTCCAGCCCTTGGATCATTTTTGTGGCAAGGCAAGTCAATCCCCTGCCTTGGCAGTGTTTTAGAGTCAAATTTGCTTTCCCTGTGTCATGCTTTGCCTGGGAGGACACACATACTTTCATTACGGTGCTGGCAACAGTCAGAACATCTAGAATATTTTCTGTGTTAGGAAAATCTACTTTTAAAAATGATGTGCTTAAAAAAATACTGGACTTGTCCTTTATGAAAATTACCAATGGTAATTTAAGACTGGGGCCAAATGACAATGAACGTGAAGGGATTGTCCAGTCTAGCTACCTGCCAGAGCGGCAATTTCTGTGACAGCTCTTCCTCGTGAAAACAGCTGAAATAATAGTTTATCTAGGACAACTTCCTCAAAACAACTGATCGTGTGGTCTATAATTCCCTTCTGAATGTGTGAAAGGCTTGCATGCCTGACTAGTTCAAGGTCAGTGGTTGTTAAAGCTTGTTGAGAGGATGAGGGAGAAGCTTTGTGCAATTTTATCTTTCCCACTATCTTGGTGCTCATTTTTCATTTATCTCCGTGCTGCGAGGCAGAACCTCTCACCATCTCCTGGGGAACTGAGAGCTCTCAGAGCTGATCCAAGGTCTGCACCCAGGCTGTTTCCTCTATAATCCTGCAGCCCAGTTTCAGCTGGATAATGAGAGCAACGTTAACTCACCTTTGGCTGGGAGACCAAGGCAATTCATTTTGTGATAATCTCAGAAAAGATGATATAGAAACATCTGAAGTAAACCAGAGTTGCACAGTGCACAGAGTTAGTATATACGGTATCATCACCATGATTCTCAGTGGTTATCCTATTTGCCTGGAATAAGCATTTACATCTGAGCCAAGAAGTGTATAATGTCGCTAATAATAAATAAATAAAAGGCAGCAGCGTTCTGAGCTCTTCAACTTCCATTAGAAAGGCTCATTTGAAGTGTATCTCCGAATCAAGATCAATGCACCTAACAAAATCACATCCAGAATCTAAAAGCTGATGATCAGTCTGGTGTCAGCGAAGAAAAACTCCTCCTGCTAAGCCATCAGGGAAGCCGCATCCACGAAAACAGCGATGGTTTGAGTGCGCTTTGCATCGGCTCGTACGGAGTGACATTTCCTGCAAGCTGCTCCCAGTTAGTCTTCAAGTCTTCTTTCCATCACTGAGACACCTTCAGAAGGCTTTTTTAGGTAATAATGCCACTTTCTTGTTCATCCTTAGTTGTGAGTCCTTCTGTTGCAATGCTAACGGACTTCACACAGTCCAGACTCTGACACTGAATAGAAGTTTTCAAGCCTTTCAAAGATTCGTAGTTGTTAGAGCCAAAAGATCCCGGTGGCTTTTAAGCTCTGTCCTGCTTTATACAATGCAGCCACACGTCTGGCTCTAGTGACAGGGTTAGAAAACCTTAAAAATTATAATTCTAGCACATTGCATCTTTACTGAGCACTCCCTCACCCACTCCAACCTGACAGTTATGCAGACAGAGGTATTATCTTACTCAGCAGCTAGACATGAATTTCATCACCCAAAACCGCAGGTGATGCTTTCATTTTAATAGAATTCCAGTTGTGTGTTACCTTCCCAAGTCTCCATTAGCATGTGTAATAGAGCATTAGCAATTTGGAGGTGTAAGAAATTTACTGTCGCATCACTCTTCTGCCATACGAATTAGACACTTAGCGAGTAGTTGGTTCTCCCTGTTGCCACAAATAGAGTTATCTGGTTCTGTCTTTACAGTTAGCTGTTTTTTAACAGGCATTTTAAATAAAAAAATAACAAGATTATTAAACAAAATCCTTTAGAAATTCAAGGTGGCATAATTACTTTCCAAGACAGTAAAATATTAAAAGTTCATTGTTTTTCAGTGCAGCAGAAGCTCTTCCCACCTGCATCGACTCTAGGTCTTTCCAAACCTGAAGCCCGCGCCTCTACACAGCTCGGGCACTGTTCTACAAACCTGTCTGGGATTTCTACCAACCTAGTTCAAGGGGGGGGACCTTTTTTCAAAGCCAGCTGGTCCAATCCCTCCTGATTTAGCACTATTCTGTGTGCAAAGCCAGCAGTGACTCCTGGGGCCCGTGTAGGCTCTTTTGTGTTGGCCTGCACCCTTGTGTCCGCATGCATAGAATATGTATGGATTATCAGTTAAACGCGTATTGATATGCGGGCAATAAAAACTAAGGCCAGAGCTTAAATCTCGTCCCTGAATTTCTCTTTCCCCTCCCGTCTTCAGGTCCCTGCCGGTAGTTTACTGCAGGAAGCTGGACACTAATCAGCCTGTAAAACGCTGCTCTGGGGGAGACGGCGATCCCAGCCGCAGGCTGGGGCAGATAACTTGCCTTGCTTGACAAAAAGATAAAAGAGTGCATTTTGTTCTTTATTATTTCACTGGTTTGGGGAGGTGAGTTCTTTGTCCCTCTTGTTTAAATGACATAAACAACTCCAAGTGTCATGACAGGGCTGGGAGCCTGTCGACGCAGCCCTATAATTAGAAAATTTCCACGCACGAGGCAAAAGGGGGGGTCTTCAGGCCACTTCCTGACCCGCTCATCCATAGATCAAAAACCCAAGTGAGGTACAGATAAGAAAATGCCTGGGAAATGAGACGTGCTCCATACTGCCAGTTCACACAGGCTTCTTTTTCGCTGCGGCCGGGGCTGCCTGGTGCCTTCTGCTTAGGCACCGCGTTGTATCCTCAGTGAATTTGAAAGGGGAGCAAGGCAAAAGGCTGCAGTCCTGGTGGGGCCGAGCATTTTGCCTTCCTCCCTTTGGTCTCCTTTCTTAACCAGGGTGTAACTCTATGGATGCAGCATAACACCGTGGGAGACCACAGACTTGAACTGGTATTGCCAAGTCCAGAATGTGCCTCCTCTCCTCTCCTCTCCTCTCCTCTCCTCTCCTCTCCTCTCCTCTCCTCTCCTCTCCTCTCCTCTCCTCTCCTCTCCTCTCCTCTCCTCTCCTCTCCTCTCCTCTCCTCTCCTCTCCTCTCCTCTCCTCTCCTCTCCTCTCCTCTCCTCTCCTCTCCTCTGCCAAAATTAAGAGCAGTAGAAAAATCTGCCAACCAACCCCAAAGAAATATTATCCCCGTTTAACTTTCCTACTCAGCTGCTTGCTCGCTGGCGTAACCCCACCAGGTAGGCACCTCGCTTAGTGCGGATGCCTCTGCCGCACTCTCCGACCTGCCTCTGTCCGCGACGGCTGCAGAACATGCAAACTCAGATGGCAGTCAGCAATATCAGTCGTGCAGCCACTTTTTTGATACTGAAAGCAAATTAATACCAGACTGTTTTAAAGTCCGGCGGCTCGGGGCTGGGGGGAGGCAGAGCGGTTCACTGCAGCTTTTTATGGGTACCCAGGGAGGACAGGGCGTCTGATCTGGTCTGACTGGTGAGCCTGACATCTTATTTCTCATGGAAGAGCCACAGGCTCTTCAGCGAGAGCGTGAGGCCGAGACCTCGGTCCCGCAGCTCAGCTGAGCGTGTGTACAAACTCCTCACGAGCCAGGGAGTTAAGATCGTCTGTCAACAGCTCCGTCCCATAATGTGCTGAGAAGCCTGGCCCGGCTCCAGAGCTAATTTTAAGCGTATGAGTAGCTTCTTTCAACTCAGTGAGAGCGGCAGGGCGAGGGGCTGGCTCTGGGAGAAGGATGCTGGGGCACCGGTGTGGCGGGACCCCGAGGAGGCCACCCCAAAGTATGATCTCAGGGGTTGGCACCCCAGGCTCAGCCATCCCCTTCCCCGCACGCACCCTCCCACGGCCCGTTAGCTTGCGCTGGGCTCGCTGGGCTGCTTATATCACATAGGATGTCCTGTACGGCGTGGTCAAACCCCGTGCGCCGTATGACAAGCAGATGGGATGTGTCTTTTCCTGTATTTTTGCAGTAACCCTTCCGGATGCTCGGGAATGCAGGCTGGAGGGAAAAAAGGCTGTTGCACACCCAGAAATAAATCTCAGTGTACGAACCACACTTGCCCTGCCTGCGCTGTGCTGTTAATCTGGGCGTGCACAGGGCTGGACAGATGCAAGTGTGACTGTTTGAGAGGAAAATACAGTCAGAACCACGACCAGAGGCTCTAAAAGCCTTAATATAACGAACCTGGGCAGTGGTAATATCTTCACTTCTGCGGGGAACTCCTATCCTTTACCAATGAAAATAGCCAAGGCAACGCCGAAAGATTTTACCGCATTATTGCCTCTTTTTTGCTTGGCATGAGTGATAAGAGTCTGTAATTTTATGTAGATATCGTGTAGGTCACCTTTTTAGCAGCCAAGGAGTTCAAAAGCTTTCAGCTGTTCCTGTTGCACTTATCCATTGAAATGTTCCTGGAGACGTGGAATTATTAGAAGAGTAATTTAGTTTCGGTTTGCAGAATTTCCTAATGAAGATTGGATCTTCAAAGTCGATACAGTACGCCCGTCTTTTATCCAAGAGTGTGTCTATTAGAGAGCAGCACTTACACGCAAAGCTCTCGTTATCTGAGCACGTGTAACTAGTTAAATTCCGTGTCTCCAATGTCAGCCAGATAAAGAAGGCTACTGTATATTTAGGACACAGCCTGCAGAAAAATTCTTACCAAAATACTGTATATCACATGGAACTGTTTTATTAAAAATGACTTGTTCTTAGTCTTTTCAGATTCCCATTGAATTTAGTGATGTTTTTTGAGTTTGAGAGGGATGCCTTGCCAGCTGTCTGTCCATCCTTTGTTTCTCTTCCTCCTAACTCATTTCCAGAAGATGTAGCCTCTTTCCCTTCTTAGCTGAACATCAGTATTAACATTATAAACCAGTCAAACATAGCAGAAGGGTATTGGCAAATGACTGAATGATTTGTGCTGCATGTAATATTGAACCAGGCAACTGTTGTGCTTACCAACCTGATTAATTAAATTAATTAAAATGATCTGGTTTTGCTCATGTTCCTTTCCTGTGGACTAACCTGGTGAATATGTCAGCGACATTGAAAATACCCCTTGAGGAAGCACCTTGCTCTCTTCCTCCAAACATCAATGCGGGGCTGAGCATCTTGCAAAACTGAAGGGTCCTCCCAGCAGTCGCATGGGTTGTGCTGGTTGCTTGCTTTTTGGTCGTCTTCTTCTTCTGAGGTTCACCATAACCCTGCCCAAAGAGGTTTGCTTAATTTCCTCTTGCTGCTTCAGAGGCTATGAGTTAAAAAATCAAAGCAATCCACACGGATTATAGTCAGAAAACATTGACATTAAAGAATCAGAACCAAATGCTTTCTGCAGAGGAGATTTTTAATTTACAACAAGTAGAGATTCAGGAACTTCTGTTATCGAGAAGGAAGCCCAGGAACAATGGTCCTTTCCTGTAAGTATCAGTAAAGTGATGACTAAACAGGCGCTCAGTAGCCAGACAGTCAGCAAGGCTACCTCCAGCAGGCATGCACTGAAGTTAAGGATGGCTGCTGAGAAAGGTGGTGAAATTAGACACTATTTATTAAAATTTCCTGCCATATTCCAAGAAGGGGAAGGTGACCACGAGGCCAACAAGACACAACAATCACTGGTAAAGTGCAGCGAGGTTATCTGGCAATAAATTATACCCCTGCACGATCCAAGCCTCTCGTGCAGCTGTGTCACAGCTGCATTTCAGATTACGGTCGGGGAAAACAGCTGTTGCCTTCTGCACCGGTCTTGCGGACTGTTGGAGACACTGGTTATCTGGTTCACCCAGACCTGTCCTTGGCCCCGTAGGTCACCTTCTCTTGCTGGAAAGGCTGGCACTTGGGTTTGGCCGTGGCACCTCCCATCAGCTGTCGCCTCATCCCAGGCTTCAGGGACCTGGTGCCAGTCACCTTACCAGAGGTGACCCCGTACCATGAGTGTGAAAGCATCACTTGCTTTCACTTAGTGAAATAAATGCAAGATTACAAAGACTACACCTGGAGAATATCATTTTGCTAAGTGCTTAATGGGCCCACGCTGGCTCTTGAAGGCTCCATTCTCTCTAGGCGGGAGCAGATATGGGCTGTTACCGTGGGAAGGAGACAGCACCGTCCCGTCTCTGGTGAGGAAAGCAAGTCCCAAGGCCACGGGAGCTGCTCAGCGGGGTTCCAGCTAGTGCGAGAAGGAAAGCAGGACCTCCAGACTGGTGTGGGTGGTGTTTGTCAGAAGTGACACGAGATTAATTTGGGCAAGCCTGTGTTCATGCATGACTGGGGAGTATTTTAGTAGAATATGCATTAGGGTAACAGCCTAATTAGCATAACTACAGTTAGTTCGGTCAAGGTCAGCTGAATAAAATACTCTTTTGGTGTCAGAAAGTATGGGGTAGTTAAAATAAGAAAGCCCAAGTTCATTTCATGTCTCCAAGACTTGCATTCTCGTCATGACTTTTCTCGGTTTCTGGTGCTTTCAATGATGATTAAACCTTTTCTCGTCTTCAGATGATCTCCTTTGGACCCAGCCCGTGCTTCTGGCTCTGTCCAACCCAGTGTGCACACGCGTGCACCTGCTCCGGGCACTGCTCTGACGTTCCCACCATGACAGCAAGCAGCTTTTGTTCAGAAACAAAGCTACATGAATTTATTTGAAAGTCTTGTTGAACTGGGCCCATTATTTCCCACAGAAATGACCGGCAAACAGATTTATTTGTCATAAATTTTTAGCTGAGTGATTCCTGCAGGTAACTTCTGACTGCAGACCGTTTGAATGTAGTTTGTGGTTAATATTGGAGATTTGAGATGATTTGCTGTAGGTTGCATGAGAAATTTCTGCTCTCTTGGCTGCATGAATGTAAGTCCTAGCATCAGATTTCTTGTAGAAATTCCTGTGTGTATAAAATCCGTATTTGTTTTCTGCAGATTCTTTGTAGTGTATGGCCGATCCTGCCAGGGGCTTAGCACACTGTCACTGCTCCAAAAAACCACTTATACCTGTGCTTAACTTTAAGGACAAGATTAGTTCCCCAGAAGTCAAGCCAAAGTGAATTTGAGCACGTGTAAGAGAAAAAGCAGTAAAGTTGGTTTAGGATTATATGATCGTGAAAAAATGTGTGTCCCTCCTTTGTCCTGAAAATGATGCCACACGATGGTGATAAAAGCCCTCTGTTTGTCATAGGCTTTTCCAGATTTTTTTCTTCTCTTGGTGCAGGATCACACCAGCGAGCAGCTGTTTTTTCATAGGATGAAACATGACTTTATTTTTTCTGGAGCTGGTAGAAAAAATTACCGAAGCAATAACCTGTTCTGAAGGGGTCTGTGGTTTGTCTTAAGGACAGTGACATTATGAAGAGCCTAAGGTCCAAGGCACTCAAAGAGCCAAGGTTATCAATTTGAAATGCCAAATATTTACAAAACCTCAATGAGAGCTTCTGCAACTCTCCGGAATGAACAAGCCGTACATTTCAGAAATGCTTCTTGCTTTCCAAAACTCCTGTAGCAGAAGGGAACCTGTGTAGATGGGTCAGAGCTCTCTGGAGACTTGCTTCTCTCTGCAGACACCAGCCTTTCCTTCTCCTCTCTGTGTTATAGCATAGCTAGGGCCAAGGACAATGCTTGTCAGCACTGTCACCTTATGACATATTTCTCATTCATGTTTGAGAATTGCTGGGAGAATTTCATAAAGAATGGCCATCCCATAAACAGCAAAGTATTCTGCCTTCCACTTGTCAGCTCTTCTGGTTGAGCTGCCCACTGGCTAACCTCTTCTCTCATCCCTTAAAGGTCAGATCAGTTGGTGTAAATGGAGATGATTTCTGTGACTTTGAAGAAATTATGCCAGTTTATGCCAGCTCCAGCTTTCTCCCACAACATTTCCCTTCCTCCAGTAGAAGTGAAAACTTGCCCCTTTCTGAAACAGATTACCTCAGTACCATCATCTGATAATGGACATTATAAAGCCACATAGGAGCATGCTGTGCTCTGAAGGCCAGTACAGAAATACCCAGGCTAGGGATGACCAATCTGGGAATGAGGATGCCTCTGGAATCCAGCTAGAAGCCCTCTCCTGTGGCAGTACATGAAGACCTGCTCATCGGGGATGACCTGGAGCATTCTGCATCCTTCTTCATCCATCACACAGCCCCGAGATGCTGAATCGTGGTGGTGATGGGTTGACAGTTGGACTTGATGATCTTAGAGGTCTTTTCCAATCTTAATGATTAATTAATTCTGTGATTCTATGAATCTTGCCTAACTGCCACCTGTGTCTTCTAATTCCAGAGCTGTAGGCTAAACAGTTGCACACTTTTCCAGCAACTCAACTTTCTACTCCTGGGCAAAACTCCTTGCTCCAGTGAGTTGCTCATCCTCCAGCCATTCTGTGAGGGAATGATGGTGACGTGTGGTGAAGCCATACATTCATGGATCTGATTCCTGTTACAGCAGGATAGACAGCCACGAGCCCTGCTATAATGGCTGGTGTAGCAAGAGATCGTGTTGGCCCATTTAGTCTAAGTCTGGGAGACCAGACGTCCTGTGATGGTGTAGATAGTCCTGATGTGCAGAAGCTTTCCCAACCCTTCAGCAAAAGGTTTTGTGCTCCTGTCTGGCCTTCACGATTCACAGGGATGAAGGATTTTCCCAGTCTCTCCCTTTTGAGCCGCAGCCCTGGGAACTCATCAGTCATCACGCTGCGGCAGGGAGGTGGGGAAGGGGGGCTGCCCTGCTCCTGTCGGGTGCGGTGGGGTGGAACAACCCAGCAGGGACACGGCTTCGTGCGGGAGAGATCCCCCTTTCCTGTTTGTCCCCTTTTCAAAAGAAACTTGATCCAACAGCAAACAACAGTCCTCTTGCTAAGACCTTTAGGCTTGGGACTGACTTAACACTGAAGCAAAACTTTCCAAACTTTCCAAACTTCCCTTTCCAAACGTGGTCACCTGGATGACGACTCAAAATGCTGGTGTTGCAACAGGGCAAGGCTGCCCTTGTCTTTTCTCTGTTAGCAATCAGAGGGCTTCAGACTTCAGACTTCAAGAGTGTCAGCCTATCCCCCTCTGCAAAAGCTGTTTCTATTAATAAACACATAAAATTAAGGGAGAGCTTGGGGTCCCATCATTCCACCTCGGCATGCAACAACAGTTACGGGTAAGCCCCATGTGAGAAATAAGTCCTCCCAGCTGCTGTCCTGTTACCTTTAGCTATTTGGCTATTTTGGCTAGGTTGTCAAAACGTTCATTTCCTGATGTCTGGGAAACTGGCTGCGCAGCATCCACAGCGCCGGGCTCTGCGGCTCGCTCCTGAGATAGAGCGAGTCTGGGTGCGAGAGCTCAGGCCTTCAGCAAGCCGTAGTGCAGAGAAAGTTCCTCAGCAGCGGTTTTATCTTATCTGCACACATTGCTCTTTCCAAATCAAGACCAGCCTTTTCATTATTATAAACAACTGGAGAGTGGGAAAATATTCCCTGAGGCAAGAAGCAGCACTTGAAGTGCAGCGCTGTAATGGAAGCTGCAGCGCGCAGCAAAATCAATCACTCCTTGAGGCATATTCCTGCTCTTGGTGCAAAAGTCATTTTTCCACCAAATGATACGCAGCCAAATGTCAGCTCTGTGAGTCCAACGAGGCCACATTAGAAGGACAGCATGCCGAGTTGCAGCTTTTAGTCATGCGAGGCTCAATCTCAGGAGGTGCTGCAGCCGAGCGTCCCAGCTGCAGTCCCACAGTGAGTGTCAACACAGCGTGCGTCAGCCCCGAAACGCTCTCCCGGTTCGTGGAAGCCGTGGGAGACACGTATAAGCTTAAAACTGAGCACACATGCTCACACCTCTTCAGGAGTAGGCAGGGCAGGACCTTGCAAGACTCGGCTGAAACGAACCTCTAGTAACTGGATGTGCGTGGGGTCAGAGCACAGCTCTCGTTAGAGGTGATGTCCAAACTCAATTTAGGGAAGAAAGTTGCTATTTGAAAAACAAAGTTTTTTGTCCATAAAATTAAATTTTATCACCTCTCCCACCTCTTCTTCCTTCACTGTGGTGCTGCTGCTTTTACCAGTCGTTATGACCGTCGTTATTGTTACTCCTCATACAGTGGATCTGCTTGTTGCTGACTGTTACACGCAGAGTGCCCGGGTGTTTTGCAGTGCTGGTGCATCGTTTCACCCAGTATTTTCTCCAGCAAAGCGATGTCCTGGAATCGGAAGACGGTGTTTGTGAGAGTGTGGTCAAAGTGCACCGCACAGCACAGGATGGCAGCCCCAAAGTCAGCCCTGCAGCTGTTGTGCTTCTCTGAAAAAGGTCTCAGTCAGCTCTTACAAATTTGCTGATGTTATTTCATTCCCATCGAACAGGTCAGGAGACCCAGAGCTGTCTCTTTCCCCATCTGCTCTTGCCTTCCCTGCACACCTTGCTGAGAGCTTGCTGAAAAGCTTTCCCCTTCGTTTCAAAGCCTGCTGGCACTCCGAGCCAGGTCGCTGCAACGAGGTGCTTCCAAGCAGGCAAAACTACACACGGTCTTCAAATGGGATTGTATCAGATTGGGACTTTGGTTTTTTTTTTTGAACTTATTTTGATCAACAGCTTACGAAAAGGAGAAAGGAAAGCAAAACTTGTATGGAGTCAAGGTTGGTGTAAGCTGCTTGCAGAGCACTCGTCCAGACTCTTTGCCCTCAGGAAGGGCAAGGAGAGCACAAAGAGGGACTCTTTGGATGCGATTCAGTCTCCAAAGGCAAGGGACGCTGCTGCCTGTGCCAGTTCTGGAGAGGGTTTCTTGGAAAACAGGACGCTTTGCAAGGAACACGAACCACTAGACTCCGTTGAGACAGCAGCGTTACGGTGCAATTACAGGATTTACCAAATCTGACCTAGCTGCTCGCTGCCAAGGGGGTGATCTCTGCTTCCCAGTTTTTCTCATGTGTTCCCTACCCTCTAGCAATTGCATGATTATGGGGTGTGTTGGTCCGTTGAGCTGCTCTGATGCAAAACTCTTTCACAGAAGTGGGTTTTGCTCGCTGCCAGACGAGCTCAATGGACCAACTCACTCTAACTGTGCGAGTACGGCTCTAAAGAGAAGCGATGGCAGCTTATGCCTGGGGCTGTAGGAAAGGATTCACACCTTTCAGCGCAGCCTGGATTGTGCTGGAAAAGGTGAAATATTCAGCTTCATTTTCAGAGGCCGTGTCTGAGCCATCAACTGGACCAGTGGTGGTCGGATTAGCCCTAAAACCAGGACTGGGGAGACCAGTGCTGAGGGTGGGAGGGAGCTGTGTTTCTTCTTGCGCTGTAGCACAAACGCTGGCCCTGAAAAAACCACAGGGATGCAAGGCTGAGGCTGGGGGAGAGGCTGGGACCGTCCTTCTCAGAAGCAGACTCAGCTCACCCGGCTTGTGAAGCCACAACATCAGGGCCTGAACCTGCTGCTGTTTGTGGGTAGCGCACGTAAGAGCTGCTGTGTCTAGTGGAGAAAAACAATACTGGTAAAACTAAAATCCTAAACTAATGTTGTTCCATCGGTGTCAGCACGTGAATGTCATGGTGAGTGATACAAGCACAAGATTTTGAAAGCTGACCATCTAGCAGAGTCGGCTGTTTGCCACAGCTATGTGGTCAAAAACCTGTTTAGCTGCCAAAAGACATTAGTTTGTGTTCACTTGCAGTTCCCTTTCGATGGCAGGGAGCACAGTGGCACTTATGGCTCACAAGAAAGACGAGGGACCAAGCCACAGCATCGACAGCACACCTCTGAGTGAACGCAGAGGTCTCTTGCCCGTGTTGGCACCGACTGATCGTTGAGTGTTTTTTTGTTAGCTAATGGTGAGCGTAGCCTGGTATTGGCAACATGTGAGAAAGTGGAAGGGGAAGCACCAAAACATCTTCTGTGTTTGGTGATGCTTCATCTTCCTCTAGATGTGTTTATCTGGATGTGACTGTCCTATGGCTGGAAGGTCTCTGGCCTCAGGAGCAGGACACGTACCTGGTGAGACATGGTGGATTGAGGTGTCCAGGTCCCTATCTGCTCAGTCTTCTCCTTTTCCAAAGGCTCTTGCCCTGCAAGCTGCTGCAGCTTATAGTCTTTTCATGAAACAGGCACAGTCACATTTCTTGTAAAACCAGAGACTGTGCAGAACATTTTGGATCTCTGTGGACTGATTTCCCCAAAATACAGGTACTGAAAGAAACTTGTTGAAAAGGAATTAGATAAATGTTTAGATATATACAGATATATATATAGATATATTCCTCAAATGTTTTTTTCCTCAGATAGTGAGTACTTGGGCAGTAGACAAAATGAAGGAAGGAATAACTCCAAAATGTGGGAAAAAAATACCAAAGCTTTGTGCATAGTTTCTGCCTGGACTGAGCATTAGGGATGTATAGAACCGTTGAAATCAAAGGCAAGATTTCAGCTTGTTCCACCATCGAAAGAATCGAGCCCCAAATGCGTGTAACTGGTTCACAAAATTTAGCCGGTACAGTTGTTCAGGGTGCTGGGTTGTCTGTGCAGAGCCTGATATTTGCTGTAAGTCTAGCTCCACTTCGGACCCTTGAGACACTTTAAATTACGTTATGCCATACTAATTCATTGCTCTCTGATGACTACAAATAGAACGGCAACTCTTAATGAAAATCCAGCTGAAGGAAAATTATATGAGTCTTCCTGGATTTTTCTTTCTTTACTTTTACTCAGAGTTGATAAGTTCAGAAATTTCACCATAAATTATGTTTTCGCTTTCCCCTTACTTAATCTTTAGTCTTGAAAGCACAGCCTGCTTTAGATGATAATGGAGAGGTGTATTATAATCTCTGTGGAGCTGGGATATTGAGCAGCCCCTTCTCTAGAATGCACTGTAGGAAGCGGGAAGGGGTGGAACTCTGCGTACAGAAGAAGGGCTCTGCTTCCAGGCAGTTTATTTTCCATCATTTTATTTTATCTTGGTCTGGGCGTGCTTGCCACTTTCACTGGAAATCCATGTTTGGCTCCGAGTTTTAAGAAGGTATTGAAGAAGTGAAAATCAAATGGAAATATCCCCCATAATTCAGGGGGCTATCAGAGCCTTTTGCTACAGGATCCCTTTTATGTGTGAAATATTTATTAGTCCTTGCCTGTCCATTATTTGAAAGGATATCTGAACCAGTGTATCCTTAGGGAATCATGAGGGGAGCAGAGGGAATGTTTACAGTGAAAATGGTGCTTAATCTCCACGAATGACAGGAAAAGATTAAGCAAACTACAGATAAACCATCTTATCATTCAAAAGTATACACGCTGAATGCATTGTAAAATAAATACACAGCCGCTCGTTAAATCCTTTCTGCATCAAAGGACCAGGAGCACAAAAAGGACTTCTTCACCTCAAACAGGATTTACGTGGACTCTCCATCTGAAGATTTAAAAGAACTTCCACAACACAGAGCCTTTACTTTAGGAAAGGCTGCCCATGGTAGCCTGTTTTATACATGACACCGTGCTCAACTCACACATCCAAGAAGTGGGTGGCTTGGGTTTTGCGCCCTTTCTGGTTAATGGTAGTTCAAAACTGTAGTTGCTAACATTGGGTGATGACTATCAGGCTCTAACTGAACCTATGAAAAACCTAAATACTTAGAGAAAATGACCTCTTGATTGACAAATGGTATATTGAGAAGTGTTTCATAGCTGGAAAATTTTCTGTGCCTATAAAACTTTTATCAATAAGGTGAGAGCTCATGAAGTATTTTTCTCACTAATGTGTTTAGAAGATCATCTAACTGTTCAGATACTGTGTCATTTTCCCACTAAAACATCCTCTCTCACGACTAGAGCATTTTTCTACACTAAAGTTAACGTACCAAACCCAGAGACTTCCAGCCTTCATAAAAGTTCATTTTGTGAAGCCTTTCCTGGCATTTCACACTGAGATGAAAGTTCTTCCTCACGCAGTCCATCACAATTCCTCCGAGGCTTAAAGGCTGCGTTTCCAGAGTGCCGTATGGCAGCAACTAAAGATGATTGCAGAGACTGGGCTAAAGACAGGGGCTGTTTCATCCACCCCTGGAAGAGGATGATGTACAAAACCCTCACTGGGATGGGTAAAGTGTGCTTGATGTGCTGCTGTGCCACGTCACATCTCCCAGAATAAATCTCTTCCAGGTTAAGAGTGTCCCAAATGTCATCTCCAAAACTTGAGAAAAGGATTTTCCTGTGTCAGAAACTCACCTGTCTATCACTGGGTGTTGATGTTCACCTGGAAATGATCTCTGCTCCTGCTGCATACAAAGCCCTGCCACACTTACAGTGGGGGATTAAATGTTTCTCAATTCCAATTGATAAAAGTAATGACTTCAGGTAGGTACTTGATGAAAGCCAACCGTTAAATATGAAATCTAACCTGTTTGTTTTGAAGAAATCTAGATTAACTCCATGGATGGAAATAACCTTACCGCATATTCAAACCAATTGTAGCTGAATTCTACCCTGCAAACACAACGTTTTAAGCTCTGGTTCTTCTTTTTATAAAAGCAACAGATTTGTACAGACTGTGCAAACACTTCGTGATAGACGAAAGTCAGTGTCCTTCTTTGCATAGGTCCTTTCTCACATGTAACACTGACCATTGCTTTTAAGAAAATAGATCTGACACCAGCTCAAGGGCGAAATTCTTTTTACTAGTTGGTGGAAGTGTCCGTGTGAGGACTCTAGATGCTGCAAAGAGAAGATCGTATTTCAGATGAAGAATTGGCTGGCATTTCTTCTTTCATCACATTATTGACTTCAGAGAACTCGAGAGCTGCTGAATTTGGGTTGCTGTCAAAAGGATATACAGCAGAATAAGTTTATCAGAAATGCTGGGGATTTTTTCTCTGTCTTTTGGCACTCTCAGAGTTGGTTAATTTTAAGTGGCATTTTAGACACACTAACATTAACCAGTGAAGGATGTTCATGTGGCGTTTCCCAGTCCACACCAGTGAAAAGGAGGTTGGAACTGGACTGACAGAAGCATAGTTCCTCTGGACGCACTGTGGTTTCTTTTTGGAAGGCACTGGCCTTTCGTTTGGCTATGACGTGCGACAAATAAATCCAAGGTGCTTTGGCATGTGGCACCTGAAGTGCATCTGAACACAATGACACATGAAGACATCGGGTTTTTGAGCAGCAGAGCTTGGTTTCCCATGGACTGCTGTCCTCTCAGCAGTGCCTGCAGTGTCACCCCAGCTCCCCTGCCTATTTCCATGCCCATGGGGCTGGAGCTGTACCTGTACTTGTGGTGTGGCCACTCTGGAGCTAGGAACACGTTGGCTGGCAGGCTGATATGTGTATGGCCTTTTGCTCTCTGGCTGCTGTCAAAGAGATTACCTGTTCACTAGAGGGACAGCGAACTGAGTCTTTCTTCTCAGTCTAGCTGCCAGTTTCCACAAACATAACTATCTGTGCTGTTTCTAACCCCCTTTCATCTTCAACAGAAATTGGCCAATGAATTCAAAAACTCATAAGGACAGTAGGACTTAAAGACGGACAAAAAACCGTGATGGCACAGTTTGTTCCCTTGGGACAACAGGCTAAATCTCTGTAAGCACGGAAATCCCTCCAAAGATGTTGAGCTAGTGTGTTTGTTTCCCAGTTTGAACTGGGTGTGGAAGAGCCACCAAGTCAGCACATATTAATCCGCTTCCAGTCCTGCCAAGGGGAGAGATCCAGCTGTGAGCAGTAGGATTGCTCAGTCAGAGCGCTGAGGTTTGCTTAGAAGTTCCTTGTTCCCATCTGGCCCAAAGGAGACACAGAATGATCTCTGATTTGAAAACCTTCTTGATGCTCAATTTGGGTTCCTTCTGAGTTCAGGTGCTTCATTTATAAAAGTCATTTTGTCCATGTGTGGCCACAAGTATACAAAAGACGTTCTCAGCGTTGAGGGAGACGCAGTCCTAGTCCTCGTGCCTTGGTGATAGGGTTGGAGGGGCTGGAATTAGTAACAGCTTCTATACAAAGGTGCGTTTTGTGGTAAAGCCCTCATTAATGTGTTCTGTGCTCCTATGGCTTTCCAAAGTCACCGTGCAGCTGGAGGCCATTGTGCTACTCCTTGGATTTTTGTGTCCTCTTGGGGAACCCAGCACTGGGGACTCATCTGGGAGGACCCATCTCCAGTGCTATGCCACCGACCATCAACGGTGCAGCCCGAACAGCAGCGAATGGACACTCATTTCGTTTGTTGTAGCACCAGGAGAGCAGCCATCAATCAAGGCAAGAAAAGATCATGTTGAACTTTAATGGGACTGAAGAGGGTTTTTTTCTTCCAAGCCTGACCATCTGAGGATAGATACATTTCTCTTCTTGTATCTGCCTTTGTAGGCGAATTTATTTCTCTGTCGAGCTACCTCTGTGATGATGGCTCCTGCTCACCCTCCAGCTGTGGCTATTCTTTTCTGCTTTCTCAGAAGTATCAACTCATAAGAGAGATGCTTATCCTGGAAAACTTACCAGGGAAAAAAAATGGGAAAAGAAAATGTGATTTGGAATATAGAATGAAGTGCAAATGACTTTTTTTTTGGTTTTTTTCTGTCACTCACGGCAGCATGTCCCTTGAAAGCAGAGGACAGAAGCACATTGCGGTGGAAAGACCGCCTTGTTTTCCAATCCCGAGGATGGTTTTGAACCAGAACGAATTCCTTTCGCACAGCTATCACACGGAGCAATGCAAACAACGAACCCCGGACCCGGGGACGGTGCAGGACGTGGTTGTGCTAGCAGAGCTGGCGTGCAGGTGGCAAGCCCTCTCAGCAGAGCAGCCAAGGGTCAGGAAACATGTGGAGTTAAAGGAGCGGAAGAGAAAGTAGCGAGGCCGGACTCCGTTTTCCTGATGACATGCACATCCAAGAGGAAGGCTGGAGGCGACAGAAAGTGGCTTTCGCTGACAGCACCAGGCCAGCATGGTAAAGCTCCCTGCTTATCTCTGCTCGCCTGGCTGGCTGGGGCCATGCTTGGTGGGTCAAATGGGTAAAGGAAGGGAAGCAGAATGCAAAGTCCTTTAAGAGCTTTTAATCAGGACCTGTCATTTTTTGCCCCCTACTAGTTAGAAACCATATACTTATATTTTCCCACTTGCTTCCTTTAATAACTGGGTAATGTTTTTATATATCGGTAGGCTTGTTACTCCCTTAGCATATTTTGACATCCGTAGCTTGGGTTTGCCTGAAATATTTTTGCACCAGTTCAATCAGAATATTTTCACAGGTTCAGAAGAAAAATATACCTAGTGACTGAAATGATGACAAGAAGGTAGCAAATCCGGAGTTAAATTGGGTGGATAAAGTAAATGGCATTATGGATGAGTCAGAGGGAAAGGAATGAGAAGACAGAGAGGATTATTCAGTGTACTGAATGTTCATATATCTGTGGATGTTAGGAAGATTTGTTCTTCACTGACTCCAGGTTCTACATTTTCTGAGTTAAAAAAAAATTATTGTGATTTTTAAGAATTTAGAAATGGCAGTTCTATGCTTAGATTCTCACCCTTTATAAGACAAATATTCCTGTACTTCTAAGTCATCTTAAAGAAAATAAGTCTGGCTGGCAGGTAGCAGTGACCCTGAGCTCAATGTCTTCCTTCCCTGAACTGCTCAGTTGCCTTTTTCTTGGCACAAGCCAGGCAGCAGATGCCAAAGAATAAGAGGGAGTGTGGTGCCAACGCTTCCATGCTGGCACAATATTTCCTGCAATAAAGGGTCTAATCTGAGGCTTATGGAGAACTCCTGCTGACTCTCATCCTGTGGCATTTTATGGACAAAAGTCCAAAACCAGATCATGTGAGGTCCACGAGATTCCTACAAGGTTTTCACCCTGACCAGTTGCTTGTACCACTCATTTCTGAGTAGCGATAGCTGTGCCTTCAGGAGAAAGTCCTTCCTACTAGTTTAAGCCTGGAGATTTGGCATCCCTGTCTCCTTTTGCATCCATGTAGCTTTCACCCTCTGCATCTGAGTGTCATTCTTGGACTCCCAATTCCCCGCCTCACCTCTTCTCCATTGCCCGGTGCTACTCTGCTGGTCCCAGCTTGAAGAGCTACGGCTGAAGCACAGCGTCTGCAGAGACTGCAGCACCCCAGAGGCCAGCCTGGCCGCGTTCCACCACGTGGCCTCCTCTGCATCACTTTTCCTGGTCTGCGGTGTTTTGTATCCAGGGCTCGCCTGGAAAATGTGATGCCGAGGATGGGAAGGAACAGAGCTGGGACCTCTCCCAGGCTGCTCCCGTGGCTGCAGGATGGGTCTCTAGGAAACCCTCCAGCCCCTCCCAAGGGTCTGGGCTTTGCTTAGAGCTTCCTTGGCTTTCATCAGCTCCCTGTGAGTCCAAGCAGGAGGAGAGGAGCATCCTCACTGCTTCCTACTACTGGTACAGGGAAGGGTCACCTTGCTTACTCCCACAGCCGAAAGTGCGGGGACAGTAATGCATTTATTGCAAATGCTGAATCAGCAATTCAGTGAAATGAAACAATTTCAGAATGCTTATCAGCTGTGTTTACTGCGTAGTTAATGAATGCTGTGCTAGCAGAATTCCAGAAATATTCCTGACCTCCCACAAAGTGCAGATATATATGTATATTATATATACATGCATGTTTATGTATATATCATATATGTGAGCGTAGAGTTATGTTTGTCTTTCTAGAATAACCTCAACACAGCGCTGAGGCTGCTATTATTTATGATCCTAAAATCCTCCTGGATAACGTGCAGGCTCTGAGCCCTTCACAACCTCTTCACTGTCTGGCTCTAACTTCAGTCAGGCTGAGGCTGCTAGTAAATACTCCTTTTCTCTTCTAGCAGAATTCCCACTTAAATAATGACGAATGGTGTCCCAGAGGGCTCCCTGTATTGCCTGCGGTTTTCAAAGGTCAGACTACATGGTCTAATATTTCCTCTTGGCTTTAATGACAATTCTACGGATTTTGTGCATGGCTTGTTCGGGCGTCCCCCTCCAGAAAACAAAGTGCAATGTATTTTTTAACCTTTAGTTGGCTGGCGGATGAGATAAACCCGTCGGGGAATAGAGCGAGTGTCTGGTCACTTCCTTTCCTTTCCTGTTGATGCTTTTCTTCTTGGAGCCACACCGCCGCACAGCAGCGACTAAATGATCAGAGGATTCGTTTAGCTACAGCCCAAGCAGAAAAGAGTGAGGAGGTGGCATAATATTCGTGATGATGTTTCTGCATGGGTGAGAGGTGTGAGGTAACAGTCAGATGTTAGAAAAGAAAAAGTGCAATCAATCTGTTAACTTGTTCATAAAGGCAAAATAGGTAGAAAACAGAGGTTTGGGTTAGGGTTTCTGGTTTTTTGGGGCGAAGACTTTGGTTGCAAGAACTGAAGTAGTTTGCTTTCCCAGGTTGTAGAAAGGGGATTTGCATCCCTCTAAATTGAAACATTCTCCTTGTTCCTTTTCAAACCTGATTAATTTCTGTGCTGGAAGGGGATTCTGAACAGAAGCTGAACTTGCCACTAGTGGAACAGTTCTTTTCTGTGGGACAAATGGTGGCCAATATCTCATAAAAGCATGTATGAAGTAAAACAAGGAAAAACGGTTAACAAGAAAATAATTAGTTGTGATGGCTTTTATACTTTCTAAGAAAAAGGCTTTGGGATTAAAAATCATGTTAAAATCATGTTGTGTATTACAACTTCAAAGTGATTCATCACTTTTAAGGTATCAGCTGTGCAAATAAATTTTGACTGTAGCAAACTTCAAACTAGGCTTCCTCAGGGCTGAGATAAAAATAGTTCTTCAGAAGGACTGTGAGAGCCAGGTGTGCTGGTAGTCCAAAAAGTCTTTAGGAGAAGGGTCTACAGAATAAGTCTTAAGGGTCTAGAGAACAAGTCTTATGAGGAGCAACTGAGGGAAGTGGGGTTGTTCAGTCTGGAGAAGAGGAGACTGAGGGGAGACCTTATCGCTCTCAACAACTACCTGAAAGGAGGGTGTAGTGAGGTGGGTGTCTGTCTCTTCTCCGAAGTATCCAGCGATAGGACGAGAGGAAATGGCCTCAAGTTGCATCATGGGAGGTTAGACTGGATATTAGGAAAAATTTCATTACTGAAAGAGTGGTCAGGCATTGGAACAGGCTGCCCAGGGCAGTGGTGGAGTCCCTATCCCTGGCGGGGTTCAAAGACTGTGTAGATGTTGCACTTCAGGATATGGTTTAGCAGGCATGGGGGTGTTGGGTTGATGGTTGGACTTCATGATCTTAGAGTCTCTTCCAACCTTAATGATTCTGTGATTCTATGATTCTATAAGAATGGACAAGTGATGGAGATCCCACCTGTGTCTGTAGCAGCCCTTGCTGTGCCCTTTTCTGGATCTTATGTTTTGTTATGTTCTGAAGTCCCTACATTGTGGGTACCCTACGTTCTGTCCCACAAGACTATTCCATTGCCATCCAGTTCTCCTGGGTGTGAAAACATTTGCGAAGAAAGTTAATTACCTGAAAGGAACCAGTTTGGACATTTCCCCAAATGCTGTTTGAACGGACTGGCAAGCGTTAGCTGAGAAAGAAGTCATAGACTAATGACACACGCACTGTAAACTGCCGTTGGCACTGGTCTGGCATCATTTCGAACCATCACTACAAAGCGCTGCTGGTACTTTGACAACTATCGACACGTTTCAGACGTCCCCATCAACTTGTGCCCTGAGGTGTCTCTCGGGAGTTCCTAGCTGGAACCAGGGCTATGTGAATAAGGGTTTGGAGACTGGGTGGGGTTTTTTTTCAGTTTTGTTGCTGAGCACAAAAAAATGACAACAAATTGACTCACTCCAAGATACCTTCCAAAGAAAGAAGTAGCAGAGGTGTCAGCTCAGACTGATCGTATTAGTTCTCCCAGCTGAAAAGAAATACTGAAATGTTGTTGTAGGCTGGATGAAATGTTACAGTCGACCCAATAAAGAAGTGCTTCATTTTTGGCCTGTTTTATTAAAGAACAGGAAACCACAAATTGTATTCCCATCAATCATGAATAGGTGGGACTTGAATAAACCTGAGAAGACTATCTAATGCCTACTTCTATTGTAAACCAGAATTAAATTTCACCCCTGATGGAGGTCTGTCAGACCCAGTCTTTTACACAACTCAACTCATGCCAGTCCCAGACTCCCCAGACAACCTTATTCAGTGCTTAACTGCCCTGAAAGTCAGAAAATCTTCCACATTATCTGAGCCAAATCTGCTGTCCAGAAAATTAGACTGATTATTTCCTCTTTACCCTTGGTGGCTATGAGGATAATTGATCAGGGACCTCCAGCCTTTCCCCACTTGCAGGCTGTTATCACACCCGTCTGTCTGATCTCCTCTTCTTCTACACTGAACAGTCTTGAATCTTTCAGTTTTTCCTCGTAGGCTGGGTTTTCATGATTCCTGACAGCACTTTTCTCTCCTCTGAGTTGCCTCCAGTTTCAATTTCTAATCCTGTCCTACGAAGTGCTGGCAGTTTTTTCCAGTTTATGTGACCTGTAAATTTTAAGCTGTTTTCCTAGGGAAATAAGACTTACCTAATCATGATTTATGTCTCTCTCTTTATTTTTTCTATCTACTTGACTCATAATTTTTTAACCCTTTGCCATTTTCAAGCAAACGTGACAGTGGCCAAATATCTCTAAGATATTAAGTCCATATATATTTCCTCTTAAGCGGTAGGATGTAGGAAAAATATCTCATTAGAGCCCTCACCAGCGAAAAGCTTCAACATGATAAAATCCTTAGCAGACATCGAGGCACCTCCATGGCAGAAAGGTGCTGCAGACAACCCAAAAACCTTTAGTTGGAGATCGTTCCTGTTGTGATATGGGAGGGACAAACCCCCTGGGAGCTGGGGTTCATTGCTTCTACTTCTAGTGCAATGACTTGTAAGAATATGCTGGATAGCCTGTCTCCCTGTCAGATACATTCATAATTCTTCTTTATTTCATAACAAACCAATAACATATATTTTTGGCAGGCTCTTTCCCAAGCAGTTGGACTTCCACCACTGTGGAAATTCATCTGTGGGCGGCCTGGCTTCATGTCAGTAGAAAGTCTCAGGCACCATGCTACAGCAGATGGGCATTTCAGGTTTCCTGATGGAGCTGCTCCACATCAAACAAAATCCTTCAATATTTGCAGGCACGAGGGCCAGAATCCAGGTATCTCCTCCAGGACGCTCTGTGTGAATAGTATCATGCTTGCTTTCCTGCTCCTTCAGTGAATATTAAGGGAATTGGCATAAAAACTCAGCTGTGTGGACAAAACAGCAGAGGATGCTGCTCTCCATTCCATGGAGGTGAGGGTACTCTTGTGAAATGCAAATCTCTTCCCAGGAAGGGATGCAGTGAGAGCATGCTGCACCAGTGGGCTACTGGAAAAAAAAAAAGTTTTTATTCTTCTCCAGCAGTTTTGTCTTTGAGACTTTTTTCACAGACCTGTCAGCTTTAAGGCTCCTTTAGAAAAAGGGAAAAAGGACAAAAAGACAAAAAAGAAAAGAAAAAAAGAAAAGAAAAAAAGAAAAAAAAGAAAGGAAAAAATACCACACGTCACTTACTTCTGTCTAAGAATCTGTAGCTTGTCCCTGTCACCAGCTGCCCATCCACTAGCCTGACCATGCGTCCAGGGCTCCAGATGCTGAATTACCTCTGCTTCCTGCTCAGAAAGGGATGCTTCGGAGCTGCTTCCTGCTGCAAGCGGGAGAGATATTTCCAAGCGGGAGAGATATTTCCACATAAGCAAAAAAAGGCGTTTGTCTCTTCCCCACAAAGCCTTTGCCCCACAAAGGATTTGATGGGGAAAACCAGCTTGGAGGGGAAAAAAAGTGAACAGCCTTGATTGAAGGGTGCGTAGGACCCTGTAGTCCTGGCATGAACAGCTATACAGAGTTTTAGGACATGACAAGAAAATAAACAGTGAAAGAAATTTAATTTTTCAAAGATATGTCCCTAAAATTCCACGTGCCTCCAACCATAGTTAGGTGGCCAGGAGTGGAGAGACCTATCCAAGTTAGACGAGTCTGGGCCTTGACAGCAATGAACTTGCTCCTCCAGTTCTGTTACCGTCAGCATCCAGCAGAGGTGTCAACATTTATGGCGTACTCTGAAAACAGGCTAAAGGATCATTCAAATCTCTACCTTTGGGCAACTCTGAGAACGAATGGTTTTACACTTTCTCATTTCTACTTCCATGCCTCTTCTCATCTGGGGCAGTTACTATTTTATTTCTATCTGGAAGGATAGATTTTGTCCTTTGCAATGCCACTTGCAAACCAACTGATTTTCTGCAGCTTGCACGTGGTGCATGTGTCATTGTAAATGTATTTCATAGAATCATAAAATCGTAGAACCTGAAAGGTGTACTTGTGCAGGCTCCCGTGAAGCTGTTCATAGATTAAAAATCAAGATGCTATTTGCTTTCATAGAATCATTAATGTTGGAAAAGACCTCTGAGATCATGAAGTCCAACCGTCAACCCAACACCCCCATGCCTGCTAAACCATGTCCTGAAGTGCCACATCCACACGGTTTTTGAACCCCTCTAGGGATGAGGACTCCACCACCTCCCTGGGCAGCCTGTTCCAATGCCTGACCACTCTTCCAGTACAGAAATTATTCCTAATATCCAATCTAACCCTCCCGTGATGCAACGTGAGGTCATTTCTTCTTTTGCATGTGGTTTATATGAAAAGTGATGGCATTCACAACAAAATTCAATACTGAATGAGTTCCTTCACATTTTCTGCTTGTAGTGGCATCTTGAATGTGCGTCCACACCTGCCTTAGCAAGGTTTATCAGCGTACCAGTGAAGCACAGCTGACAAAAGCCGCGTTAAGGCCATACTGCGTGGCTCCAGTGGTTGTTGCGAGGACGGAGCTGAAGGGAGCTCCCACCCTTGCCTGAGATGCTGAGGTTCTCGCGGCCCCAGATGTGGCACAGAGGTGGGACCGCTAGCTGGTCTGGCTGCTGGTGGCCGCACCCCAGATGCATCCCACATGGGACGCTGACCGCTTGCGAACTTACTGCGCTGCGTGAGCGAGGAAGCACGTAATCAACATTCCCAGAGCCAGCCCTTATCTCCCCCCAGGTTGTTGTTTGAATAATTAAGCAAACAAAAGGCGGCCTGGCTGCTCCTACGGCCGCCGAGTCGTGACAGGTCGGGGAGGAGAGGGGAGGGGGGGTTGTCCAGTTCCTCCGCTGCTTCTTTGTGTCTTGTTTTTAATGAGCTTTTGGTGACCGGAGAAGCAGATGGATAAACAAAAGCTTGCTGGCCCTGTTTGGCCAAGGCGAGTCTTCGTGACCCCCCTCGCACAGACCAGTCCTAGGGACTGTCCGTGGACACAGAGTTTCTCCTGCATGGGGGCTGCAGCAGAAAAAGGCTGTGGGGAAGGAGGAAAATAACCCAGGTGCTGGGAACACTCTGATTTCGGGATGGGAGGTGCTCTCCAAGGGGCTCTGGGAGATGCTGTGCGAGCAGAAAATCGGTCTGCTGAAAGACGAAGTGATGGACGTGGTCTGGTCGCATCCTGCCTCTCCTGGCCATCCCCAGCTCCAGTCCCACACTGGGCAGAGATCTGCTTAGTGTGGCAGGAGGGTTTGTGGAGCTCCTTCCAGTCCCCCATTTCTTTACTGGTATTGCCTGGGCAAGGCAGGGGCAGACTTTTCTGAACTAAGCCAGATTTGAAATGTCTTGAGGAGATCACCTGTATTTAAGGCAGGTGAGGGTGCTGAGGCGGAGGGTGGGGGAAGTTTTGGAAGCCATTGCATGGCTTTTGGGATCCCGGGAAGTTTCCCAGATTAAAACTGTCCCTGGTCACTCAATACCATGAATATATTTGGCGTCTCTCAGTAGCTCCCCATGGTTCTCTGGTGCAAGCTGGCTGTGCTAGATGCTCAACACATCTAAAGGACGGCACAAGGGCTGTGCAGAGATCACACCCTAAAAGGCTGGAGAAGAAAGCTGCTGTCACTTGAGTTACTGGCGTTCTGGTTTTGTAACCAGGCATCTGTTGTCCCATAGCTACCACGGTAGCGATGTATTTAGGTTAATCTTTCTTTTGGAGTTTAGGTGACTGACTGTCTTCTGTGCTCAGGTTGATTTCTCTCTCAGAGGTTCCCCATGGCATCTTCCAGTGACGATCTGCTTGAGGAAGCCCCATCAAAGCTCAAAGTAGAAAAATATCAGTGTAGCAACGCACATGTGATACCATACGTTCTGTCTCGGTAAGGTCACCTCACATCTTTGCTAGCTCTCACCTTCCCCAGATACCTACTATTTCCAAAGGTTCTTGGCTATAGTTTTTACTGGATCTTACCAGAGGATTAGTCCCACCAACGCCATGTGTATAGGTAACTTGATTCAGATGAAAAGCCCTGCATCTACAGAATGACTCTCCAGAGTAAAGTTATTCTTGTGGTTAAATGTTTACGGGGTCGGGGGCCTCGTTCAGGTATCTGGAGTGTAAAGAAGTGATCTTCTAGTTTGCTCATCGGTATCACAGATGTCCCTGCTGCCACAGGGATGGCAACTCATGCAGTGAAGCAGCGGTTCCTGCAGCTTTATCCTAGTTAACAAGATTATACTGATAGCCAGGCAAAGTACTGAAGGATTTTGTCCCGTTCAGGAAGCACAGTGTGAAAACTGAGAGGATTTTGTCCCGTTCAGGAAGCACAGTGTGAAAACTGAGATCTCATTGGGATCACTCGGGGAGGTAAAAACACTTTGTGCTTTCGAACTGTGCATTTCCCGGTGGATGCCCAGCATCCAGAACGTGCAACCTCCTTGCTGCTGGCTGCTCGGTTCGCTGTGTGCACTGACCAGCCGGGAGGTTTGGGAGTTTGAGGGGTCAGCCCCTCTCCTTCCTTTCCCTTCCCTTCCTCAGGACACTGCAGGAGAGAAGGAGGCAAACACCAAAGGGCCTGGGGAGGGCTAGCACTCATCTATCTTTGCTCAGATATGCTTAGAGCCAACAGTGGGTATTTGTTCCCATCAAGCTCAGGCACCAAAATAATTTTCAACACGGAAACCAACTACCCACCTCCAGACCTCTCACTTAATAGCAATGACTGTGCATGAAAATAGAGCCTGAAGTGGTATTGCAGTAAGCTCTAATTGCACATCATTTTGGAAAAGTCACTAGTTAAAATCAATGTAGTGGCATAGTTTCTACAGATTGTGTTTTTGGAAGCTCATGTAGGAATGCAGAAAGCTCTAAAGTAAGCCACCAGTGATGTTACTGTGTTCCCTGGATCTTGTAATAATTTCATGTGAATATTTTTTGACTTACCCTTATAATTTCATTTTCTTTGTTGTCTAGCTAAACTGCTTTGGAGGCAAACAGTTCTGGCAGGTCATCCATCCCCCATCAAAATTTTTCTCTTTGTAGTCAAACCCGACAAAACCAGCATCACCACGAATAAAGTTACCAAAGCTGGGGCTTTAGCAGCAGGTACCCTTGGTTCTCACCAAGTATTTATCACTACCACATAAACCCTACGTGCAGCCTGGTCTCAGCAAGGGTCGGTTGTTTAGTAACCACTGCCAGAATTCCCAAAATCACTTAGAAACACCAAGGACCTGACCTGCAGCCTGATAGAGGTGGGGATATTAAAGAGGGCTGCAGATTTTCTGGTTTAAGAGCTCATGAGAATAGCAAGAACACATTTTACTTGCACATTGCTGACTTGAACCACATGAGTCTTTGACTTTTCGTGGATTTTACTGGATCCCTGGGAAAAATCAGTACAGAAATTTGGCTTCTCCCACTCCCTATATCTTTCTGTGAGCAACAGGGGTGTGATTTCAAAGGAAATTGCACTCATCCCCCAGTACAGTAAAACAGCTGGAATTGCATAGCATGCAAAATAAAAATCACTGCTTCGTTAACTTAGTCATTTGCGGACAAGCTCACATGTGGCTTTGCAAGGGAAGAGAAAAAAGTAGCTTGTAGAAGTACGTGTCTCCATATGCATGCATAGCTGTGTACATATCTGTGTGTTTCTGGCTACCTGGGTATCTCCCTATTTCTCTGTGTATCCATCCACGCAGATGTATTTCTTTCCCCCAGGGGCCTTATGGTTACGTGCATGAGTAAAGCATGAGTAGCCATGTGTTTACTTTCCCCAAAGGACTGCCTCACGAACTTCTCTTTCAACAGCCACTGGTTAATAATTTTGATTAAAAGACACGTTACTAGTTGGGGGTTCATTCTGGGAAAAAATCAATCCTGTGGTGTGAGAGGGGAATGGTTACTGCCACCGGGGAGCATCCCGCAGAGAGCGGGATGGGGATCTGAAGAAACCCCAAACGCCAACGACGAAGGGCCAGGCGATGCTGAATTTCAGTGCTGGCAGCTGCCGGGCAGGGAGGAGAGGTCCTGGGGCCCCCCTCCAAACTAGGGTACACCCTCCAAACCCAGGCATCCCCCCCCAACCTGGGTGCCCCGCTCCAAACCTGGGCACCCCTGTCCAAACCCGAGCATCCTCCCCCAAACCCGAGCATCCCCCCCCAAATCCGGGCCCCCCCTCCAAACATGGGCGCCCCCTTCCAAACCCAGGCATCCCCCCAAACCTGGGTGCCCCACTCCAAACCCAGGCACCCCCTCCAAACCCGGGCACCCCCCTCCAAACCCAAGCATCCCCCCAAAACCCGGCACCCCCCTCCAAACCCGAGCATCCCCCCCCCCAAAACCCAGGCACCCCCCTCCAAACCCAAGCATCCCCCTTCAAATCCAGGCATCCCTCTCCAAACTAGAGCACCCCCCCAAACCCAGGCACCCCCTCCAAACCTGAGCATTCCCCCCCCAAACCGGGGCATCCCCCTCAAACCCGGGCATCCCCCCAAACCTGGGCATCCCTCCCCCAAACCTGGGAAACCTCCCCAAACCTGGGCACCCCCCACAAACTCGGGCACCCCCCTCCAAAACCAGGCATCCCCCCAAACCTGGGCGCCTCGCTCCAAACCCGGGCACCCCTCTCCAAACCTGGGCATCCCCCCCAACCCGGGCACCCTCCCCCAAACCCGGTCATCCCCCCCAAATCCGGGCACCCCCCCCAAACCTGGGAACCCCCCTCCAAACCCAGGCATCCCCCCAAACCTGGGAGCCTCGCTCCAAACCCGGGCACCCCCTCCAAACCTGGGCGCCTCGCTCCAAACCCGGGCACCCCTCTCCAAACCTGGGCATCCCCCCCAACCCGGGCACCCTCCCCCAAACCCGGTCATCCCCCCCAAATCCGGGCACCCTCCCCAAACCTGGGAACCCCCCTCCAAACCCGGGCACCCGCCTCCAAACCCGGGCACCCCCCTCCAAACCCGAGCATCCCCCTCCAAATCCGGGCACCGCCCCCAAACCTGGGAACCCCCCTCCAAACCCAGGCATCCCCCCAAACCTGGGAGCCTCGCTCCAAACCCGGGCACCCCCTCCAAACCCGGGCACCCCCCTCCAAACCCGGGCACCCCCCTCCAAACCCGAGCATCCCCCTCCAAATCCGGGCACCGCCCCCAAACCTGGGAACCCCCCTCCAAACCCGGGCACCCCCCTCCAAACCCAGGCATCCCCCCAAACCTGGGCGCCTCGCTCCAAACCCTGGCACCCCCCCCAAACCCGGGCATCCCCGGCGGGCTCGGCCGCGGGGGCGGGGCCTCGGCGGGGTGGGCGGGGCCTAGGCGACAAGCCCCGCCCCGGGCTCAAGAGGGGCGGCGCTGCTCGCCGGGGTCCCGCATCCCCGCCGTGCGGTGCGGCTGGGATCGGCTCGTCTGGGCTCGGCTCGGCTCCCCGGGATGGAGCTCGGCGCGGCGCGGCTGCTGGCAGTCCTGCTGTGCCTGGGTCCCGGTAAGGCCCCCCGGGGAGCAACGGGACCCCCCGGGTCCGGGGAGGGTCGGGTGCCGGGCACGGCGCGGTGCGGGTTTGCCTCGGGGTTGTCGGGGCTGGTAGAGCGGGTGGGACCGGGCTCCCGGCGCTGCGGGCTTGCTCTGCTCTCCTGCCCTGTGCTCTCCAGTCCTCTGCTCTCCAGTCCTCTTCCCTCCAGTTCTTTCCAGTCCTCTCTTCTCCAGTTCTCTCCAGTTCTCTCCCGTCCAGTCCTGTCCCGTCCAGTCCTGTCCTCTCCAGTCCTTCCCTCTCCAGTCCTCTCCTCTCCAGTTCTCTCTTCTCCAGTTCTCTCTTCTCCAGTCCTCTCCTCTCCAGTCCTCTCCTCTCCAGTTCTCTCCCGTCCAGTTCTCTCCCGTCCAGTTCTCTCTTCTCCAGTCCTCTCCTCTCCAGTCCTCTCCTCTCCAGTTCTCTCTTCTCCAGTTCTCTCCAGTCCTCTCCTCTGCAGTTTTCTCCAGTCCTCCCTTCTCCAGTCCTCCCTTCTCCAGTCCTCTCCAGTCCTCTCCTCTCCAGTCCTCTCCTCTCCAGTCCTCTCTTCTCCAGTTCTCTCCAGTCCTCTCCTCTCCAGTTCTCTCCAGTCCTCCCTTCTCCAGTCCTCCCTTCTCCAGTCCTCCCTTCTCCAGTCCTGTCCTCTCCAGTTCTCTCCAGTCCTCTCTTCTCCAGTCCTCTCTTCTCCAGTCCTCTCTTCTCCAGTCCTTCCCTCTCCAATTGTCTCCAGTTCTCTCCTCTCCTGTCCTCTCGCCCTCTCCTGTCTGTCTGGCCGGTGTTGGCCCATCGGACGGGGCTTGCCCGCCATGGTGTAGCGTCCTGCTCGCTTGGCTCCAGCATCAGCCGTCATTTCCGAGAGCAAAATGTCCCCGGAGCCAAATGTGGGAAACCCATCACCGGCAAAGAGCCTGCTCGGGCTGCCAGTGATTAAAGCGTGGGGAAATACTAGGGAAACAGGGAAGGTCCCGCTCTGGCCGTGCTTGCTTGTTGCCCGTCGTAGCTGGCTGACCTGTCCTGGCTGGGGTGGCTGGCTCGCCCCGGCGAGGTGGGATTCCTGACGGCGATGGGAGCAGCCGGAGCGGGCGGAAAATCTCTCCCCGTGGTCCTCGCAAACATGGTGCAAGCTGGGCTTGTTGCCTGAGAGCGAGCACTGGCACCCAGGTCGCAGCCCTCGCCAGCGCGGGTGGCTCGGGGTGGTCGTGATGCAAGCCCTTGCGTGAATAAACTCTGGGAGAAATAGATTTCTGCCTAACTGCTGAGGAGGAAAGATCTAACCTTAGAAAGTCGTGGGAGAAAATAAATTCATGGGATCTTGAATTGGTGACAAACCGTAAAATAGTTTCTTCATGTAATTCATTGATTAGCAGTCTCGGAGAACCTAAGTATATTCAGTTTATTATAAGAAAAGTTGGTAATCCCTTTCCCCGGGGAGTGAGATCATCAGATGAAGGTTCAGTTCGTTTCAATGTCCCACATCCTCTCGTTAGACCTTGAAGTTGGCAACGCAAGGAAACAGGAACTCCACCCTGGCTGGCTGAATTGTAGTGCTCCGCAGCTAGCTCCTGACCATCTGCCTTGGCTTCCTGTTATGACAGAGTTTTTGAACTTTCTGGGATGTGTGAAAAGTCATTATTTACCCTTCACTGTTGAGTAGGTGATGTGAAAGTGTCCGCTTAAAACATGCCGCGTATTCTTGTGTATGAGGTTTTTCTGCTTGGGTAGCATTTACTTTGCTTATCGCGTTGATTTGAGGGGTTTTTAACATGTTTTTTCAGGTTTATTTATTTCTCTGGATCAGCCAACCCTTAGCATCCAAAAAGATGTCCTCACGATAACTGCAAACGACACTCTAAATATTACGTGCAGGTAAGGGCAGATCTGGTCCACGTGATGTTGGTGGGGCTAATTTACGTCCTGAGTTTTCGTACAGAGTCGCAGGGGATTCGGTCTCTCTCCCGCCATCGCTCCCGTTTCTCCCCGCTGCCTTTGTGCCCCGCAGCTCGCTTTGCCCTGGCAGGCTGTAGGAACGGTGCGGGAAGGTTGCAGGAGGGAGAGGTGGGAAGCGCGGGGTGGCCTGGGGGAGGAAGCATCAGCCGGGTCCTCGTGGAACCCGCTGGTGAGCCGTGCTCTGGACGCTCCCTTTCGGGTACCACGTCCCTTAGATTCAGCACAACGTGAATCTCAAGTAGCTTCCTAAGAGGTATTAACGGTAGGTAGATTGATGTGAGTTTATCCTACGTGGCTTGATGCTCCACGTGACGGGATGAAGCCTGTTCTTCTCCATAGCTGTAGAGACTATCATGGCTGGGGTTCCCCACCTTGGCACCAGTACCGGCGCTCGTCGCATGCTCACGCTCCTCTAACATTTGCTTTCCCAGCGGTCAGAGACCACTGGAGTGGTCCTGGCCAAGCAACCAGAGCAGTGCAGAGAAGCGTATCTCGGTGACGGACTGCAGCGATGGCCCCTACTGCAAGACGCTGACTCTCCTCAAGGTCATCGGCAACGACACAGGGGACTACAGGTGCCTTTACAGGGACAACCAGGCAGCTACAACCATTTACATCTATGTTCAAGGTAAGGGCTTGCATGGTTCTTCGGCGACTCTTCCCTGAAGCATCAAGAGAAAAAAGGGATATCAAGTATCCCAAAACAGGTTTGACCTAAAACTTACCAATCCTAGAATTTCTGATCCTGTGAAATGGTTATTTTTCCTGTTTTTGTGTTGAGTAATTACGTGACAGCGCACTAGCTGCCATCAAGAGAAGAGCCTTTGGAATTTCATACGAGGGAGGGTTACGGAGATTGTATATTTGTTAAAAAAAACAGATCCAATCCCTTTCATGATTTGTACTCTCTGATACCATTAAAAATAAAAAAACAACCCCAAAACATAAACTTCCATGCATTCGCTGCCTGTGATGGTAGAGTCCACTTCTGCAAGAGGTTTCAAACTGGGGCTGTCGGGCACGGCAGCTGAGCATCGCCGGCACCGCAAAGCGCCCAGGTACGCGCTGGGCTTAGGTACGCGCGTTCCTTGAGGCATTGCCTCCTCGCACCGGTGGCTTCGCGCTCGTTTTCTGGTGCGCCCCGTTCCCTTTGTGTTGTTAGCTTCTAGTGACCATTTTGAAAAAACGAGATGTCATTATGTACCTGGGTTAGCTTGTTTTGTAAGATCATGAACTTACTATATTTTTTTTTTTGCTCTGACTTTGGAAAGGACGCTGCCATTGGGGAGCCGATGTAGCATGTCACTACTTTTAACTGATATTTCCTGCAGTGCTTAAGCAAGGCAAGTCATGCTAGGGTAAATCAGAATTTTGTCAGCAGAAAGGCTGCGGCGGCAGGAAGCTGCTCTCCCAAGTGCACCCGTTTTGAGAATGATAACTTTGTGAAGCTAGGGAGGGGACCTGTCAAAATATGTCTCCCCCTACTTAGTCTCATCATTTAAGAACAAAACTTATTTGAGAAGACATAGGTAGGGAAGGAACCAAATTGGAAAAGTTTCCTCCGTGATCCCAGGGAGGTTGTGGAGTCTCCTTCTCTGGAGATATTCCAGCCCCGCCTGGACGCGGTGCTGTGCAGCCTGCTCTGGGTGACCCTGCTTGGGCAGGGGGGTTGGACTGGGTGACCCACAGAGGTCCCTGCCAACCCCGACCATTCTGTGATTCTGTGATCACGTGACGAATAATATCCATTTACCAGCTGAATATTCTTTTAGATTACAGATCTCCGTTTGTGACTTCAGTCAGCGATCAGCTTGGCATCGTGTACATCACCAAGAACAAAACCGTGGTGGTGCCGTGCCTTGGAACCGTATCAAATCTCAACGTATCTCTGCACGCGGTAAGGAATAAAACCCCTGATTATTATAAGAGTTAGTCGAAATCACAGTGAAACAAATACATCGCATATATAAATATATATATATATATATAAATGCATTAGTTAAAAACTTCTGCCCATCCTTGGGAATTTTACAGCCCATGATGGGAAGGTGAGTGCAGTAGCTGTACTCGCCCGTGATCCCGCGCTCTCAGATTGCCCGCGGAAGGGAGATTGCCTGACCTAGGATGTTAAAACTGGGACCCCGCAGCTATGGAAAATGGTGGACTGGAAAGTTCAGAGTTGTCTGATTTTTTTGAAACCTGACTGTGTATTTTATCAATATTTCAAACAGAAATACCCGGAAAAGATATTTGTTCCTGATGGCAAATCGATTTCGTGGGATAACAAGAAAGGCTTCACTATACCCAGTCATTTAATCAACTACGCGGGCATGGTCTTCTGCGAAGCTAAAATAGACGACGAGAGCTACCAGTCTGTGATATACATAGTCGCAGTTGTAGGTAAGCCAAAGGGTTTTGTTTTTTTGCTCTATAGCCAATGTTATTTTCCTTGCTACAACATACTGAACCAATTACATTTGGTTGGACTCTGGGTTATTCAATACTGACAGTGCAGCTAATGCAAAATGGATGTTGTGATATCTATTACTTTTCTTTTAAATGCAACGTATTGTATTCTTGCTGGTTGATCGTTGGGATAAGTGCTTCTATTTTTAGTATTACAGAGATGCCAGGGATTTTTCTTTTTTTCCCTGACAATGCAAGCCTTTTTCCGAAAATCACTGGGTTCTGTCCTTTGTTCACTTACCCAGGGCCCAAGTCGTAGCTGAGGGGAACTAGAGGCAGGCATCGCTCGGCAGCAGACGGGAGGGAATTGCTCTGAGGGGGTACCAAGGGAAAGGGGGAGCTGAAGGTCACGCTGGGAGCTACGTCGCCTCCTCTCCTTCAGACCTATGTCCCAACTCTGACGAGGGTTTATGCTCTCCTGGCGTTATTTTGTCAGTTGTTCAGCGAAACCCAGAAGTAACATGATGATTCTGTGGAGGCTCAAGCCTGAGCTGAAGCTGCAGCTATTTCCCTTTTGGCTCTGAGGATGCAACAGCCTCTTCAAGCAGCTGGTTGGCACCAAGGGGGTCTCGCCTTGCTTGGCAGGAAGGCGTAGCAGCCCTCCACCCTTTACTCTTTGCAGCAGGCTCTTGGTTCTCCACCAAATTCATCAGTCTCCGCTCTGATTTGGAGCAGATTCAGAATTTATGCAGAATTTCTGCATTCAGCATATTCTGCTTTGGAATATTTAAAATATTTTCTTGCACAAAGTAAACTTTGGATAATTTTACCAACGCCAGACTGTCATTCTAAATAAAGTCCCCACTTATTGCTAGGGGTGGGGATGTGTCTCCATGATTTGTGTGTACCTTTTCCTTCCTCTAGGATACCGAATTTATGACCTGACGATGAACCCGCACTACCAAGTAGAGCTGGCAGTAGGAGAAAAACTTGTACTCAATTGCACCGTAAGAACGGAGCTGAATGTAGGGATTGATTTTAAATGGGACTACCCTTCCATCAAGGTAAAGCTGTAATAACTTAAAGGTGCCAGTATCACAATGAAATTTGATTTGGTTCCAATGTCACTGCCCCCCTTTATCATATTGACGAAGCAGATGATAATACACAAAGAAATTGCTAGTAGGTACGGATGTGCAGAGTGTGACAGGAGGAGCACCGATAAAATTCCCAAACACCTCTGTCTTCTATCTGTTACAGGAAAAACGTGCGACCATCAGGGATTTAAAAACCACTGCAGGAGAAGTAAAGAAGTTTGTGAGCACCCTGACCATCGACAGCGTGTCCTTAAGTGACAAAGGTCGATATACTTGCGCAGCATCCAGTGGCCGGATGAACATGAAAAACAGCAGTTACTTCATTATCCATGGTATGGCATCTTCTGCTTCGGTTTTGTTGGTTGCTTGAGATTTGGGATTAATTACTGGGATGCATTGTCAAATCCAATGACAGAAATGAACCAAACTGCAGCTGCAGTATTTCTCTTGCACCAACCATAGGATTATTTTTACACCACAAGCTTAGCTAGTGACAAGATTTTAAAGGGTGCTGTATCTTACTGGAAGCTGTAGAATCCTGTAGGAAAATGAGCAGTGAAATAGACTGAGGTGAGCCTCTGGTCCTCTTCTGTGTTGACCACAGCATTGGAACAGGCTGCCCAGAGAAGTGATTGAGTCCTCATCCCTGGAGGTGCTCAAAAAATGTATAGATATTTCAGGACGTGGTTTAGCAGGCATGGTGGTGTTGGGTTGATGGTTGGACTTGATGATCTGCGAGGTTTTCCCCAACCTTAATGCTTCCATGATTCTATGAGCTCCTTGAAGTCCTGTCAATCTGAATTTGTG
Source organism: Opisthocomus hoazin (assembly GCF_030867145.1). Taxonomy (NCBI): domain Eukaryota; kingdom Metazoa; phylum Chordata; class Aves; order Opisthocomiformes; family Opisthocomidae; genus Opisthocomus; species Opisthocomus hoazin. Next base: position 84,114,036 of record NC_134418.1, read on the forward strand.
TAGATGCCTTTGGAGAAGGGCTGCCTGTTGTCCCTCGAGGTGAACTTACGCTAGATTCTAGTGGCTCTGTGAGACAAGAGTCTGGGTCAGCATGAATGAAGCTAGGAGAATAAAAATTCCAGCTTTTCCATTATGAACAGATGAATCAAATGGAGTTTCGGTCATACGGAAATGATGCAAAGGAAACAACTTTAGCTGAGTGCATGGATAAGTACGGGGCCACATCCTACAGCCTTTTCTCAAGCCGCTGTTGGGCACAGCCCCAGCGGCTCCATTGGCTTACCACTAGAAAAAAATCGCTGGCATGAGAACAGCCCATTTTTAGTCCCTGAGGCAGACAAGGTGTTGTATTTTGAAGGAGGCTGGTTTGCCTGAAATATGATTTCAGGGGCCAGAATATTAATGGCTTTTTTTTAAAAAAAACATTAAGACTTATGATGTGGCACAGTGATTAAAGATAGACTCAATTTTCTACTGGGTTCTTTCTCTTCAGAAGCCAAAATAAGATAGTGAGTGTGCCAGATATTAAGTCCATACCACCCTAAATCTTAGTCAAAAGGCTAATCACTGTCTTAGTCTGAATGCAAGTTTATAACTCATAACAAGTAAAGTAAATCATTTTAAAGTATTCTCTGGCTGCAATGGTTCAAATACATACTTGGGAAGAGACTGAAAGTATCTAACTTTGTCACGTTGTAGTTTTGAATGCTATTTTTTCCTGGAATGTGCAGATTGAGCCAGTTTTATGATATGTATTTATATATATGTGTGTGTGTATATATATGTATATACACACACACAGATCTGACACTAGGTCTGACAGCTGGCACACCATCCTGAGAGCTGGGTCTCGTCTCTGATTTCAACAGCTCCTCGGTGGGGGAACTGGCCTGTTCCTCTATGCAAGGGGCTGGATTTTCATGGTGGGTCCATCTCTCCAGAGTCCAGTTTGGAGCCAACTGTGCTTTACCAGTGACGTCCTGTCACTGGCCTCTATTTGTCATCTGCTGTTAAGTGCTAACCCAAATGGAGACCACTTACACTTTGGTCCACTTGGAAAGACCATTTAGGTTGCTGTTTTTTGGTTTTTTTTTTTCAGAAAGTCCTTTTATTCATCTGGAGAGAATGGAGAATATGGTTGAGACGAGGCTAGGTGATACAGTCAGAATTCCTGTAAAGTTTAAAGGATACCCTCCGCCAGAGGTGAAATGGTAAGAGCCAGGACACAACGTGTTTGAGAAACGGAGCTATTCTTACTCAAGGAGAACCTCTAAAGTATTCAGAGCACTCTGTATTGCCTTCAGGTATAAAAACGGAAAAGCCATCAATGCAAATCATACGGTTAAACTTGGCTACACGTTAGTGATCACTGAAGCGGCTGAAAAGGACGCTGGGAATTACACCGTTGTCCTTACGAACCCTACCAACAAGATGCAGAAGAGACACACGTTTACCCTGCTTGTGAACGGTAAGTGGTGTACCAAAGGGGTACCTTTCTTTCGTGTGTGGATGTGGTCTTTTACCATTCTTAGGATTAAATTAATCCCACAGCTATGAAGATCGGGGGTGGAGACCAGGAGGAGAGTGCTTGAACCTCAGCCCAGCAAGGGCAGAGGTGGCCCATCTCTCTTGGTTCCAGGACGTGCTGCTCAAGAGGCTGCACGCTCCCGGTCTTGTTGTTATGATGATGTTGTGTGTGAGTTTTTTTGTTTTCTGTATATTATTTCTTTGCCTCTGTGTCCTGCTCTTTTCCTGCCCTCCTTGCTGGCTGTACTTCCAGGGTCCTCCCCCACCCCGCTCCATCCTGGCCCTGTCCCACCTCGCTCATCCTTCCTGCCCCACGCTGGCTGTCCCTCCTCTTCTGCCCTGCCCTGTGCAACCCTCCTCTTCCTCCTACTCCTCCTCTCTGCTCCCCAGGAAACAGCCTAGCCCCCACGCTTTGAAGACCACAGGTCCTGGAAAGGGCAGTAAGGCTACACACGGTGGGATCAGAGCTGGGGAATAATATGCATTTAATGGTTGGGCATGGTGCTGGGAGTCCAAGAGCTGTGTTTTAAACCGGGGGGTAGTGAACGGGTATTTTATAGGAGATCCTAAGCATTGCATCGTGAGGGCCTGATCCTCAAGGTTCACCTCTTCCCAACATGTCCTTGGGCATGCTCTGTGTTGCACTCGGACACGGTGCCTGGCATGAATTGGTCGCCGTGGGTCTTGCGTGTGGATGCGGAACCATTGGCAGGAGGTGTCACTTGCTGCTCTCCCCTCCAGTCCCCCCCCAGATCGGCGAGAACGCACTGCTGGCCCCCGTTGACTCCTACAAGTATGGCTCGACGCAGGCGCTCACCTGCACCGTCTACGCCGTCCCGCCGCCCGCCGCCATCCTCTGGCACTGGCAGCTGGAGGAGGAGTGCACGTTCAGCCCCCAGTGAGTCCCAAACCCATGCCATCTTCTACACATTTCATAGCTCTTGAGTTTGGGTTGGGTTGAGTTGGGTTGGGTTGGGTTGGGTTGGGTTGGGTGCATCCCTTGTCCAGGCTCGTTACTGAGCACAAACCCAATGGCCAATGAAGAAAAGATTGTTGTGCTCAATAGGCAGATTGTTGCAGGTAGGATCTGCCAAGGTCATGGTTCTGGGCAGAGGCAAGGGCTGCCCACAGCGAGGAGCCGGCAGCCCCTGCGTGTTGCCACGGTGCCTTCATGGAGGGCATCTTGGCCTCTTGGCTACCTGCGTGCCCTCTCCTCAGATCCCCCCGTAGGCTGCAGGCCCAAAGCTCCATCCTAAACAAAGGAATCTTGCTGGTTTTGCTAATTACGGGTCTCGGTGGTGGGTTTTTTTCCTTGCACTCAAGTGCTGAGTGTGACGGTGCTTTTTATCTGTGTGAAAGTGTATCTCGGAGGAAGTGCACTGATTGATGTTGGGGGATGATAGAGAGAGTGCCTGACTGAGATTCACGCAGCTTCCCTTATCTGGGCCTGCCATAAGCCCAGATTTCCTTTAAAAAAAAAAAAAAGCCAGAAAAAAAAAAAGCATTCTTCTTTCCTGTTGTTGTTTTTAAAATGATTTCCACTAGTTTCTTCCTTTGGTGCCTGGTTGCTTCCTACACAATGGCTACTGTCCTCAAGAAATTCTTGTGGGGAGTTCAGCGATTTCTATGTCTCTCTGTCTTCCTTTGAACTAAATTAACTTGAATCATCCATTTATGAATGGAGGTTTGTTCCCAGAATAGCTGCTTCCCTGCAAGCATCCTGACTGAGCTGACACTGGCAGATTAATTAGGAAATTCACCTTTAGGCTTGGAGGTTCCTTATTTTACAGAGCACAAAGGTCTCGGAAGGTTATAGCGTGCGATTTATTAGAAATGTTTCCAGAAACGTACTCTTCCCTCCCAGATGCAGGCTGTGGCCAGTGGTGCGTCTGATCTATAGATAAATATATGCGTATTATAAAGAGAACACAAAACCTCTCTGTTGAAGGGTGAATATTCATCTTATCTAATGCATACGTTGAAGGGTGAATATTCATCTTATCTAATGCATATGTTGAAGGGTGAATATTTGTCTTATCTAATGCATATGTCTCTACTTATATCTCAGGAAAGTTCGCTCAGGAGCCAATCCGTATGCGTGCAGGAAATGGAAAGTGATCTCGGAGAGAAAGGGTGGGAATCAGGTTGAAATTAAGCACCGCGTCGTTACTATTGCCGGGAAAACAAAGGTGAGCAAATTTTCTTTTCTGTTGGCTGGGGATGACTAACCCTGTTCAGCCGTCCACATATCTGGAAATACATCACTAGAGATGAGACTCTTTTCACCTAGCATTAAACTTGGGGATATACTAGCAGCTAGCCATGAAAGCTTCTGCTGAAGCCAATAGGCAGACGTGGACACTTTCAGGTCCTTTAGACACCGACCCAAAGTGAGTTTCCATTGAGGAACACAACTTATTTAGATTTCAGCGCTTAACCTTTTAGCAGTCTGAAGTTAGGTGAGTTAATCTTGCCAGTTAACTGCAACAGGGAGAAGCCGCAGTGACTGAAGAGCGGAAAAAGTTGTGGGTGTAAGTTTTATCAACACATATACCAAAGTCTGCCTGCTGTGGTCACAGTCAGACTGTGGTCCCACCATGCTGTGGTCACAGTCAGACTGTGGTCCCACCACGCTGTGGATTTGTGGTCACAGACTGTGATCCCACCACGCTGTGGATTTGTGGTCACAGACTGTGGTCCCACCACGCTGTGGATTTGAGCTTTGGAGGGTTTTCTGGTCATGCAGATACCTGAAGAACACTTTGCTGAGCTGTTGGGTGGTCAGGCTCATGTAGATACTTTAGCAGTGACGTTGGTTATTTGTATATCTATGTGTATGTAATCAAGACAGCAGGATGAAATTGCTCGATCGTTCCTTTGTAGACTGTGAGCACCCTTGTGATTCAAGCAGCGAATGTATCTGCTTTGTATAGATGTATGGCTACGAACAGAGCTGGGTCAAGCGAGAGAGTCATCTCCTTTCATGTCACCAGTAAGTATACCCTATCGAGGACAGCCATGTTAAATTAATGTTATTTCGTCTGTTTTGCTAACAATAGACGCCTCAACACCATCATCTGATGCCTGTCCTTTATAAAATCGTTTAATCCTTTAGTGTTTTAGGTTTACCTAAAGTTTTCCTAAGGCAGCTGTTAAAATCGCCGTCTAACATCACAGAATCACCAAACGGTCAGGGTTGGAAGAGACCTCTGTGGGTCACCCAGTCCAACCCCCTGTCAAAGCAGGGTCACCCAGAGCAGGCTGCACAGGACCACGTCCAGGCGGGTCTTGAATATCTCCAGAGAAGGAGACTCCACAGCCTCCCTGGGCAGCCTGTTCCAGTGCTCCGTCACCCTCAGAGTGATGAAGTTCTTCCTCCTGTTCAGCTGGAACTTCCTCTGCTTCAGTATGTGCCCGTTGCCCCTTGTCCTGTCGCTGGGCACCACTGGAAAGAGTCTGGCCCTGTCCTCCTGACACCCACCCTGCAGATATTTATAGGCATTGATAAGGTCCCCTCTCAGCCTTCTCTCCTCCAGGCTGAACAAGCCCATCTCCCTCAGCCTCTCCTTGTAGAAGAGATGCTCCAGTCCCCTCACCATGCTCGTAGCCCTCCACTGGACTCTCTCCAGCAGCTCCTCATCTTTCTTGAACTGGGGAGCCCAGAACTGGACACACTACTCCAGATGGGGCCTCACCAGGGCAGAGCAGAGGGGGAGGAGAACCTCCCTCGACCTGCTGCCCACACTCCTCCTAATGCACCCCAGGATGCCATTGGCCTTGGCAGCCAGGGCGCGCTGCTGGCTCATGGTTAACCTGTTGTCCCCCAGGACACCCAGGTCCCTCTCCACAGAGCTGCTCTTCAGCAGGTCAGCCCCAGCCTGTACTGGTGCATGGGGTTGTTGCTCCCCAGGTGCAGGACCCTGCACTCGCCCTTGCTGAACTTCATCAGGTTCTTCTGTGCCCAGCTCTCCAGCCTGTCCAGGTCTCGCTGAATGGCAGCACAGCCTTCAGCCAAGCGATTAGTTCTGCTGGCATTGGTGGAGTGGCAGACCCCTGAAAATGATGCAAAATGGGCACTTGTTGTCCCGAGAGTGATTGCTGGTGGGCTTTGGCAGTCCCTGAAAAGACCTGCAGAGAAATTAATGTGGTGTCACAAAATGAGTAAAGATGTACTGTAATAGCATTTTTGAAACCAGTAGCAAAGAGCTTCTGTCTTCTGGAAAATCCATCCCCATATGCACATGGCTGAAGTGGTATTTTAATCCAGATCTAGAAGTGAACCAGAAGATAATGCTTAAAATCACTTAGGTTGCTGTTAGTTTCTACAGGAAGGGGAACTATATTCATTACACGGGCCTGCCTTTGATCCATTTTGAATGTATTCCTTTTAATGAGATTGTACTCTTTAGATGATTAACTGATTGATTGATTTTTTCAGTCTTTTTTTTCCTTATTTAAAACCAGATAAGATGAGGATAAGGCTCTATTTTTAAAATGGCTTTTCCAAGTTAATTTTGGCAACAAAATACACAACCTAATAGGAATTTCGTCTATTTTTTCAACTCGTAGGGGGTCTTGAAATTAATCTCCAGCCTCGCAATCAGCTCACAGAGAAGGATAACATGTCCTTGCAATGCACAGCAGACAAATTCACCTTTGAGAAGCTAGCGTGGTACAAACTCAGCGCTCACGCCTCGCAGGCTCCCTTTGGAGGGCTGCCCATGCCCGTCTGCAAGAACCTCAATGCTCTCCAGAAGCTGAACGCGACGGTTTCAAATATGAATGGTGAAAACGTCACCTTGGAGCTCATCCTTCGTAACATCTCCCTCCAGGATGGAGGGGACTATGTGTGCATCGCTCAGGACAAAAAGGCTAAAACCCAGCACTGCCTGGTGAAGCACCTCACCGTCCAAGGTATGGATCTTTTACCGTGAACCAAAATGGGTGGTTGTGTGTGAAAATAATTGCAATAGTGTCAGGTTTTGGTATCTTCAGGCCTTACATCTGTTGGCTGAGTGGTGCACACAGTTTGTTAAATAGATTTAGAGAATTTGTTGTCAAATGCGAGTCTGGGGCTTGTCCGGACAGCAGGGACTTACTACTTCATCAGAACCAGTGAGGAAACACTGACCGAGCCACTGTGCTGTGCACGGTGATGAGTTTGACTTTTGCACAAACAACGGCACGTGTGTGGCTGAACAACTTCTCAATTTTACTTTTCAAAGCATGTTTTTCCCTCCACCTGTAGATGCACATGTGTATTCACAGCATTAACACATAGCTTTGTGTCACTGACTCTGGAGTTTGGAGTGGTGCCTATAATTTAAAACTGTCGTGAAGTGGTGCTGGTATTCAGGTGCAAGCAATGCAAGCTGATAATCAATCAGCTTTTCACACCGATAGTGATGACTTTTCTTTGGGACCTGGATGTCTGGGCTGATTAGGCAGATTCAGGAAAATACCTACGCACATTCACGGGCTGTCCTGAGTGGATGTTTGATGGAGCAGCAGTATCAGACAAATGTGAGGGAAGCAATTTCTCACCTATTCCCTCTTCCCTCAGCAGCCTGAGCAATTACAATTACAGGTTAAACCATCTAGAGCAGGTTACATCAATACCGTTATAATTTTCTTGGCTATTAGGTTTTTTCTCATGTCATGTGGAGGTTTAATTATGATCTTAACATCAACACTGTGGCTGTTGGCGTTATAAAAGGGTTTGAGACTTTATTACTGGGCCAAGCGTGTAGAGTGTCATCAAGTGCTGTTACTGCAAAAATGGATGTTTTCTTCAATGGTCAGTAATTTTGCCATATTGTCAAACCAACAGAGCCCATGGCACCCACACTCATACGAAATCTGGAAAATCAAACGACAAACGTTGGTGAAACCATAGAAGTGTCATGCACGGCGGACGGCATTCCTCCTCCAAACATCATGTGGTTTAAAAATAACGAAACCCTGATTGAAGATTCAGGTGAGGATTGCTCCTTTGCTATGAATTTGCTGTCACCTAAGGGCTTTCTTTCATGGGACTCGCGGCTGATTGTCACCATGGAAAGTTTCATTGTGAATTTGTAACACAAAAAGTGGCATAAAAATATCAGAACTGAGAATCATGATTTTTTTCCAGGTATTGTTTTGAAAGATGGAAACAAAACACTAACCATACGTCGAGTGAGGAAAGAAGATGGAGGTCTGTACACCTGCCTTGCCTGCAACATCCTTGGATGCAGGAAAGTGGTGGCTTTTTTCTCAGTGGAAGGTTAGTGTTAGCTGCTTTCCAGATTGTGCAAGAAATCTTTATAATTACTAAAAGGAAAATCTACTGGTTAACCTGATCGGAGATCTGAAAATACACCGTGAGGTTGGTGACCATTCCTATCAAGCTCAAATTGGGTGCTGTCGTAGCCATCATAATCCCAGCTGTTGAGGCTGATGCTTGCTTCTTCACAATGTTGTTTAGCGCTTTTCAGCAAAAGCTGAATTTATCTTACTTGTGGTGAGAAAGAAAACTCTGCCAGTCTATCTTGCCTGCGAACCTGTACAACAGAGCCTACCTAAACCTGCGGGTATCCTGGGGTATCTCTGTTGTCTTGGTAACATAATTGTCATACCGTGTTTTTTAACAGTGGTAACTTTTTAAATGATGGCATTGCTGTCACAGCATCTGAGGAAAACAGAGTGAAGACTTGGTGCAGTCTCTTGTGATTGCCATCCCATTCCAGTGATAGGAACAGTAGCAATTTTGGGTTAGGGGACTCCAAGCTCTGAAAGCAGCGTTTGTGAGACCCATCTCTCACTTGTTCCAGTCCTATTGCGGCACACTGAAATGCAATTTGTAATAATAAACAACAAATCCTAACAAGAGGTTAGTCTGCAGTCTGAGTAGCTGGAACCATGATGGACTTTCCACCAAGAGTTGCAATGAGAAGTCTGGAATTAAAACATCCTTGCCCTCAATATTTCTACATTTGCAAAGTTTGGCCACTGAATCCTTCACAAACCTCGGTCTTACAAGTCAGGGTGATTGTCCAATCCGTTCCGTTAAGGTAATTAAAGCAGCATCCTGTTACTCTTATAGGTCCCATTAGGATATGAAGATGTTGGGCAATACGTTTACATGGGGTGGAAATGATCTGCAGCTGACATCAATGCAGATTTCAGCTGATGTGGTAAATAGGGCTGGGGCATGCCTGTAAAAGTTGGATATCTGTGTAGGACATACTGTTTCGCTCCAAGAAATTTATAGTGCAGGTCCTTGGGGCCGTGCAACGGAGTGGGCTACTGTGTAGGAAAATCTGCGTGGTCGAAGGGTGAAATACAGGAGCATGATGTGGAGCTGAAGAGGAGAGCTGCTCCTGGGCATTAATAGGTGTTCAGGTGGTATCTGCTGGAGACTGTTTTACTGGAAAAGGGATGTTGTAAAGAAGATCTTATTTTTATGTGTTCTTGCAGAACTGTGTTTTTTCGTGTCACAGTTAAAGCACGTAAAGAGACAAGAGAGAGGTTGTTCTCTGGGTCGTTCTCACAGAACTTTATCTATTGTATGACAGGGTTTTTTTTGGTTTATGGAGAAAGAGTCATTCATTTTGAGTATTGTAAAACAATTATTTCTTTTTAAAATGTGGAATTTTACTTTTTTGTATTTGCCAGATGTCCAGATACTGTCCTTGGAACAAAGCTGATGCTAAGAAATTGGGTGGTGTGTAAAATAGCACGAAACTTAAGCACAATATTCCAACATAAAACCCCAAGTTTTTTTGTTTGTTTTGCTTTCGTTTCCTTGACCCATGTTGCACTTTTAAAATGAACCTTCAGAACAAGGAACTCCATTCTCTACTTTAATGAATGAACAAACCCAATACGCTTCCAACTATCACTCAGATATTCATTTATTTCTTCCCAGGCGCTGAAGAGAAAACAAATCTGGAGCTCATTATCCTCGTTGGCACTGCGGTGATTGCCATGTTCTTCTGGTTGCTTCTCGTAATCATCCTCCGGACCGTTAAGCGGGTAATGAAAAAATGCTCGTACTGTCCTATCAGCGCTGGTCTTGCATGACAAATGAGAGCTGACTTGAGGCCTTTTGTGTTGTTGCTTTCCATTGTTCCTAAATCAACAGACGCATTTTTTCTCTCCATGCCGTAGCATTCTGGCTTGGAACCGGGGCGCGGAAATTTGTTTTTAATTGAGCAGGCCCTCGCACGAGAAAAAAAAGAAATGTTTCAGCTCGTTTTGCTTATTAAAAAACAAAAAAAAGTGCAAGTAATTAACGATGATCACACTCATGATGACATGGTGTAGGGAATTGGTAGCCTGTCTGGCATTTCTGGGAACTAGCGAAACAAAGTGAGAAAATGGCACTTTGCCTGCATGTCACCAGCAAAAAAATCTGTGCAACTACAACCAATGCCATTTTCCAGGCCAATGGAGGGGACATGAAGACTGGCTACTTGTCCATCATCATGGATCCCGATGAAGTCCCTATAGACGAGCACTGCGAACGGCTCCCGTATGATGCCAGCAAGTGGGAGTTCCCCAGAGACCGGCTGAAACTGGGTGCGTGTTCCCTGCACGAGCCCTTCCGTGATGCTGCAGCCAGCCTGGTGCCGGGGTGGGGGGTTCAGACCCTGCTCCTGACGCAGGACCCCCGGGTGGGCTCTGTGGTCCCGTGGGATATACTGCATCCTCTCCCCGTTGTCAGCCCTCTGCTGATTTCTGATGTATAAATCCAGTTTACATTTGCTGTTTGTTTGGCACCTTTTGCCCACTGTGCCAGGTGAATAAATCCGAGTCTGTTCATCTTCTCCCTTCAAGGTAAACCTCTGGGGCGTGGAGCTTTTGGCCAGGTCATAGAAGCAGACGCCTTCGGGATCGACAAAACGGCTACCTGCAAAACGGTGGCAGTCAAGATGCTTAAAGGTAAAAATGGTGACTAAAACTTCCCCTTGAATGCACAATATAGGGATAACTGCCGATCCTATAGCTGGTGGATGGAAAATAATCAAAATGATTTTACTGGTGGTGCATACAAGTTTAGCTGAGCGGTTGGTGTCATGCAGCAATGATTAGGGAAAGCACATGCCTTTACCTCATCGATAATTGGAGCAGTTATTATAAAAAATATTATAAATTAACAAACTGTGGTTTCTTAGCCATTGTTTTATAGATCTACTCAGGTTCATAATATTAATTTCCTCCTGCAAGCAATTTGTGCGTGTCTGTTTTTGCCTTATGCAGCCTGGTAGCTTTCTGCAACTCTCAGACAGTGGCTTAGGCACACTCCGAAATGAGTTATAGTCTGGAACAGCTTTCTCCTCACTTTAAATCATATTATAGGGCTTTGTATTCACCACAGCGAAGTTGAAAGCTGCAGTTCCCAGACACATTGTTCCTGAGGAGGACGTAGGTGGGGCAGCAAAATGGGGCTCCCGGTAGCCAGGGGCTGTACCCCACTGTCGTGTACTGGAGGAAGGGTTGGGAAAGCTGGGGGACTTCTGACGGTGCAGTGTGAGCAGTCACAAGCACAGGCAAGACCTGCAGCAGACTCGCTGCAGTGGGATGAGCTTGCAGCTTGATGATAAAAAATCAGAAAGCGCTGTCCCTCCGGCTTCCCAGTGCTCAGGCAGCATGCAGAGAGCTGCCTCCTCCGCCCCTCTCTCCTTACTTCTTCAGCTCTTTCCTCATCCCCTTCTATCCCTGCGGGATGAGGACACCAGCCACGTCTCCAGGCTTTTGATGAGGCTGTGGGGTCAGGCGTGTTTGGCCCTGGGCTGATCTCCCCCAGTCCATGGACCCGTTGGACCCTTACCCTGAACCCCAGCGATGGCTATGGGACAATGTTTCTAAGGCTGGGAGGGTCAAACAGCAAGAGTACAAACTGCTTGGAAGGTCTGTAGGAAAAAAAGGTGTTTGCTAATCATCTGGATTGTTTATGTCTCAGTTCTGACGTGCTGCCCTTGGCAAACTTTGGAAGATGTTTAAAGGCAGAGGAGAACCAACCCACTCATGTATATGCCTGGCTTTCCTCACTGCCCTGCAGCATAACTGACCCAGGCTACCGAAGAACAAGACTTCTCACTAGATGGGCTGGAAAAATTACGGAGCACAGAGGAGGGGAAAGCCTTTCCGTGCGTGCGCTCCTGATCTGTGTTGTTTTACCTCTGCAGAGGGTGCAACCCATAGTGAGCACAGGGCGCTTATGTCCGAGCTGAAGATCCTCATTCATATTGGCCATCATCTCAACGTTGTCAACTTACTTGGAGCCTGCACGAAGCCAGGAGGTGAGTAGCTTCTCAGTGGGTGGAAAGGTGCTAATGAAAACCCTGTTTCTGCCATTTCTGCTGCACAGAAAATTAAGTGTCAAAATTAAGGTCTGGAAGACATTGTTTTCTTCTTTAAAAAAGAAATTCTGATCGGTGTGGGTAGGTCCAGAGGTGGAATAAAGACGCAGAAGCCCCAAGTTCTACGTTCAGCTCCATTCCTTAGCTGTCCTACCATTGCTTTTCCACACCTCAGATCCACTCTTCCAGCGGACACCCTGTCTGTATCGGACTTTGAGTCCAAGTCTAGCACCAGATTTAACAAGTTGGTCTTATCCTTGTCACTGGCTACAGTGCAGCTGCGAGCTGTGACTTCCCTCCCTGGCTTTGCATGGGCTGTGGGTGCCTCTGCGTGTGTGTAGGAGGGGAGAGTGCAGTTTGGAGTCCAGCTCTGCGTGGATGAACCTATTTTAATTTATAATTGGGGACAGATGTTTCATTTAAGAAATCCAGCACTCCATGCTAATTTGGAAGAAATTCAGTGTAAAAGTAACTCAGTAATAATTTTTCAGGGAAGCTGACTTGTTGGCTTACTGTGGGATCAGAATTTAATTTGTAAAGTTCCATGACAGAAGTGCAGTAGTTGAAGGAAACATAATCCATAAATATTTCTTTCTTTGTTTATTCCATAATAAAATAGACACAGGCAGTATCTGGAACCTAGGATGGAAATTTATCATTGTAGCATATGCCTATATGAAGTAATTTGAGCATGAAATATCAGATTTGGACTGTATATTAAGAATCTGTGTCTGAATCTGAGATTCCTGTTCAAAGTTTTTAGGACTTCAACTGCCAACACAAAAATGCATGGATAACCATGTGTGTACTTTATTGGAGATGAGTGGTTAATTGCACTGCAGTTCATTCCAATACCTGTGCCGCATCCTTACAATGTCAATTAGCATAGGCAGTTATCAGCATTTTAAGTATAAGCTCAGCACTATACATTTTCACATATGAAATTAGGCTTGTGGTGTTCAGAAGTATGTGCTTTCTCTTTCTTCCTTCCTTGTGCAGCAGAAAAGGAATAATTTCCCTGCTTTGATTAGGTTTATTTTTTTTATTACTGGTGTTTTTAAAAACCTCTGGGTAGTAGAATGTTTTTTGAAACGTGTGTATTTCTAGCCACAAATTGTGCTGTGAGATAAGGTAGGATATAAATGGCCGTTCTAAGGACTTGCTGTATGTGTCATACAGGCCCGCTCATGGTGATCGTGGAATATTGCAAGTATGGAAATCTGTCAGCTTACCTGCGGAGCAAGAGGAGTGAATTTGTTCCGTACAAGGTAAGGAGTCGAGGTTAACAGCAGAATGTTTGATTTGGTGGGTTTTTTCCACACACAATGTTTCTGTTTCTAGTGTCGACTATAGTGGCAATCCTTGGGGACGCTGAATATCTAGTTCTTCTCATGGGAATGAGAGATGGCAAAGACATCAGAGGTCATCTAGCCTTTCCCCTGGCCCCTGCAGTGTAGCTCTTTTGTTATTGTTAGCTCAAAATGTGCAAAGGAACTGGGCTTCCACTATTTCCCTTGGCAGATTATTCTACACTTGGCCGTATCTGCCAGGAAGTTTTTTTCTGGTTATCAGCCTGAATTTTTTCCTTTCTTAGCTAGGCTCCAGACCACCTTAAATAACTGCGCTCCCCGCTTAGTGTATATATCCATCAGATATCCTTAGGTATCTTCTGTCACGTGATTATCCTTTCTGCTGTCCCCTTGGCTCATTGCTGAACCAGGCTATACCTTTTTTTTTTGCCTTTAATTGTTTTGTGTAAGTGATGCATCTCATGAGTTTACATTCAGCTTTTCACCTCCCAAGTCCCATTGCAACAACCCTTCGTTGCACCCCGGTTTGAAAGGAGAGTGGGTTTGGCGATTGGCAAAAATTGGCGCTTTCAAACTCATTTCTGGTCTCCTCTGCGAGGGGGTCTGATTTCTGGGGAGGGTTGGGAGGATCCGTCCCCTCGAAGGGTCAGATTGCTGGATGAAGGGCATGGGTGCGGGTGCTCAACGCTGAGCATCACGCTTGGGACCCTGCCCTTTCTGCCCACAGCTGGGAAAGAGGGTTCTGGGTAGACCTGAGCTCCAGTCTTCCTGCAGCTGCCCTGTTTAGATAAGAGCTTCTTCAAACTGCTTGTCAGTTCTCCAGGGGGTTATTTTTCTTTATCCTTGGAGTCATTGTTTACTATTTTATATTGGCAAAGGCAACCCGGTGCATCCTCTTGTGAGGTAAAAAGGATAAACAAATATCTGAGAGGCCTTGAAGGAAGAGGCAGGGTTTCACAAGGGTGCTGACCCTTGCTTACACAAGCGATGGGGATGGGAATCAGCAACGGAAAAAAACAGCCCTAGCAGGGGAGAAAAGTTACCAAACCAAAGCAGGAGAAAATATAAACATGGTGGAGGAAGCCAGCGGGGCTGGCAGCCTCCCTCGAGGCATTTGGCGGCTTAGGGGAAGAAGGAAATAAATCAGATTTTAAGGGCTGTTAGGGTTTTGGCAAAGGTAGAGGTTGAGTGGAAGGGTCTTTGCAGCAGTGGGAGGTAAAGCCATAGCAGTACAGAGAGGCTCAAGAGTAGGAGAGGGGATTTGGCAGCATCCACGCGTGCTTCACAAGCAGTGGGTACCAGAAGGTAGAGAAGGCCATCCCATCAATGTGCTTTTATTCCGTAGAATGTGCAGATGTTGCTGAGGGGTGGCTGGGACAATGCGGGAGCAGGCTAAAGCCGTGCTGTGGGGTGGCAGAGGGTGCTTGGTGAGCCCACATGGCCATGGGTTGGGGTTTGCCGGTGCCGTCACCGCACCAGCCTGGTCCCCCAACCAGAACTGGCTTGGAGCAGAGCAGCCGATCATACCAGCACTGGGCTACCTTCCCTGCCTTCACTGGTGCCCGTGGGACAGACTGTGGGGAGCATCATTGCCTCTCCTGAGGAAGCTTCTAGCATGCTTTCCGCTTCTGATTTCTCACAACCTCCTCTCTCATTTCTAGACCAAAAGTGCCAGGTTTCGGCAGGGGAAGGAGAACTATGTTGGTGAAGTCTCTGCGGACCTGAAGCAACGGCTGGACAGCATCACGAGCAGCCAAAGCTCAGCAAGCTCTGGCTTTGTGGAGGAGCGGTCCCTGAGTGACGTGGAAGAGGAGGACGGTAGGATATGTCTTATCCTGGTGTTGGAACAGCTGTCACTTGTGGTGGGTGGTGAGGGACAGGAGTGATTTCCAAAGCTCCCTCAAAGCTGCGTCAGGGTGTTCCCTGTATGACCAAAGTTTCTGAGCTATGGATCATCTAGTTGACCATCCCAAACCTCTCAGCCCAATCCAGGGTGATGTCCTGTCTGAAAAATGTGCATTTCTAGTGCGCTGCCTTTTGAAGATCTGTCTATTTAACGTCCCAGTGTCTTCAGGGAAAGTCACAGAGCACAGACTCCGAAGGCAGTGCAGAGAGGGATGCACAAGGATGCTAACTGAATTTCCTCAGTTTTTACCCAGAAGTTAAACATGGTGAAACACCATCTGTTTCGCTGCTTATTAACAGAGAGGTTGATTTGCCTTCCCTCTGCGCAGGTGGTCTGTCAGGAACAGGAAACCTGAATTATCCATTCATTCAAGGCCTCCCCTGGATATACCTACCCTCTGCAGCAGTTTCACTGAGTGTTTGCCGTGTTCTCCTTTGGCAGAGACAGCACAAAGTGCTCAGTGCTGCCAACATGTTTCCAAGACCGCTGATTTCAGCAAGCGGTGGGATCAGACTGGTCAGGAGGGAGGCTATAGCTCAACTGCCTGTACCTCGACTCCTACTAAAAATCATTTAATGCAAAGAAAAACATCAGTATGTTGACAGGGAGGATGATCTCGTGGTCTCAGTGTGACCCTAATAGGTGACGTCAGGCATGCACTTCATGAATTTCCATCCCACAGAATCACAGAATCATATCTGAAGGGTGGGTGTCAGGAAGATGGGGCCAAGCTCTTTTCAGTAGTGCCCAGCGACAGGACAAGGGGCAACGGGCACAAACTGAAGCAGAGGAAGTTCCGTCTGAACATGAGGAAGAACTTCTTCCCTCTGAGGGTGATGGAGCACTGGAACAGGCTGCCCAGGGAGGCTGTGGAGTCTCCTTCTCTGGAGATATTCCAGACCCACCTGGACAAGGTCCTGTGCAGCCTACTGTAGGTGACCCTGCTTCGGCAGGAGGGTTGGACTAGACGACCCACAGAGGTCCCTTCCAACCCCTACCATTTTAGTCCTTTTCATACCTCTGTGGTGTAACCACTGACCCTCTGAGCTGGGATGTTGTGAGTAGCGTGTAAACCTGAAGCAGACCTTGAGATGAGGGTTTTAGCAACCAGCGTTGTAGTTTTTGGTAAATTTTCTTCTTAAAATCAGGAGCTGAGCAAAGACATCAAGTTGTGTATTTCAGCGGGAACTAAATGCCTAGGTATCTTTGTTGGATGTTGGAGTACATTATTCCTCCAGGTCACCAGAAGATGAGGTTAGACTTTGATGCTGTGAAAAGAAGTTACAGGTATCAACTTCTTCTAGTCCAAATTAGCGGGGCTTTTTGCCAAACTCAAGCCTTTCTCCCCATGGCATATTCTTCCCCTGTAAGGACTAGGTGGGGCCTCCCTCTCATCGGTTTCCAAATCCATCTGCTGAAGCCACAGCAAGCTTTTCCTGACCTAGGAACTTGCGAGCTGGGTTTTGGTTGTTTTTCTTTTGAGATTGTTTTGCAAATCTTTCCGCTGGTGGATACTCTGGAAATAAGCAAGGAGACCTGGGGTATAAACCCATCATCTCGAAGTTTATTTTACGCAGCACTAGTTTGGTGTGAAATGGGTTGTTGTTAGTGATAATTATACAGCCAAAAAAAAGGGGCTCAGATTGCTCTTCCAGTTCAATGTGGCGTAAGGTTAGGATGGGCATTTACCAAAGGAGCAGTTATGGGTGAAATCAGTGACAAAGGGCATGTTTGACTGTCGTCTGATTCTTTGCAGCTGGTCCTGAAGACCTTTGCAAGAACCCTTTGACCATGGAGGACCTCATCTGTTACAGCTTCCAGGTGGCGAGGGGAATGGAGTTCTTGGCTTCACGCAAAGTAAGGAGCTTCTCAGGAAGAGTGGCATGTTATTTATTTGACTGTAGGAAATACTGCTGTAGGTCTATGGAAGGAAACAGCATGTTCATCTTTGGACTAGCAGTTATCCGTAACATTTTGCCCTAAGACATACCATAATCATTAATATTACAGAGTGAGACAGCCCATGCATTTGTTGACACGAATGTTGGTGATCGGTATTACTGGGTCACCGATTCACGGAAGAATTATTAAGTAGTTGGAGGAGGGGAGCTGACTTATGAGGACGATTAAAGGAATTAGGGACAAATCCCTGCTAACCAGAGCTATACTAGAGTAGAGGAGTTTACTCTGAGGAGGTTGCCTGTAACTTGTGCGGTGGGATTGGAAGGGTGGTGTGAGGAGAAACGGTGCTCACCTATGAAACCTTGTGGATGACTCCTTGGGGAGTCTCTTGCCGAAGCCACTCTGGCGGTCAATAGCAACTCACCCGCTTTTTGGCCTTCTGGGAGTTCTTTGCTGTGGTTTGATCCTAAATATGTATAGTACATATTTCAAAGGACGTAAATTCCAGCAAGAGTGAGGAATTGCATCCAGTTGTGTAGAAATAAAAAGTGCTCAGAAGTGGGAAAAGGAAATAGAAGCGGGGAGTAAAACACTGCTCTAGAACGCAAGCTAGGTGTTGAAGACCAGACTTCAGGGCCTTTTCTGAAAACATGCATTTGTCTACATTTGTTACATCCTGGTGGGTGTGTATATGTAAAAATATGTCTTTCCGGGATCTTCATTTCTGGTCCATGCTAGAAGCAAATCTGCAGCCGCTTTCAGAACTTGCCTTTTTTACTTCAAGCTATCGAGGCTTGAGTTTTGAAGTCTTTGGTTGGTTGGCTAAGGTGTCGTTCTGCATAGGTAAAAGCATGGACTTTTCTCTCTGTAGTCAAGAGTAGTTTGTGTGGAATCAAATCGGTGTTTTAGCATGGTATTTTTTTCAGACAGAGTGGAGTACACAGATTTGAGTGAACCTAAGTCAATTTAAAGGGAATCAGATCTGAACCTGTTTTGTGTCAGCTTCTTAGGGTAATTAATTGGCTAACTTCAAAGGCCCTCTCTGCACAGTGGATAAACAGATGTATGTTTGGACTTGGGAACACAAATCTCCCTGAGCCAAATCAGTAGTGACCATCAAAAAAGCACTTAAAAATCAGCAACTGTCGATGCCGAGGTTTCTTTTTCTTAAAAGGTTTTAAGAGTTATCTGGCCTTTGAGGGTAGGAGAGCACATATGTGAAAGAGATCAGCCCCGTGGACGGAGCTCTGACGACAGGCAGCGTATGAAGTTGTTTACTTCTCTTTGCAGTGCATCCACAGGGACCTGGCTGCTCGTAATATCCTCTTATCAGACAATAACGTGGTCAAAATCTGTGATTTTGGCTTGGCTCGAGACATCTACAAAGACCCAGATTACGTCAGGAAAGGAGATGTAAGTTTCAGATTCTCTGTTTGAGAGAAAATTAACATGAACTTAGGGCTCCTTTTTTTTTTCTCACCTTAAAGGGGTTTGTGGAAACTCAGTGTTTTGCTGAACTGTGACACCTTTTTGTTTATGGAAATGCTTTCAGGCCAGACTACCCCTAAAATGGATGGCACCAGAAACCATTTTTGATCGAGTATATACCATTCAGAGTGATGTATGGTCCTTTGGAGTTCTGCTGTGGGAAATATTTTCGTTAGGTGAGTCATTTTAATTGTATTGAGCCATCTTAAATTTTAAACAACACAGTCAAAGTGTTCTTGGGTCCTCTTTAGCATTTTTTTTACTTTCTAAAAATGTCCTGTTTATTTTCTCCATCAAAATAAAATACATTTGCTTAAAAATGTAAATGTAGGAACATAGATTTGAAATACTTCTTAGTACAATTGCAGTATGTGATTATGTGCCTCATTTACTCAATCAGTTGCTGTTGGAATCATAAATATAAATTATATGCACATCCAAATGTACTTAATTACCCTATTAACCCAGGCCGTAGCGAATTATTTGTTTGAAAATTAATACCAGAATTTAAGAGTCTAATGCATTAAAATTACTGTTGCTCTCATTTCAGGCGCGTCACCGTACCCTGGAGTGAAAATTGATGAGGAATTTTGCAGAAGACTGAAAGAAGGAACAAGAATGAGAGCACCAGACTATACAACACCAGAAATGTGAGAAACTCTTCTTCCAGCTGCCCACATTTACCTCACCGTACTATCAGGTGCTTGAGCAAGCAATAGGTGCTGGTTTTTTTATGCTGATATTTCTATGGGCTTTGTCCTTCTAGGTACCAAACGATGCTGGATTGCTGGCATGGAGATCCGAAGCAGAGACCGACTTTTTCAGAGCTGGTGGAGCACCTGGGGAACTTACTACAAGCCAATGTCCGTCAGGTACATGAAATGTATTCTCTGGTTGCTAAAACCACCAGCTAAACCCTGCCTGTCCCACCAGCCACAATGAAGTCCCATGGCTGGGCACTGTCCACTGGAGCCTTCAGGGACATTCTTCCACAGCTCCCATTTCTGGCAGGAGGTTGGGGCAACGTGCAGAGGAGAATGGCTTGGGAGGGGAAGGATCACAGAGGTCTGTTGTGGTAACCAAAAACCACCTTGCCCTGCCAGCAAGGGCTTCCCGTGACCCCACCGCTGTGGTTAGTTAGCTGTCTTGCTGGGGAGTTGTTGGCACAAGTTCAGTTCCCTGCTCTGCTGCCTCTTTCTCTGCAGAGCATTTTGGCAGGTAGCTCCTGTTGATCTTACTGTGCCAAAGATAGATATCTCAGCATACGTGAAGAGGTGGGATGCCGTGTTTTTAATGACTCTTCTGGGAGACAGGGATACAGGCGTTTCATTGCCTGTCAGCAGCTCCGTGCGGATAGGTGCATGAAGACTTGTCCAATGTGCAGGCATTGTGATAAGAGAGCCCATGGCTTCCAGGTGCCTCCCTCCCTCCTGGGTTCTCCATCTTGTGGCTCCCTCTTCATGGACCACAGATGTGGACAGGGCCAGAGCGATCGATGTGAGCACTCTGGGTGAAGGAGGCTGGATTTTGCCACGTGCTTTCCTATGAGACTCGTTCTCCCTTTCCCACCTATCGGTAGTGATGGGAATTACCTGTCCTTCCAAACTATCATGTCTTCTGTGCATACCAAAATTCGGAAAGGATAGAGTTTATTCACTTTCCTACAGAGCAGCTTGAATCTGATGTATCACAGAGTCAAAAACTGGCCAGGGTTGGAAGGGGCCTCTGGAGGTCGTTGGTCCAGCCCCCTGCTCAAGCACCCAGAGCCACTTGCCCAGGACCGTGTCCAGATGGTTTCTTAATGTCTCCAAGGATGGAGACTCCACAGCCTCCCCTGGGCAACCTGCGCCGGTGCTCAGTCACCCTCACAGCAAAAAAAGTGTTTGCTTTTATGTTCAGAGCATACTTTATGTCTATTTGCCCACAACCTAGTATGGTTGGATTACTAATGATTTAGAGTCTCTCATCATGTAGTGTACTGTGACTGTAAAAGACAAACATGTTTTACTGCCTGATAACTAATAGCTAGTTATACTTGTGTCATGCTGTAGTCCAAAAAGGATAGATGAAAAACAAATTAGAGAAAAGAGGGAATCTATAAAAGGATTTCTTATGGGACTATAAATAGGTAGGCAGTACCAAAAGATGCATAATTCATTTTTTCTCTTCATACTTCAGAGCAGAAATGTAAACAAATGGAATAAATTTTTAAAAATTATATTCTTTTTATTCACATCAAGTTAAATGCCAAAGTATTGATAGAAAACATCCTTTTTTGCTATCTCCATTTCATTCTTTTTTTCATTTACTTTTTATACTTATTTTAGCCTTTAAGATTTGCATGCTGTAGTCCAACTCAATCTCACTTTCAGTTTGAGGTTATTTCTTTCCCTCAGGGTCATGTTCTTTGTGTCACTGCAATTCAAACATCACTAAAATTTAAATTTTTTATTTCAAAGATATCAAGAAAAAGTTCAGTATACACATTATGTTACAGTATGTTGTATACAAATCTTGTTTTTTTAATTAAGAACTACTTGGCAGTGGTGCTGATGAAGTTTCCTTCTTTTAATGAAGCTGTTCCTGCAAGGGTGCTATAATGCTTATAGTTTAATAAAAAAAACAAGGTAGCTCTGTTGGACTGATGCATTCTCCGCGTACGTGTGTGGAGCTGTTTATGTCTGGGTATCTCTGTAGCTTTATTTAATTTTTGTATTTTTTTCACTGCCTTCTATAGGATGGTAAAGACTACGTTGTCCTTCCTTTGTCAGTATCGCTGAATATGGAAGAGGATTCGGGTCTCTCTCTCCCAACTTCACCTGCTTCCTGTAGGGAGGAAGAGGAAGTCTGTGATCCTAAATTCCATTATGACAACGCAGCAGGAATTAGGTATTTTTTTATGGTGGACATCCTACTAGGGCCTCTGGGCAGGTTTTGTTCATGCTGGGGGCAGGGAAAATGAAAGGAAGAGACTTCAGCTGCCTGGTCCGTATTTAACCTCCTCCGTAGGGATAAGAATGAATCTGTCGAGTTTTTGCAGGCAAAACCCAGTTTCTTACCTCCCCAAATTCTAGGGAATCTGGTGGGGGGAAGGAGGGGTTGCTACTCTTTCAAGTTTTGGTATTCTCATTCAAATGAATATTTGTTATTTAGTTTTTAAGAACCAGAACAAATACAAAGTTTTACCGATCCAGTTCAGTTGTGTTCACACCCTTGCGTTGCAGCTCCTTAAAATATTAATGGTGGTAGATCTACCGTTAATAACCTCCCTGGCATTTCCCTTCCTAAAGTGAAAGGTCGGTAAATAGGTCATGTATTGATAGCCAAGGGGAATGAGCCCTAAATAGTGTCATCACTGGATTTTGTCTGCTGCTTGCTGCTGGTGGGCTGCTGGGGCATCCACGGTGGACCAACAGTGGTAGATGCTGTTGGGTGTCGGGGCAGAGGTGACTTTCCTGGTACAGGAGTTTGTACCAAAGCACTTAAGCAGGGCTTGTGTTGCACCTTGTGAGGACCTCGGGCACAGGATGTAAGGGAGAAAGGTATTTTGTCATCCAGTGCTGCCTAAGATCAAATTCAGCCACGTAGATGCTGGGAGCCCTGGGTTGTTTGTTGCAATCTCAGAAGAAGGAGCAGGATAGAAAGAGGTGGATCCAACCGTCAGGGCAGAGATGGGCTCTGTTGGCAGGTTTCATGTGGTTTCCATAACGCGGAGCCCTCGCCCTCACTGCTGCCTTGTCTCCACCAAAGACAAAGTTCCCAGTGGGATCAACTTTTTATGTGGTCCTAGGGAAGACTAAGTAGGCACAGCGCATTTCACACTTCGGTTGAACTTCTGGTCCTAAGGCTGAACTCTCAATCCCAGGTTTTAGTAGTGGGGCGGTCCAAAATATAAATATTTAGAAGACACAAAAGCATCGTTTAACACGGGAAACATCACACTTATTTTCCACTTCTAATGCTTCCTGTGTGGCTTTTCCTGGTCCCCTCTTCCTGTTGTGAACAGAAGCAAAACCTCTCAGTCAACCTTTTAGAAAGACTTTGCACCTCTTTTCTCTTGCCTTACAGAGTGACAGGGTTTGTGAGAAAGCACTTGTGGAAACCATGCTAGGAGAGGCAAAGTAGGGACCTCCAGACGTGTTTTGGGACTTTGTTCTTCTGTTCTGGTAGCTGAAAAGAGTTTTGTAGGCATGGATCTTGTTGTACATGTTTGCTTTGTACAAGTTTGGTCTGTTCAGTTATGTCTCTTTCAGTCTTCACAAAAATATTAGCTATGAGGAGAGGCCGATAAATACAATCTCTAAATCAAAGCTGGAGGAGGAGAAGAAAGCACAGGGAAAGCACAGAGAATATTAAAGAATGTTTAAATTTCCAAGGTAAATTAAAATCAACAGGACCTTCTTGCAGCTGCTGTATTTGGCTTAGGAAATGGATATGCAATTTGTGAACCTTGAAAGATTGTCATTAAGAACAGTCAGGTGAAGTAAAGAACATCTAAGGAAGTGTAAAGATAGTGCCTGTTTTTAGAAAGAACATAAAAGGAGTAACCCTTAATTCAGGTTGTCTTATGAATCATAGGAATGAACCTGGAATAAACGATCGGATAATGATCATAAATGCCCACAGGAAAATGAAGGAACTAAAAAGCATGGGCCAGCATGGGTTTGTCAGGAACAAATCAAGACAAACTAATATAAGTTTCATTTTTAGAGAGAATAATTGGTCTGGTGGATAGCAGGGAAGACAGATTTTGATTCTCTGTATTGCGTTTTTGGCCCTTTTTTTTAATGGGATGATATATTGCAAAATGCAAACACCTGTCAGGAAATGCTGTCAGGGCATCATCTGAGCCCTCACCGGGCAGGAGCTGGACTCCCCGTGTGGCCTCACTGCCTGCACGCTATTTCTGGTCCTGTTTGCACAGTATCTTGGCTTAATCAGGAGGATCTCACTCATTGTAGCCCACGTGGAACACATAGGCTGACCCTTCTCTGGGCTGAGCAGAAGCAGGACTCCCATACCTGGGAGACTGTTCAGATGCTGAGGCTGGGACTCCCAGTCCTCACCATCCTGGTAACCCTGGCCATGTAGTTCTGTGCCTGTGTGGACAATTAAATGCAAGCACGCAGGGAGCTTTCAGACTGAGAAAGCAAATTGAGGAGTGAACTTCTCATCATTCATTGTCAGATAGTCCAGGAGGGTAAGTCGACTAGATGATCCATCAGATGCTTTTGGTCCTGGCAGGGTTGGGTGGGGGGTGCATTAGATACCATTGGAGAATAATAGGAATAGAAGACATGGTCAGTGCAGAGTTCTTCAAATAATTGGTTTTGTTAAGTCTGGGATGAGAAAATGGAGAGGGAACATAGTAACAGTTTTCAGTATATGAAAAGTTGCTTGAAAGAGGATGTTAATTATTGTGTGTCCCCAGCAATAGGACAATTTTTATTTGCAGCAAATACTTGGGTTATGTATTTGAAAAAACATTCTAACGTGTGATTGGGCACCTGAGCAGACTACACAAGGAACCTGTAAAATCCCTGCCAGTTTACATAAATATCTGTTGGAGATAGGCAGGACTCGACATAGCTAGACTCAAAGCTGGGAAGCGGGATGAGCGATGCTCTTAATTGCCTCTAGCTTTGTTCTTCAGGTAGGCTTCTCTTCTAACTCCATGGCTTTTTCCTCATTAGCTGTTAGGATCATAAATTTGTCCTGTTTAACTGGGACAACATCCATTTTGTTCCATATCCCCCTAGACAGAAAGCTGCGGGTGGCTTTTTTGTTTGCTGTATTAGTCCCTCCATGAAAGTCAATTTTTTTTGTTTTGTTTTCTGTCCAATATTTTTGATGGATGTCATCCTGACCAGAGGGCTTCTTTTGGAGAAGAGCCTTCAAGAGAGGTGTAGCACTCCCTGTCCTGATCCCCGTGGCTGAAGGGCGGCAGTCTGCTGTTGTTGTCCTAGGTCCAGCCAGGGCTCTCAGAAGTGCGGTCCAAGGGAAGAGACGCACGCCTGTGCTCTGGGCTCCTCTGTTTGTTATATTTCTCAGCAAAAGCTCGCGGGAAGCGAAGCCCTCCAGTGTCACGGAGGAAAGGAGCTGTTTTCGCAAAGCCATTTCTTAGAATTTGCTCAGAGATCAAGGCTGTCAGGAGCAGAAGGTCAGAAACTCGCCACTTTCTGGGCGGTTCGTCCTTTTCAATAAATGGATATTTTGAGGTTTGCATAATATGTTTTGACAAAAAGGATTAGCTTCTCTGTAGAGAGATGAAAGGATTCTGGTACCGTGGTGCTGTTTGCGGCCAAGTTGGGGATAGTGGACACAAAGCTCTTTTGTTTGCTTCTTTTCTTTTCAGTCAGTACCGACAAGGTAGCAAAAGAAAAAGCCGCCCTGTGAGTGTGAAAACATTTGAAGATGTCCCATTGGTAACCACTGTAAAAGTTGTTCAGGAGGTGAGTTTGTCTGTTGCTTTGGTGTCTTTTCCTTCTGTTGATGTCTTTTGTCGTGGTTTGGGGGATTTTTTATCCCTTTCCATTGAATGCATTTCTAACACTTTTGCAGGAAAACCAGACAGACAGTGGGATGGTTCTTGCATCTGAAGAGCTGAAGACGTTGGAAGAGAGTGATAAACAAGTGAAAATACCCTTTAGGTAAGGCTCAGGCTGCATGTAGGATTGAGTATGACCTTTTGCTTGCAGTATGTCAGACGACCGATTGGTTTGTAAATTTTTTTAGAAGACAACATCTTTTCTTACTGTATTTTTAAAAACACAAAGAAAAATTGTGCATGGAACGCCTGGCATTTGGTACCAGGAGAGGAGAGGTAATGCAGCTGCTGGAAGCACCAGCCGCAGAAAGGACCACCTTGTCGTATCAGCCACCCCTCGAAGGAGCTGAGCCGGTGCACGCAATTGAGTGCATTTGTGAGGGCCTATCCGCAGTGACAAAGAGCTCTTTTTTTTTCCTTTATCTTTCTTTCTTTTTATCAAGCTGACTCTTGAGTTTTCAGGATGTACCTGGGTGTATTTTCAGAGCATTGTACAGGGGTTTCATTGTGCGGTTCACAGGAAGCACAGTGGCCTTCATGGAGCTGAAACCTCACATATGCTCTCTGAGAGCTGCTCAGGAATGATTTTTTCCAGGACAACTTCAGTGAGAGCAAAGGTGTATGGCAGTTGTGATGATTGCACCATGGCTGAAATGTGTGAAGCCTCTCAAAGTTTTCTCTCCGTTTCATCCACAGTCGCAATCTAACTCCTTGTACCATTGTAAAATTAAATACATTTTTCCTGCACTAGTGAAGCTAGGGTGTATAAAGAGGTTTCTCCTTATAATCAAACACCGGTTTAAAAAGGCTTGAAGCTGGTTTTGCTATGTTTTGCCAGTTTTGTATTGGTTGTTGCCGTGATGGAAAGTAGCTGCCAGCAGGAATTGCCCACCTGCCCTCCAGAAGACGGTCTCCACAGCTCTCTCAGTCCTGTTCCTGCTTCTTTTCCACAGCACCCTGGTGCCCAGCAAGAGCAATGAGTCCGTCATGTCCGAAGCCTCCAACCAGACGAGCGGGTACCAGTCCGGGTACCACTCGGACGACATGGACACCACCGTCTACTCCAGCGAGGAGACTGAACTCTTGTGCACCCAGGAGGCTTCACCGCTCTAGGGCGAAGCCGGTGGCTCCGGGTCCCGTCGGGATGTGCCTTCCTCGCCTGGGCTGGTGGTATTCAGGGCTGGTGTGTAGAGAGACAGCATCCATGAGACTAAATAAAGACGTTTATTTTTCCTGAAGAGGATGCAGAAGCATCTGGCAGCCAAACCGCGCCGTGCCAGGCCATGGGGTGCTTTGCTCGAGAGGCGCTGAGGATGCAGAGTCCCGGCTGCGGCACGTGGGCTGTGCTGGACCGATGGCAGAGGCAGCGTGGTGGCCTTTGGGACCCCGGGGACATGCCGAGCGTCTGCCCAATGCACGCAGTGGCACGGCATTCAACTGAACTGTTCCTACTTGTACGAAATAACGGCACAGCCCTGCTCTTTTTTTTGTTGTTGTTGTTTGTTTTTCCCCTCATGGCTGGACTCCAGGAAGGAAACAGCACGGCACTGGCTTCTTGTTTCTCAGAGTTATCCCTTGCTCGCAACTCCACAAACAACAAAAGGAACCTCCAGCTCAAGGTTCTGGCGCTCACCGACGGCTTGAGACCAAACATAGGCTGGGCTAAATATAGGTAGGGGCGATGGTCTCTGTCCTTGGCAGAGGAAAAATGTTGCTGTACCAGAGGTCATGAGCTGCGTTTGCTTGCAAGACTTGGGCGGTGAGGTTGGTTAGCAGGGAGCAGCCAGACCACTGAGCCAAGTGATGGGACATGGGTGCCAGGGGCATGCCTCACCTCTGGGGGTGGGTCTGCTCCCGTCCTCCCCAGCACCCTTGACCCACGCCAGGTGCCTACCTGCTTCCGAGCTAGCCTGAAACGGCTGCAGAAAATAACCCCCCTCTGAATCACCGCTGCAGCAGCCTTTACAACAGGTAGAAAGGGCAGTGTAATCTACCTTGGGACCGCAGGGAGCCCGGAGGCATCCAAAGGGCACCCTGCCTTCTCCTCTCGTCCCCCTTCCCTCAGATGTGGGTCTGAGTCTTTCCCTTCGCAAACTCAAAGTCTGGTTGCGACGGCAGAGATCTCAGTTTGTGTAGTCTTGGGAATCCACGACTGGTTTCACGGCAGCTCCGATCTTCTCCGAGTAGTGGGATTGTGCCTAGTTGATGGACAACTTCTTACCTGTGCTCTTGTAGTCCCAGAGCTCCACTGATAGACACAATGCAGGCTACAAGATTTTAAAATGTAAAGCTATTTCTACTGAGTTCTTTTTTTGTATTTTTATAATTATTTTTTTGGTTTGTACTTACTATAATGTCAAATGCTGGGAACCATGAATATAAGGCATATACAGTATTTATAGCCTCTTTATGTAGAAATAAATGTAATATATTAAAATATAAATATATATATTATATGATGGATATTGTACTATTCACATTTTGTATCGGTGTTCTGTAGCATTACAAGGGTCACAACATTTTTAATAGCTAAAACTTTTCACTTTATTAAAAAGGACTGGAAATTTAGAGGTGGGAGCTATGAGCAGATCTGTTTGCTTTTCTTGCATGTATTCTCTTATATGCTTTCTATTGACAGGGAAATTTATCAAGTGCTACTTATTTCAAGTGCCATTTAATTAATCTACTTCTTCATACTCTTGTATAAATGAACATTTGTTCAGATGTCCATGAACATTCCTGTGGGTACCAATAGTAAAGAAACTGCAGTGGCTTTCAGCAGTTGGCCATAAATGAAATGTTGGCCATGAAGAAATGGTCAGAGGAGTAGACTGCTTGTACAGACCGAGTCTCCTCTGACAGAGTTTATTGTGTTCAGTTAGGGAATGGCTGATCTTGAGCTTTTGCCTGGGGAGTAACAGTTTCCCTGAAAGCCTTGTTCATCTTTTCCCACTCGTGTGTCT
Organism: Opisthocomus hoazin; assembly: GCF_030867145.1. Classification (NCBI taxonomy): domain Eukaryota; kingdom Metazoa; phylum Chordata; class Aves; order Opisthocomiformes; family Opisthocomidae; genus Opisthocomus; species Opisthocomus hoazin. The sequence goes on from NC_134418.1 coordinate 84,142,025, forward strand.
TCCATCTCACTTCTTAGAGTTGAAATGCTGTCCCTGCTCTTGTGTAGCAACGTCTTTGTTTGTTGTAAATCTGTATTTAAAGCTCCCACCTTTTCACTCTGCTGTCCACTTCTTGACTTTCTCTTCTGCGCTGTGTAGGCCTTCGTTGTCAGTGCAAGGCTGGCCACTGTTGGGCTATCAGGACTCAAAGAATCGTAACAGCTTATGCTAAAAAAAGTGCAATGGAAGTTAAACCACAGACTGCAGACTTTCATTCAACTCCTCCTTGTTGGAATTTGAAATGAGACTTGCGTTGGCTACTACATAGTGAGAGCACTTGTCTAGGAAGAGAGAGACCTCACTGCTAAACTCTTCTCAGGCTCAATATGGCACTAATACCTTCTCCACACTACGTGCATGCCCCACCTACAAGGCTGTGGGATGTCAAGCTTCAAATGCTTCTCCATTCCTATCTCTGAATCTAAAGCATTTTACAGGCAGGAAAGCAGGTAGAAAAATAAAGGAGAGGCTTCCTAGATCTGCTGTAAGGGCTTCCAGGAAGGGCTTGTATTTTCATGTATGCATTTGACATTCATCTTGCTTCCCAGGGAAGAGTATAGCTCGTAGAGAATGCTCAACAGACAACACTACATTCTTTAACATCCTCCCTCCCCAATATTATTCAATATCATTAATAAAAGTGTTCTTCTATGTATTAATATGCGATGGATGTAAAATACTGGCACTGCGGAGCCACATGTTGGAGAGTCCTGACAGAGAGGTGGAGATGGAGATCTGTCATTGATGTCCATTTGCCTTAGATCTAGAGCTCCCCAAGGTTTGAGATGTTCCATTCGGACATCTCATTTTGTAGTTTTATTTCCTCTCCAGCTTGGTGTAACACATGATATGTGCCACATACACGTAGCCAGATGCTTCCCTGTGTGTTTGTAGTACCTCTAAAACAGTCGTCCACCATAATGCAGACAGATAAAGTTGCAATGTAGCCATTTCAGCTAATGAGTTCTCACTTTTAATACTTGTCAGGCAATGAAAATGTCCTGTGGGTCCAAATCATTTTAAATATGCCTGGAAAATGAGGCAACTAGCACACACCTGCTTTAGGAAAGGAAATTAGCTTCTTTAAAAAAAAAAAAACCACAAACCAAAAAAAACATATATTCAGTTTCAGGAGCAAGCAAACCTTCTATAAATGTGTTCATATACTTGGCATCCAGTAACACAATTCTTTTCTTAGACTGTGGCCCCCTACATCCTTTAAAACACCTGGACTTTTTGTTGCATACTGAATGCAGCACGTTCAGCTAAACCCCAGTCAGGCCACATCTGTCTTGGTAGACGTTTTAATTTCCAAAAAGGGTATTTTCAATGAAATGACAGACATATAGTGCACAGATTTGCAAATGCCTCACTAACCAGTCCAGGCTTAATCTCCAGTCTGCAGCTGTGCAGCAAAGTGTCAGCATTTAGATCAGCATCCTTATCTGCTAAATGCATGGGAGATTCCAGCCTGGATCTGAGCCCAGTGAGCTGCAAACAGAAGGGACACTCTTCAGACTGGGGATCCAAACATATCACTGTGAGCAGCTGGGTGGGAGTGGGGAGAAGCAGTGATGGAGTTGACTCCTTTTGTTTGGAAGAACTGCCAGCACGAACTGTAATTGCTGGTGGGTTTGGATGTGGGAAATCAAGCAGAGCCATGCCTGAAACAGGCAGTTTCAGGGCTTGAAGATGGCTCGTGTCAGCTCTTACCAGTGTAAACGCAGCCCATCTGAAGAATGTAGGGGCACTGGAGGATGGCAGCTAGGTCCTTCTCCCCGCAAAAGATACTGTGAAATGTACCATCACATTCTTTGCATGGAAATGTCCTGGCAAATCCAGTCCTTGCCTAGGATTGTCTTATTAACGCATCTCCAACCACAAGCGAATGTATTTCACACAAGTATAGAAAGCGTTCTGATGATCCTCCAAGTCTTCTTCTGATGTGATTGTCCCCAGGCACTTTGGGGACCTTTGGGACGGAGTGCTTGTAAATTCCAAAAGCAGCGTGTGACTACAAAAGACTACAGTCACAGACCTGTTGAAACTGGGGACAAAAATTTCCTGCTAATTGCATCTCTTTTTGATGGTTCTAAGGCTGGAAAACATAGTTGGGTAGCGTGGATAGACTCCAAGATATAAAGCTGGAATTTGCTATTTTTATGTGAAACATTCCCGAACTGTGAATCATCCAAGGTTTCCCCTCATCACTGATACTTGAGTACACACCCTGCATTGCCTCGCGGTGTGGGACCTCACAAAGCAACAGCAAGGGCAAGGAAAACAAAGTTAACGTTTGTTCTTCCTAATTGACAAATTTATTGGGGACAGAAGTTAACCAACACAGACCTTTTCTTTGGACTTCAGCCCTGGATTTTCATTCCGCCTGGCTGAGCGTTGTATTCTGTGTCATAATATATGTCCTCAGCTCCTCAACCCCTGACATTCGGGCTGATTAAGTCCCAGAAGGTCGTTGGGAAACATAGCGGGAGCTCGTAACATGTGGTGCTGATAAACATCTCGGCATCAGAGATAAGGAGCTGGCCAACATCGTCTTAGGAAGCTCAGGTTTTCTTACCATAGAACCATACAATGTAAAGCCTAATCCCTACACAGTTTTAATTAGCTGCTAAATGTATCAGGTTCATGATGAAGGGTGTTCTGGTTACCTAGATGTTATTCACTGGCATCCACCAGTTGGTTCAGACGTGAAGTATCTCTGCCTTGCAGCTTGTTAGGATGACATGTTATGGTGAATGATGGCTGCTCTGTAAGTCTGGGGGGGCAATAAATCACTTCAGTTTCCAGGTCCAGCTCTAGCATCAGACGCAGACTCTGGTGCCAGGAAAAGCGGCGGTGCAATGTGGTTTCCTGAGTCCTGGTCATAAAGGGCTGTCTTAAAAGGTGGAATATGGGAACTGAGGTTTAATTCTGTTTTCCAGGGCGAGCTGAAGCTGTCCAGTGTCCCACAGAGCTGTTTCCCTGGGCTCCTTGCTGCTCTCAGTTTCGGTCTAATCATGCCAAGTGGCGTGATTACTCTAGCAATGGCTTCACAAAAGCAAGTGGAAGTGCAGCTACTTTTATTTCTCTTGCTCTGTTTTCACGGTACAATCAGGAGCACGACCGCAGCACGTTGTGGATGGACATCAGAGAGTTTTCATCCTGCCAGGCTGAGCTGCGGCACCAGCAAGGGTTCGGCAGCCTGGACAGTGGGTGCACAGCAAAGCCCATGCTGATGGCACCAAGCTCACCAGCAGCAAGCCGGCCGCAGGTCACGCCTCCATACGTGGCAAAGCCACACCTTCAGCTGTACTGCATCCACATTTAGGAATTACCGCAGGGATGCAAGTCATGTTTGGTTACTGGAGTTTCTTGCACTTCTGGGGGTACTGCACTAACCCCGCAGGTGATGGGGACCAGCCATTGGGCTTGGGATGGACACTTCGCCTGGATTCGGCAGTGCTGCATTGGCAAGGAGCAGGAGAGAGGAGCTGAAAGAAAGTTTTAATGATTGTATATGTCCTTTCCAAATATGCATATTTCCTTATTCTGGAGAGTTGTACTTTAGCACCAGGAATGTGGGAAGAGGAAGGGGTTTTGCTCGTCAGAGACCATCAGGTTGCACAGTAGGACTGGAAGACCAGCACTGCTTGCTGCTAGTCCTCCGGAGGCTGCTTTGCGGTGCGTATTTCATGCAGGAACAGGGCTCCTTTACCCCTAAAATTTGCCAGTGATTCAGCTGCAGACTTGCAGAGTGCACTGGTTATTGCTCTGTTCACCATGCTCACGCTACGGTCTAAGAGCTGAGGGCAAGGCATTTGAACCAGCAATGGGCCCTTATGCTTAACATCCTTTGATGGATTTTCCACTTGATTTTTGAAACCATGTAAAACCTGAAGCACCTGCAACACCCTGCAGCAAGGACTTTTTGCATACAGATTTTTGCCTGATGGCCCCAGCTCTTTTGCGGTACACCGATCAAGTATTCCCTACTCATTTTAGAATCACAGAATGGTTTGGGTTGGAAGAGACCTTAAAGAGCACCTGGTTCCAACCCCCCTGCCATGAGCAGGGACATTTTCCACCAGCCCAGGTTGCTTAGAGCTCCATCCAACCTGGCCTTGAGCACTGCCAGGGAGGGGGCAGCCACAGCTTCTCTGGGCAACCTGGGCCAGGGCCTCACCACCCTCATGGGGAAGAATTTTTTCCTAATATCTGATCTAAATCTGCCCTCTTTTAGTTTTGAGCCATTTCCCCTTGTCCTATCACTGCACACCCTTGTGAAAAGTCCCTCTCCGTCCTCCCTGTAGGCCCCTTCGGGCACTGGCAGCTGCTCTAAGGTCCCCCTGGAGCCTTCTCTTCTCCAGGCTGAACAGCCCCAACTCCCTCAGCCTGTCCTCGTAGGAGAGGTGCTCCAGCCCTCAGATCATCTTTGTGGCCCTCCTCTGGCCCCGCTCTAACACATCCATGTCCTTATGTTGAGGGCTAGGATTTTATGGACAGCTGTCCCCTCAGTCATTCCCTTTCAAACCAGACTATTCCTAGCCCATAGTAAAATCTGTCTGCATCTCCCAAAACCTGTACATAGGGCCCTTTGGTTGGTGAGAAGGTGACATCTGCTTGGCATGATTCCCAAGCAGGTCTCCGCAAGATCATAGAATCATAAATCATAGAATCATAGAATCATTAAGGTTGGAAACAACTTCTAAGATCATCAAGTCTGACTGTCAACCCAACACCACCATGCCTGCTAAACCATGTCCTGAAGGATTGAAGGAAGGAGGGTGTGGGACAATCAGCAGAGGATGGTTTTATGTCAACCGATGCATGCGATGGATGTACCGCAGCATCAGCAAACGTCGGTCAACGTCATGATCCGACTCTGCCAATATCTTCTTTAGCGTTGCTATTTTTGGCTGGTGAAATGTGGTCCGAGGGTTGGGCTGGCTTTGTGTCACCCCATTCCCGGGCTGTTCGCGCTGGCTCCGGCTGGCTGCGGGGAGGGGTAAGATGAGGAAAGCAGAGGCTTGGACTAAAGCATAGACTATCTTATCACTGACTTACGGAGTTAAGACTCCGGGGTATAAAAACTCTCTTTAAACTCTGGGTAATACCCATAAACAGAGCCCTCAGGAGATAACTTCGCAAGTGGAACTTTTTGGGTGCACTTCTGTGTAGTTTTAAATTACAGTCACAAAGACATCTTTATATTGTCTGATAAACTTTTTAAACTGGCAACAACTATTTAACATAGCAGTTTAGTGAAGTACTAAAGCAGCAGGGAGTGTGCAGCTAAAGCGACACAATTATTAACGTCTGGTTTGGTAATGCCATCAAAACAATGGCTTTAGGCATTTCAAGGCTGCTTTCAGGCTAATGTCGCTAATTTTTCAGAGGGATTATTAAGTTTTATTAGCAATTTGCATCTCAGTATAATTATATGGATATTAGAGAAATCAATATTGTATAACGTAGAGTCCCTTAATGGCTATGCAGTTTGGTGAGTCTGTTATGGGACCAGCTTTGAAGCCAATTTAAGGAGGAATCTTTATAATTTTGCTGGAATTGGGCTTTGCGTGATGAAATAGGCGCCTTAGACACTGAAGAGAGGATTGCAAAATCTGTCCTCAGTATTGAATCTTTGCATTTAAGTGACAGTTTTACAAGTAGACTACAGAAAATCATTGCTGTATGTTTAAACACCTTCACCATTCTGACTCCTAAACTTCTTTAAAATTCCTTTAAAATTCCTGGCCACTGTAGCTTTCAAGCATAATAATATATTCATATAAATATGTTTATTCAAATCACCAGGCCATAGACACATTTCGTCACGCACTGCAAAAATTCACTGATCTAAAGTGATCTAAGGTGGAGAACTGTCTGCCACAGAAGTGTCTGTGGCAGACTTCTCATCTGAATTGATTAAGTGCTTTTTATTTTTTCATTACATAGTGTCTTTTTCTTTTTTAAGGGTTTTTCCTTAGGTCTGGGCACATGACAGCTAATCAGAGCTTAAATATCTTGACTTTCTTTTGTGTAAAAAAGCACAGGTGCATCTCAGGCAGCTTTCTTTTCGTGAGCTGTACTTGCAGTGTATATGTTTTCAGTATCAGTCAGCCCAGCATTTCTCTGACACTTAGTCTGGCATAAGTGGCAACGTCACCAAAAGAAACTGCCCTGCCCTTCCTCGGGACCCTCAGGCTCAACCCTTACCCCCTGCTGCATGTTTTTTTGGGCCAGAAAAGCAGCTGCTCGACCACGGAGTGAATCCAGTCAAAGGACAGAGCTGCCTGAAAACAAATTGGGGTGGGGTTTTTTTGTTTGGATATTTGGTTTTCTAAGGTTACTTTGAACTGAAATAAGTCCCAGGATGCAGTTTGCGAAGCACAGCAGCCACAAAGGGACGTGGCAGCCGCAGGAGGGCAAACGGTGGGTGCTGGCAGTGGTGGAGAGGCACAGCATCTTTCCCTCCTCTGGCTCGCACCACTTGTGAAACTAAAGGCGCTGTGGCCTTTCCCAGAGGCTGTTGTAGCCTTTTCTTTTTTCACTGCTCCATCTGGAGTATTTTTCGAACCACCGAAAAAGGCAGCTTTCCCTGGCCACTACATGTTGATTTAGCCTCTTCACTAGCTGAAAGGGTTTCAAGTAAACTTGGAGATATTCCTGCAGATACTTAAAGTCCTCAGCAAAACAGTTCTCTGCATTTCTTTTATTTGTGTTACAGAGAAGACGACTGATAACACCTCGCTAGCTCCTCACGTAAGTTGTAAGTATCTCACAGAAGGGGAAGGGTTGTAGGGAAAAGCTGTTTTCTGTCTCCTCCAGCCCAAGAAGTAGTGAGGATCAGCTGAGATTTGCAGGGGATGAGTTCAAAACAAATACAAGAATATAGTTTTCATCTGTGCTCAGTGAACATGTGAAGTTCTTTTCTGCAGGTTGCTGATATTTACATTAGTTCAGAAAACTGTGGAGGAAATCAATGGAAGAAGAAAGCACATGAAGGTACTAAATATTAAGACTCCATCACAAGTTCAAAAAATGTCTGAGCTGCAAACTGTGGGAAACTAGGATATTTGGGAGAAGTTTTCTCCGTGCTTATCCTGCTCTTTTACTCTTCCTTAGGCTTCCACTAATGACTGCTGGAGCTCCTAGCTTTGGTATACTGTTGCATGACCCCCCTGAAGTTTTTATAAGTTAACTTCTATGCTCTTACAGTCAACTAAAGCATTGGATTGACACATTAATTCTCTGTAAGAGTTATAGTTTTCAGGCTGCCTGTGACAGATTCTGTATGTTTTTCAACACACACTTAAGCTGCCCTGCACTGAGCACGGTGTAGGTTGGTAAAGGGAAATGTGCTACAATTGCTCCAAGTGGTCCCAAGCCCCTGGAAAATTCATGTGTCTCCAAGGGGAGAACGAAGGGGTGGTGGGTCGGGCACCATGGTCTGATCACAGCAATGTTTCGGCTCCACCGTGTCCCGGCTGCACAGCCGATGCCTCGTGTGAGCAGCCTGTTGAAGGGTCGTGCAGCCTCCGGGTTGAGACTTCAGACCCTCATTTTCAGCCTCCTGGCTGCAAATAAACAACGCATTCCTGACATTTCAAGTACACAGTCAGAATATCCTCAGCTCCAGCAGGCCGCTGACAAGTTGTGCAGAGGAAATCTACTACAGCCTCAGGAACTGATGGGTTTCCTACTCATTCTCAACAGATTGACGAGTGCTAAATATATATATCCTGTATTTCCACACAGTCTTGGCAAAGAAGTCAACCTGTTTACTCTTTTTTTAAGACAGAGAAAAACATAAGGTAAATGTAAAGCAGTAATTAATAAAGGAGAAACTAAATCAGTTTTTTCTTACCACTCCATGCTTCTAGCTCAAAGTTCACTGAACACCAAACCAGAGCGTGCTCAGCGATGTGGAGAGGGAAAACTCATTGACATCACTGAGAAGCATGTGTAGTCAGTAATTTTACAAGGAATATTTTGCTGGGGACCAAAGCACAGAGGTGCTAAACAACTGCTGAAAGTCCAGAAGAGGTGAACACTGTTTGCTTTGGTGCCTATGGCTGTTCCCTTGCCGTAGTAACCATTAAGAGGTACTCAGATATTCTGGTCTAAGGAAAATCTCCAGCAACAAAACATAATTAAATACAGTGAGCTCAGTCCTGAAGCTGCTGGGACTCGCACATCCACAGCTTCTCTGCAGAGAAATAACTGCCTAGAAATGACCTTGAGCGGCAAAGCCCCGTCAGATCTGAAGCTCAGTATTCGTTGCAGTCGAGCGCCAAATACCTGGCAGCGTTGCTACAGCTCTGCCACCCTGGGCACAGGGGTTAGGTGACAGATCTGGACCCACGGATTGTACAAGCTGCCTGCGATGCGTATGGCCAAGAGACCTCCAAAGGACTATAACACACCAGTTAACTTGCCTGGTTTCTTCCAAGCCTTTCCCATAAGGCTGAAGAAACCGAGCAGACAGGCTGAGAAAGGTGCGCTCTGGAAAGTCCAGCTCCCTGTTTCAGCTTACACCTCGCTGTCTGTGTGCCTTTCCAGCAAGCCCCTGTCTCACTTCAAGTCTTCTCCCATGTGAGAGAGATGATACAAGCTTCTAAACAAGCTTCCTTCTCCCATGTGAGAGAGATGATACAAGCTTTTCAAGAAGCTTCTTCTGCAAGTATTGCTCTAAGTCTGGGGTGGAGCCCTGGGAAATTTCAGAAACAACTGATTTGACTCCCCCTTTAAAAAGACTCTACCTTGAAAGCTGAAGATTAGCCCTTAGCTGTTCAATATGCAAATAGTTTATTTCTTGCTTTCTTACCCCCTTGCTCCATATACACACTGACACATTAACATCTCGGTCATCCTCCCCTCTGTCTTTAGAGCAAGGTTGTATAAACTTGGTTCAGCTTTCCTTAATTATTTCTTGGGATAGATGGAGATGTAAGTGAGACTGTGGATGGCATTGTCAAAGCAGGAGCTAAGCAGCCCCTGGGAACAAATGTTTATCATTCTGCTAGGAAAGTGGTGGGGAAAACTCAAGTTACAAATGGATTTCTCTGAATTCTCCTCATATATGGGCACTTTAAAATAAAATAAAACTTGTTAGAGGAAGAATATGTTAATGTTACCCATCATTGGAATAAAAGGGGAAAGCAGATGGGTTTGTTTGCAGGAACACAGAGAGAAACTGAGTCAAGCCCCTGTTGACGTAGCCTCATCAGACCTCCTTAATTCACTTGGAGCACAATCTGTTTCGTTGCGACTCAGTGGTCTTTCCTGGGAATCTTACCAACCTGTGCACAAAAGCCAGCCCAAATTTGCTGGCCCAAATTTTTCCTCCAGCGAATTTGGAGGGAATTTGCTTTTCCTCCAAAGCCTGTGGTTTGAGCTGGGAGCTGTGGGTCCTTGTGGGCGGATGGAGCTGGGGGCAGGCATGGGAAAACCTCTGAGCCTGGAGCCAGCAAAGCTGAACATGCTCTGGCTCCCGCTCTCGTGGTCAGATTTCTTAGTGCCTGCTCAGTCCCAAACTCCATTTGAAGCTTTTCCCTAGCACTGGAGTATATATAAATAAAATGTTAACCTAATGGATTAAAATGGTCAGTGGATTAAGAAGTCACTGCAGGGAGTGGGAAGGGAGGACAGACAGACAGTATGATTACATTAGAGTGATTTCCTGCCCAGGGTCTGCAAGAACCATCAGAGCGATGTTGTGCAAAAAGTTAAATGCCACATATAACATGCCACAACCATTGAATACCCTTTTTTTTTCAGAGAGTTCAGGGAAAACTTCAGTGTTTTATCTGAAGTTCCCTGGGTTTTTGCCCTTACACAAGCCTTTTCCCGGTGAGGAACATCCTCCTGCAAAAGGAACTGGGTGAAACTCTGTTCTCATTGAAATTCAGGAGTGTTTCACCTTTGATTTTAATCCAGCCAAGATTTTACTTGTTGCTCTCCCTGCCAGATCTCACAAACTGTGCATAGAAAAATCACCTTTCACTGGTCTCGCAGCTTCTGAAGCCCATGGGACAGTATCCGTGGAAAAAAACAAGAAGGCGAATTAGACAACAATAACCCAGGCTTCTCCCTGCAAAACAGCAGTCCCCTCCCAGCGCCACTAAAGGAAGCAACAAGCCAGATGAGGAAGGTAAACTTGGGATCTGAAAGGAAAGAGTCTCTGGTATTTATAAAAGTCAGAGGTTCACACGGAAACTTCGTTACAGCGCTGATCCTCTCCAGTCTATTTCAGGACACGCAGACCTTTTTCAGCTATAGTATTTGACTCCTTAGTGTTGGAATATTTCTCCTCTTTTTAACTCTTTAGGTGGAAAACCTCATACTGGTTTGAAACCATATTGGCAGTTAGAATATATAAAGTAAGAGCTGAACAGTGAAATTCATTGCCTGAGTAAGAACAGAGAGAAAACAGCACGTGACCTGCAAGCAACGGAGCCACTTGACCCATCATGGTCTTCTGTGCTTAACACACCCTTGGCATAGGAAAAGAAAAAGGGAAACTGGCTGCAGCAGGCACTTTAAAGAAGTACAAAGAATGCTGATGTGTACTGCATTTCAAATGCTAATATCCTCTGAAGGAACAGCATGGGTTGCACTTAATGCCTTCGCACAGGATCATGGGGTAACTCCGGTTGGAAGGGACTGCAGAAGGTCTCTAGTTTGGCCTCCTGCTGAAGCAGGGTCAGATCTGAGATCAGATGAAAGCGTGCTTCACCACCCCATCCAGCTCATTGATACAGATGTTAAACACAAGAGGTTCCGAGGTAGATCCCTGTGGTACCCCACTCATTACCAGCCTCTAGGTGGAGGATGACCCATTAACCCCCTAAGTCTGATTATCAAACCGCTTTTTAGCCATCTCATTTTCCACCCATCCAGACTGTAATGTCCTAACTTGGGATACAAGAATGCTGTGAGTGACAGTCTCAAAAGGCTCACTAAAGCCAAGGTAAATGATATCCAATGCTTTCCTCTTGTCCACAAATCCAGTTATTTTATCACAGAAGACAGTCAAGTTGGGCAGACATGACTCACCGTTGGTAAACTCATGCTGGTTCCCAATCACCTTTCTTCCCTTAAATGCCTGGAAATATCTTCCAAGAGGGCTTGCTCCAAGATTTTCCGAGGGATCAAAGTAAGACAGAGTCGTCTGCAGCTCCCTCGATTGTCCTTTTAGCCTTTTTTAAGATGCGTGTAGCATTTGCTCTTCTCCGGTCGTTAAGAGAGAGGCCTCTTCCAGTTTCCATGACTTTTCCAAGATGGTGGAGAGGGACCTTGCAATAACAGCAGCCAGTTCTCTCCGCACATCCAGATGCAGCCCATCTGGTCTCTTGATGTGACCATCGCTTATTTGGCAAACATTTAGGTACTCTATATATTGGTTGTTAATACTAGCAACCTGCAGTAGCTGTAACAGTACCGAGAAACTGCTAAATAGGATGCTAGAACTGGAAAATCTTGCACAAAAGGATTTTCATTGCGACAGTGGGTGAGTGATGATAGCTTTCTTTATCCCTCTAAAAGTCAGGCTGAAGCGAAGGTTGATCTCATCATCTGTTCCTTGAAATTAAGAATGAATGCACTGCCAAGGCTTCACAATGGTGTAAATCTGTAGTGGCTCCACATTTTAATCAAAAGGTTTTTCATGTGTTTTCACCTCATTTAGTGGTATAGATGCCACTGAAATACTCACGTCTATTAAACACAGTTGACGTTGTGAAATTGCCCCTCAGTATTTCATAAAATCCACCTTCCTGACACCAGCTGAAGGCATTGTCTACACAGAGTCTTTTAGATAAGTTAGCTGCTTTTGACCTTCATCTCAGTGGAATGTAGCTACAGCTTCTGGAGGGACCAGAGCCACTTTAATCTTTCAACTGCAGAAAGCCAAGAAAATATTTAGAGGTAGTTGGTCCTCAGCCTTATGAGATCCTCTGGGGCTACCTCAGGGTTCTGATCTCTTACATTTTCTATTCAATGTGTCTGGATGATACTAGATGGGCAAATAAAAGCTCTAGCTGTGGTGGTATATAGATGTGAAACTGCCAGGTTAAAGGATCAAACTATAGATGATACCAGACTCTAAGTTTCTGTTGTTCCTGTCCAGGTTATATACTGACTGAAAGGAGTCACTACTTATGTTTAGCAACTCAATATGAAAATCTGGAAAAGAGCTAGATGCCTCAGTTCATAGAATAGGCAATATACTTTGGTCTACAGCAAGGATGTTAGTGGTTGGAAGGGACCTCTGTGGGTCACCCAGTCCAACCCCCCTGTCAAAGCAGGGTCACCCAGAGCAGGCTGCACAGGATCTTGTCCAGGCGGGTCTGGAATATCTCCAGAGAAGGAGACTCCACAGCCTCCCTGGGCAGCCTGGGCCAGGGCTCCGTCACCCTCAGAGGGAAGAAGTTCTTCCTCGTGTTCAGCTGGAACTTCCTGTGCCTCAGTTTGTGCCCGTTGCCCCTTGTCCTGTTGGTGGGCACCATTGAAAAGAGTCTGGCCCCATCCTCCTGACACCCACCCTACAGATATTTATATGCATTTATAAGTACTCTTTTTTGTATTGACTATCTCTGCATGAATGCAGCTCTCCAGAGTGAATCTGTTGATGCCAAGGACTCAATGACCACACTGTGTGTGGGGAGAGGAGATTGCTCTGGACTATTTATAGTCTGGTCTCATAGCCTGAATGCCCATGAGTGGCTGGGACATGTCAGTTGTGTTTCTGGAGTTCACCCTTCTGTCTGGTGTCTGAAGGGACCCCAATTTGCACACTCTGATAGTGCCCCAAAGCACTGGGCGAGTGGAAGATTCGCTTCAAAAATATTCCTTCAAAAAGGGACATAAATGCTAACGTAGGCGCAGGCTGAATCACCCGCTGTGAATATTGCTCTTGACTGTAGGAGTTTCCATATCGCTGTTAGTCCAGGCCCTCTCCTTGCCCGGACCCTTCCTGAGACTTGTTAATGTAAGCTTTCAGCTTTTCCCAACAAATTGGTTTGAACTTTCTAACCTCAAAGGTTAAGCCTGCTACTCAGGGAGTATCTTATATTATCCGCCTTTACAAATGGGAAGAGGGCCTGCGTCACCCCAGCTGTAGATGTTTGCTCTGCTCCTGGCAGGATTTTACCAGTGCAGGTTACACCTGTTTGTCATCTGGAATGAGAAATGCAACGTGACCCTCTCTGTAGCAGTGCTGTGTTTATCCGAGAGCTCAAGCTCAGGATTGGGAGATCCTCTGGAGACCGCCTTTCAGCTTGGTATCCTGATTTGTGGCCTCTAATTGTTTGTTTTGAAAATAGAACTGTCACCAGCGTCCCTTGAAAACAGAGCTCTGGGCTTTAACTATGTTGTAGCAGTCACTTGATATTACTGCTAAAATGAGAGAGCATGTTGGTGTTAATTGAGGTCAGCGTCAGATGTGTTTTATTGGCTTCTGATTGCTACCATTACAACATGATTACTACTGCTTACCTTTCTATAACCTCCTTGCTCATCCATTAGATAGTACAGCAGTTAAGCAGGTTTCTTCCCATCAGAATAAATGGCAAATGAGAGATAATGAGAAAGTCGGCTTCTGCTCCTTGAGATTAATAGAAGATTTGTCATTTCACCAGTATAATATCAAGCTGATAGGGCTGAAAAAGATATTATAGCATTTATCTCATTTAAAAAAAGAAAAGGAAAAAAGACAGGGTTATGCATTTAATGGCCTCAAGTTGCACCAAGGGAGGTTTAGATTGGATATTAGGAAAAATTTCTTTACTGGAAGAGTGGTCAGGCTTGGAACAGGCTGCTAATATCCAATCTAAACCTCCCCTGACGCAACCTGAGGCCATTGCCTCTTGTCCTATCGCTGGTTACCTGGGAGAAGAGACCAGCACCTGCCTCACCACAACCTCCTTTCAGATTCACAGAAAAAAATAATTATGTTTGACTAACGAAAACTTGTATTTAACAGCAAGAAACGAGTGATTCATTCACAGAACAACTAAGCATAACTGAAGAATGGTACCTTAAACCCATCTGTTGGAAGACCCTTGGAAGAAGAAAATCATCACTAATCTTTGCATGTCTTTTGATTGAAGTTACTTTAGGGATCTTCTTTCAGAAGGAAAACAACTTTAGCCTATAAACCACTTTGGCCAATGTTTTTCCAAGCCAAAGCATGAGGACACAACTTAGGTGTGTAGAAACAGTTAATTTCATGGGGAATTAGTCTGTATTTCAGGGATCAGGTACAATGTGCTTCAAGCTGCCATTGAAACTCAGAAATGTCTATGGCAAGAATTTTAGTAAAGTGTGTAATATTCTTCAGTATATTTATCTTTGTAGTCATTCTTCTGTTGTGATCTAAGTTTTTATCTGCAACAACACCCAGCAACAGCTGAGGTGACAGCAAAAATGAAAAAACCTGGAAGGTGTACTTGTGCAGGCTCCCGTGAAGCTGATGATAGGTTAGAAATCAAGATGCTATTTGCTTTCATAGAACCATTAAGGTTGGAAAAGACCTCTCAGCTCATCAAGTCCAACCGTCAACCCAACACCACCATGCCTGCTAAACCATGTCCCAGAGTGCCACGTCTATGCACTTTTTGCAAAGGTTTGAAAACGTCCTCTCCCGCTTTTACAGGTGGGAAAATGAAGTGCAGAGATTAAAAATGACAGACTGAGCCAATGACTGTTCCGTCAGCCAAGCCCCACACTAGTGTCCGTGCCACTTCTGGAGCTGGATGTATCTCAGCGACCGAGTGAAAAGTCTCCCACGCGCCAAAACTTGCAGCACCTTTAATGACATTTGCAGGCTGTTGGGTTTTGTAGGCTGGAACCTACCAGGAACCACCATTGTCTTCAGCGGTGAATAAAAATGCGCTGCAGAAAAGCTGCGTGAGAAACATCTTCCTGCTTCCTCATGGGTCTTTTACACTGGGATACTAATGGGAGCAGAAGAATCCACAACTGCCCAGGGACCAGAACAAACCTCAGAAAACTCTCTTTCCTTTCCTTGAAAATCCTGAGAGAATGACTTGAAACGGCAAGAGGAAAAACCTTCAAGTAATATTAGAATTATTTTTTTAAACGAAATTCTAAAGAAAACCTTCTGTTAAAGAAAACCTGTGTCTTTTATAGGGAAAAAATTCCCCTCTTTTTAATCCTTCCCAATTAGAAAACTACAACAGCATAGATAACATTTACACTGATTTTTTGGGGAAAATAGTGCATTTAAGATACAATCAATAGACAAGATTACATCTGAAGGGACAGCAGTTAAAACAAATGTATTTTCTTCCTCCACTTTTGCAGAATAACAGACTAAGTTGATGAGGAGTAAAATCAAAGGCCACCTCCAGGCTTTGCCTCCAGCTGCTCTTTTTCACTTGTGAGCTTGGGAACCTGGGAAGGCAAAAATCAGAAGAGAGAATGTGCAGTGCATTTGGGAACATGACTTTTCCCTAGTGTCTGCATACAGGTGACTGTTGCTCACTGGGCATTTACCTCCTAGTGTGTAAGTCCTCGTATAATCCTGGTAGCTCCCTTTTATAACAAGTTCGCACTGTATTTGTTTGTTGTGCCTGTGCAAGAGTAATGGACTGCTGGTGGGCTATAAGGACAAAGTAGTGGATTTCAGAAAAAAAAAGAAAAATAAAATATTTTAGACCTTCACAGCTGCAGAAAGACAGCCGCCCTCCTCATCTCTGAAGTGGCCTTTGCTTCAAGAAAGCTTGGCCAAGAGCTCACGATTACCCAGTCAGGGGGCTGTTCTTTGCATTCGAGCTGCAGGGCTTTGACACGTAAACCTGGCTTTTACTGGCTGGGAAACTGGTAACCGCGAGGCTGTTGTGGTCTCGACAGCTTCTGTTAGCCGGGGTGCCGAGCTGTAAAATCACGGTGACAAAGGAGGTGGCCGTATGTGTTCGGACACATAGCCCTGATGCGTGTTTTAGACTGGAGTGTAGCCTCTAGGTATATTTAATGTTTTTTTCCTATTTGGAAATCTCTTAACGTTTCCAGCAATATTCCTTGTGGGGAATTCCCCTGGAAATGCCCAGCTTTTCAGAATGACACTTATTTTCTTGGACATTAATTATCCAGGGGGATGTTTATCTTGTTCCTACTTACTTCTGACTTTTAAGGCTGAGATACTTCTTGGAGGCTCTGCAGTCAGTCTTCAACATCACAGCCTATAACGGTACCTTTTACATAGAAATGAGTTACATAAAAATAAATAGAAAAGAAACAAAATAAAGTGTAAAATATAGCACAGAAATTTTGTTTTCCAGGCAAATTTCAAACAAAATCAGGAGATGACAGGCTGTGCTTCTGTGTGATATGACATTTAACGTGAAAAAAAACCAAGTCAACAAGGCCATCAGGGTTCTTACTTCCAGGAAGCAATCTATTTTTAATAGTACAAATGCTTTCCTGTTTTCTCTTCTCCAAGATTTCTCCAGTGCATATGATATTCAATGGTTTAAACGATCATTTTTTTTTCCTTGCCCGTGGTATGCAATCAAGGAGAGAGATCAACATTTGTTATTTATTTTAAGAAAGTCTCTGCACTATATCAGCTGAGTGGGGTAACGCTGATAGGCTTTGTGGTTCACAAATGTCACCCTTGTTCTAGGTGAAAAGCTGCTGCTGCTGCTAGAAATCTCACGCGCTGCGGGCACGTCTAGCGTACGTGGGACACATGTTCTGAGACTGAGAGTGCTCAGGATATCTACTGATCTGCAATTAGATTATCCACGTTATTATTATTTTTAGTTCTTATTGAATGGGAAGCGAGGTGAGCTCAGAAAGAAACCATCAAGTGGCTCCAACTGAGATCACTGATAAATAATTTTTTTTTCATGCAGCAAAAAGCAGAGTAAACACAGCCAGGTCTGCTGTGGTAGCGATGCTTGTAATACAGCAAGGACATCCTTTTCAGACTCCTGTCCAGACTGCTGCAACAGGCAGAGAGCAGGGTGCATTTAGAGACACTTCTCCAGGCTTTACACGATCTCTGTGGCAGCTGCAGCACAGTCTGGGGGTGCCAGGGGAGCAGGGAGAAGCATGGATGTGCATGGCTGCATGTACAGCAGATGCTCTGCTCAAATAGATGATTGGCCAAAGTTTGGGGCCCTGCAGATTAGGAGGAAAATCCGGTGGTGGAGCTGAAGGCCTTTGCTGGATATTGAACATCTACAAGAAAGTCACGTTCCTTGTTTCAGTTCCACGAGAACTTTGGCAGCTCAAGCCAGTCAAGATGCTGGTGTTAGGGTGCAGCGTGATCAGTCCCCGATCTTGCTTTGCAAGGTACCTTTCCCAGTGAGCAGACGCCGTAGCTGTTTCTGAAAGCAGGGTAACTGGATTTGCTGAAAATTGCCCAAACATTGCCCAAACCACTTTTTAAAACCAATCTTCATGTTTGGATATTATACTATTCCTGGCTGTTATTACAAATTCAGAAGATATAATGCTACTCAAATGAATTTTAGAGTTGACCTCTTCCCCGAGCAACGAGATCTCTGCTTTCCAACCCCAATTTTTGCCAGAATCCCTCAGTCTCCAGATGATCTTGCATGTCTTGTCTTTAGGAGTACAGTGTTTGCTAGTCTTATGCATTGTGTACTCAGTAGTGAAACACCTACAATTGCTCTTGACACATCCAGACTTCACCAGAAAGCTGATTTCATACCCTCAGACGCTTGCCCTTCTGCTCCACGTCCCTTCCCTTATTCACTTTAGAGTGATTTGTATTTCTGATGCTCCATCCTCTTCTGCCTTGTGACCTTTTTTATTTTTGCAGCTGAATAGTTGCCCATTACAAACTGAATTTAATTGTTTGCTGGTTCTTCGTGCTTTGTCATGAGTCATACCAGAACTGCTGATTCTCAGCAAGATGCAGAGCTGGAGTTACTAGGCTCATAACGATCTGCACCCATCTGCCTCGCTAGCACCTGCTTCCTTTTCTGGTGCACTACTACGACAAAAAATCTAAGTAACATGGCAAATTCCAGAGCCATTCGGACTCATTTGGCGTTCATCCACTGACCTTGGTCCATAAGTTGAAGACCAGCTGAAAGCCTGCAAGTTGATTCATTGCCAGTTTATCCTGGAAATCCTTGGTAGCTTTCTTATCCGCTACGAATACGTGACTTTGGTGGTCCCCCAGCAGCTCAGGTAGAGTCATCCATTTCCCTCCCAACTCCAAGCCCCCATGCCTTTGTCTTCACTCTCAGCTGTTACCCTGGGTTGCTCATATTTCTGGCTGTCTCCAGGCCACACACTGATCCTCAGGAATCCCAGGCCCCGGAGGTAAGAGAAGAAGCCTACAAAGAGGACGACTTTCCCTTGGTCGAGGAGGACTGTGTGAGGGATCGCTTAAGTGATCTGGATGTCCACAAATCCATGGGCCCCAATGGAATGCACCCACGAGTGCTGAGGGAGCTGGCGGATGTCATTGCTGAGCCACTCTCCATCATCTTTGAGAGGTCCTGGAGGACAGGAGAGGTGCCCGAGGACTGGAGAAAGGCCAGCGTCACCCCAATCTTCAAAAAGGGCAAGAAGGAGGACCCAGGGAACTACAGGCCGGTCAGCCTCACCTCCATCCTGGGAAAGGTGATGGAGCAGCTTATCCTGGAGGCCATCATGAAGCAAGTGGAAGAAAAGAAGGTTATCAGGAGTAGTCAGCATGGATTCACCAAGGGAAATCATGCCTGACCAATCTGATAGCTTTCTACGATGACATGACTGGCTGGGTAGACGAAGGGAGAGCCGTGGGTGTTGTCTACCTGGACTTCAGCAAGGCTTTCGACACAGTCTCCCATGATATCCTCCTAGGGAAGCTGAGGAAGTGTGGGCTGGATGAGTGGTCGGTGAAGTGGATAGAGAACTGGCTGAACGGCAGAACTCAGAGGGTTGTCATCAGCGGCGCTGAATCTAGTTGGAGGCTGGTGACAAGTGGTGTCCCCCAGGGGTCAGTACTGGGCCCAGTCTTGTTTAACTTCTTCATCAACGACCTGGATGAAGAGTTAGAATGTACTCTCAGCAAGTTTGCTGACGACACCAAACTGGGAGGTGTGGTAGATACACCAGAAGGCTGTGCTGCCATTCAGCGTGACCTGGATAGGCTGGAAAGCTGGGCAGAGAGGAACCTGATGAGGTTCAACAAGGGCAAGTGCAGGGTCCTGCACCTTGGGAGGAACAACCTCATGCACCAGTACAGGCTTGGGGTGGACCTGCTGGAGAGCCGCTCTGCGGAGAGGGACCTGGGCGTCCTGGTGGACGACAGGTTAACCATGAGCCAGCAGTGTGCCCTGGCTGCCAAGAAAGCCAATGGGATCCTGGGGTGCATCAAGAAGAGTGTGGCCAGCAGGACGAGGGAGGTTCTCCTTCCCCTCTACACTGCCCTGGTGAGGCCTCATCTGGAGTACTGTGTCCAGTTCTGGGCTCCCCAGTTCAAGAAAGATGAAGAGCTACCGGAGAGAGTCCAGCGGAGGGCTACGACGATGATGAGGGGACTGGAGCATCTCCCCTACGAGGAGAGGTTGAGGGAACTGGGCTTGTTCAGCCTGAAGAAGAGAAGGCTGCGAGGGGACCTTATCAATGCTTACAAATATCTGAAGGGTGGGTGTCAGGAGGATGGGGCCAAGCTCTTTTCAGTGGTGCCCAGTGACAGGACAAGGGGCAATGGGCACAAACTGAAGCAGAGGAAGTTCCGTCTGAACATGAGGAAGAACTTCTTCCTCTGAGGGTAACGGAGCACTGGCCCAGGCTGCCCAGGGAGGTTGTGGAGTCTCCTTCTCTGGAGATATTCAAGCCCCGCCTGGACAAGGTCCTGTGCAGCTTGCTCTAGGTGACCTTGCTTCGGCAGGAGGATTGGACTAGATGACCCACAGAGGTCCCTTCCAACCCCTACTATTCTGTGATTCTGTGATTCTGTGATGGTCTGTACCATCCAGGTGATTCAGTCTGTCTTCCAAGGGACTATTCTGCAACACCGTGAGAGGTTTCGCCATTCATGCAAGGGCATTGACAGGCATTCCCATCTCAGGAATGACCTAGATGAGGGGACAGAGTGCACACTCAGTAGGTCTGCAGAGTACAAAATCAGGAGGAGTGGTTGATACACAGATCAATGTGCTGCCATGCAGATGGACCTGGACAGGCCGGAGATATGGGCTGACATGAACCTTATGAAGTTCAACAAGGGAAAATTTGAAGTCCTGCAATTGAGGAGGAATAACTCAGATCCCAGTAGAGGCTGGGGGCCAAAGGGCTGGAAAGCAGCTCTGCAGAGGTGACCTTGAGGGTCCTGGTGAACATCAAGTTGAATATGAGCCAGGAATGTGCCCTTGCAGCCAAGGAAGTCAACAGCTTCCTGGACTGCAATGGGAAGAGTGTCTCCAGCAGGCTGAAAGGTCCTGTGCAGCCTGCTGTAGGTGACCCTGCTTTGGCAGGAGGGTTGGACTAGATGACCCACAGAGGTCCCTTCCAACCCCTACTATTCTGTGATTCTGTGGGATCCTTCCCCTCCGCTCATTGCTGGTGAGGCAGATCTGGAATGCTGGGTCCAGTTGTGGGCTTCCCAGTACAAACAGGACGTGTACATACTGGAGTGTGTCTGGAAAAGGGCCATGAAGGTGACTAAGGAACAGGAGCATCTCCCATACGAGGAAAGCCTGAGAGAACTGAGACTCTTCATTCAGCCTGGAGAAGAGAAGGCTCAGGGGGAACTTAGCAATGCGTTCACATACCTGATGGGAGGGAGTAAAGAACAAGGAGCCAGGCTTTTCTCAGTGGTGTCCAGCAGCAGGGCAAGAGGCAATGGACACGAACTGAAACACAGGAGCTGTGCTCCCACCTGGACAAGGTCCTCTACAGCCTACTGTAGGTAACCCTGCTTTGGCAGGAGGGTTGGACTAGATGACCCACAGAGGTCCCTTCCAACCCCGACTATTCTGTGTGATTCATTCTGTGTGAGCTTCCCTGTGAATGTCAGGAAACACTTTTTTACTATGAGGGTGACCGAGCACTGGCACAGCTTGCACAGAGAAGCTATGGAGTCTCCATCCTTGGAGATATTCAAAATCTCACAGGGCATTGTTGTGAGCAACCTACTCTGAGCACAGAGTTAGACCAGACGATCTCCAGAGGTCCCTGCCAGCCTCGTCCATTCTCTAATTCTGTGATCTTTGTGGTATCTGAAGTGGGATGATTCAGTCTCTCCCCTTTCTATGATTAGAAACAGATTGGAAAATAGTCATAATAATCATAAAACTGACCTGATCCTTTATTCTTGTGGATAACTTCTACAATAGCCTGCAAAACTTCTGTTTTCCTTCGGGAAATATTTCTGTTTTTTTCTTACGTCCTTGTAGGAGCTCATTTCTGCTAACAAGAGCCAAGCTGGGCAGAGGTTTCCTAGTGCCTCCGTATTTCTGGTCCATAGCAGCTAGGCTGCTATTCTTGTTTTTCCAAACTGGGAAAGTTGCAGCTCAACTTCCCGTTTCTCTAAGAGCTCATTGATTTTATCCAAGCTTAAAAAAAGCATCCCAGGCAAAATACCTTTTCTGTGTTATTTTTATGAACCCTTCAGCTTCTGTTTGAAAGTCTTCTGCTAAACAGCCAGCCTTTATTCGGGTGCTTCTTTAAATCCATGCATCATGGATGAAGTTTAAGGTATGGGAGAACCTCTACTATTTGTTCATTCTTGGTTCAAGAGGACCACAAAGCCCTGTTATCTTTCCACAAGAAAGCAGTCACAATCCCTGGCACTAGCTAATACTCGCTGAAGCTCATGGCTCCCCAGGAAGCGAAAATCAGGGGGTGGGGTCAGGTATCATGTATAAACTTATAGATATAAGCAGACATAAACTTCTCAGGAAACGCAATGCACCTTTTTCCTGAATTTCCATGAATTCAAATAGGAAAAGGATTAGATCTTTTACCTAGAAGTCCAAACACTTTTCTTGTCCCATTAGCTTCACTTCTTCTGGGAGCAGCAATATGAAAGTCCAGTGTCTACTGCTCCTGCATCTTCATTATTAGTACCTCTTGCCTTTCTGCTGCTTTTCTCCTAATATCAGTTCAAATGAGCAATGCCTGACCTTTGGCATCGCTGAGTTATTTCCTAGGACATGCAAGTGTACAAGGTGAGCCACAGAAACAGGTAAATGCTTTGGTTAGAGCCATCTGTAGCCTCCTGTTTCGCTAGTGGCTGCTTGGACCTGACTGCCTAGAAAAGCCTGATGGCTTCTTGATATTTTCCTTCAGTAAAAATGGACCAAATATAGGGAAGCTGTGCAATACATAACAAGGTGCCATGGACCTGGGTTTCACAGGCTCTAGACTTGGTAAGACAGATGTCACAAGCAATGCTCTGTTCCCCAGACAGAATCACAGAATCACAGAATGGTCGGGGTTGGAAGGCACCTCTGTGGGTCACCCAGCCCAACCCCCTGCCCAAGCAGGGTCACCCAGAGCAGGCTGCACAGCACCGCATCCAG
Source organism: Opisthocomus hoazin (assembly GCF_030867145.1). NCBI lineage: Eukaryota > Metazoa > Chordata > Aves > Opisthocomiformes > Opisthocomidae > Opisthocomus > Opisthocomus hoazin. The sequence goes on from NC_134418.1 coordinate 84,164,581, forward strand.
GCGGGGCTGGAATATCTCCAGAGAAGGAGACTCCGCAGCCTCCCTGGGCAGCCTGGGCCAGTGCTCCATCACCCTCAGAGGGAAGAAGTTCTTCCTCGTGTTCAGCTGGAGCTTCCTCTGCTTCAGTTTGTGCCCGTTGCCCCTTGTCCTGTCACTGGGCACCACTGGAAAGAGTCTGGCCCCGTCCTCCTGACACCCGCCCTTGAGATATTTATAAACATATATTAAGTCCCCTCTCAGCCTTCTCTCCTCCAGGCTGAACAAGTCCAGCTCCCTCAGCCTCTCCTCGTAGGAGAGATGCTCCAGTCCCCTCACCATCCTTGTAGCCCTCCACTGGACTCTCTCCAGTAGCTCCTCATCTTTCTTGAACTGGGGAGCCCAGCACTGGACACAGCACTCCAGATGGGGCCTCACCTGTGTGTGTAGCATCTGATGACCCGTAGAGACACCGCGCTTTCAAACAAGAAATCGCTAATGATGAGATATACGTAGCATTATGGATTAACACAGATTTACCCCAAGCCAAAATACACTGAAATATCAATTATTAAGCAATAACATGGGTTATTTTTCCTTTTCACTGTTCAGGAACTCACACTGTCGAAGTAACCCAAAGCTGTAGCTGATTCCACATCACTGACCCCTAACTGCAAAGATTTAGGTGCTGACCGCAGCTTTTCAATGCAAAATATTGCTCTGCACTGGCATCTGCAAGTAAGTTTCTGCAGCTGACATTCTCTGCTGCATGCATTAATTTTTAATTCCTTCACTTTCATTATCTGCAAATAGTGATTTTTCCATTATAGTTGTAAAGGGGCAGCCAAAAAAAAAAAGAGGTACAAAACAACAAATGGCCACTGGGCAGGAAATGAATCACTCTGGCTTTGAGCGTGCTAACTACAGATACTGCAAATATACAGAAACGCTTTGAAAACTTTCCAAGGACAACGCTCTGGTAGAACTATAACATGTATTCTGGGGATCTGGATGTATTATTACACAACTCTTTGAAAACAAAAAACAAACGAAGCATGCAGTAAAAAACCCGGGGATGTGTTTGGATGGGAACTTTTGTTTCTAACGGGTTGACATCTACTGCTCTCAAGCAGTGCTCTGTAGCCAGATCTCTGTTCTCCTTTCTAGGAAGGACTCAGCAGACTACTGAATGAGAGTCAGGTTAACTCCTGCCAGAGAACTGTCTTTTTTTCTGCACATCGGTATCATCCCCCAAGGATGCTGCAGTAACATGTTCCCAGACAGAGATCTGTTTTGTTATAGAATATGTGGCTATTTTTTTTCCGAAATGAAAATTAAGAGGTTTCTCTGTCTCCTGCTGTGACACTTGGCATTTTTCAGAGCGTGTCTCTGATCATTTGCCATCACATTGATTGTTCACATAATGTTTCCAGTTTGATTTGCTTGATGGGATCCCACTTGCTCAAGAGGGCTGAAGATATATAGAACCATAGAATCATAGAATCACAGAATCACAGAATGGTCGGGGTTGGAAGGCACCTCTGTGGGTCATCTAGTCCAACCCTCCTGCCGAAGCAGGGTCACCCAGAGCAGGCTGCACAGGACCTTGTCCAGGCAGGTCTTGAATATCTCCAGAGAAGGAGACTCCACAGCCTCCCTGGGCAGCCTGGGCCAGGGCTCCGTCACCCTCAGAGGGAAGAAGTTCTTCCTCGTGTTCAGCTGGAACTTCCTCTGCTTCAGTCTGTGCCCATTGCCCCTTGTCCTGTCACTGGGCACCACTGAGAAGAGCTTGGCCCCATCCTCCTGACACCCACCCTGCAGATATTTATAAGCATAGAATCATAGGTTGGAAGAGACCTTTAAGATCACCAAGTCCAACAGTCAACCCAACACCCCCATGCCTGCTAAACCATGTCCTGAAGTGCCACGTCTACATGTTTTTTGAACACCTCCAGGGATGGGAACTCTACCACCTCCCTTGGCAGCCTGGTCCAATATCTGACCACTCTTTCAGTAAAGAAATTTTTCCTAATATCTAATCTAAACCTCCCCTGAAGTTAAAATCAAGTTTGTCTCAGAAACTTTTCAGTCTCCTCTACTCTTACATTTTAACCAGAGCAGAATATTTAAAGAAAAGCTGCAAGCTATGGGCATAATTCAATCCTAACTCATCCTCATTGCTCAATTCAAGTGACGGGGAACACAAGCAGCTCAGATAGGATGCATTAATTCCCAACATTTTACATTGTATCAGTAGTAGAGGTTATGTTTATTTCATTATCTTTTTAGATATGTGCAGAAGACTGTCTAAAAATCAAATAAACTATTGACCTTCTTTTGGAGACTTCTTCATTGTGACTCCTGTTTAAGCTGCCCAGATCTGGCCAGGATAAGAGGTGACTCAACCAGGGGGGGAAAAAAAAAACCCAACAAAGTAAAACATCTGTGGTTCATTTTGAAAACATCATAACAAACAATATAAAGTGTGAAAGTTCATGCAGCTTTATTTGAACAGCCTAACTCAGACCAAGCTTGCTGTGTTTCTCTTCCCTCAAACCAAGCACAGAATTAGGTTTGTCATAGCTGTTTGGCCTTCACTTGGGTCTGCAGCTGGGTCACATCGCAAATGCGGGGTTGTTGGAGAGTTTGTTATTTAAAAAAAAGCCCAAGGGGAGAAAAAACAGTAAGTAACAGCTGTTACTTACTCAAAAGAGAATTTTAGACTAAGATATTTTGTCTCCTCCTATTATTAGTCCTCCAACACAAGGGCTGATCCACCCATGCAGGTGGGACGTGGGGTGCCATCTGCCTCCAGGCACTGCTTCCCCTCACCCACAGCATCCCTCGGCACAGCCCAGGTGAGTGGGGATCTGTCACGCAGCACGTTCACCTCCGCTCTTGCTGCACGGCCGTTTCTTCTCCCAAGAGCGCTTCGGCCTCGGGAGTTCCCAGAGGGGGTCCAGTGCTCAGCTGGACTCGGCAAGAAGTGGAGAATTCACCACTTCCCCAGCAGTCTGCTGCCACTGATAATTGCCATTGATCAAACACTGTGATCAGATCTACGCGGCTTTGGCTTCCAGCTGCCAGTTCCTTCTATGCCTCTGAGCTCTGGATTTTTCTCCCTGTGAAGGTAAATTCACCATAATCAAACCTCCTTTCATTGTTCCCATTCTCCCTCTTTCACTGCAACCTGCTCCAGCACTTTCTCCTGAACTGCAATGTCCCTCCTAAAATGTGATCTCAGAGCTGTACACGGTCTCCATTAACTCTGATTTACACAGAGGAACATGGTCCTCTGCTGCTTCTCCCTTGCATATGCCTTCAAAGCTGATACTAAACCTCTGTGGCTGCTACAGATGAGGATTATTTTTTGTGCACAGTAATTCCTATGGTATTCCAGGGTACTGAATCAGCTGATCCCAAAATAGTAAAGCTGGGTCTTTTCTTCATCTTACCTGTTAGGTTGTCAGCACGTGGAAAAAAGGCACTAGCTTCAAACTGTTGATGCTGATAGGAAAACAGACTGGTGTAAAGTTTTTGGATGTAGAGATTGAGTCTTACTTCCCATCTTGCACAGCACTTGCTTAGTGCTGTGGGATCCCACCCTGCTTCTGTTCTCCATCATTATCACATACACAAAATAATAAAGTCGAGATTAATGAGTGGGACCAACAACTCTCCATCAGCTGCTTCACATTTTTCTTCCACAGCATCGAGACTGGGGCTTGATGCTGCAATGACAAAACTGTAGTTTCACAGGAAAGCCCAAGAAGCTAACTAAAACACTCCTGGAAGTATGAAACTAAACAGTATTTCTTGAAATACTGCGCCTGGAGTCCAGCGTCCAGCTCTGGAGCCCCCAGCACAAGAAGGACATGGAGCTGCTGGAGCGGGGCCAGAGGAGGCCATGAAGATGATCCGAGGGCTGGAGCACCTCTCCTACGAGGAAAGGCTGGGAGAGCTGGGGCTGTTCAGCCTGGAGAAGAGAAGGCTCCAGGAGCCTTAGAGCAGCTGCCAGTACCTGAAGGGCCCTGTAGGAAAGATGGGGAAAATATTTTCAGCAGGCCTGTTGTGATAGGACAAGGAGCAATGGCTTTAAACTAAGGGAGGGGAGATTCAGACTAGATATAAGAAAAAAAATTATTACCATGAAGGTGATGAAACCCTGGCACGGGTCGCCCAGAGAGGTGGAGATGCCCCATCCCTGGAAACCTTCCAGGCCAGGTTGGATGGGGCTCTGAGCAACCTGGTCTGGGTGGAGATGTCCCTGCTCATTGCAGGGGCGTTGGGCTAGAGGACCTCTGAAGGTCCCTTCCAGCCCAAAGCATTCTATGATTCTATGATTCCACTAAATATAGAGCTCTTACCTGGCCCAGGAAGAAGTACTTAGTGCTGGGGTTTTAGGAGGAAAACACTGGATATTTCCTAACTGCTGTAGTCTCTGAGGAACAACAAAGGTTGTTAGTTCAAACGTCATCTGGTCTGGTGCTCTCAGCAGGGATTTCCCTGCTTGTAATGCAAAAGGAGGAGGTGGAATGTGGATAGAAGGTGACAAACGTGAGCAAGTAGCTGCTAAAGGGGAAGCATCTGACACAAAGAGGGGTGACTAAATGAAGTTATATCTCTGCTGTGCTTAAATCCATGTATGTGATGCTGAACACTCTCATACATGGATTTGAGCACGTATACTCAAATATACGTGCTCATATACGTGAAGGAGACTGTGGGGGAGTCTTAACAGTCTCATACCACTGCAGACACTGGTCTCCTGCCTAGCTTTGCACAGCCTCCAGTGCCCTCTGCCCCCTCAGAAACCCTTCTTCACTCACATTGCTCCTGGGCTTTTATTACACATTTCTTCGCTCTGATCGGCAGCATCAAAATGCTTTTTAATTAAGCCGTCACTAAAGAGATTATTGCAGAATGCAAAAGGTAATAGGCATAAAACTAAGAGAAACCTGGATATGGTGGTCATAGAGATTTTAAAGTTCACAATGCAATGAAAAAACTTTTATTTGTAAGTCACAATGTAAATAACAAATTCAGGTATCACTCAAGCACAGTGTTCGTGTTATTGGCAAATATTTGCACTGGGAGATTTAATGAGCTTCTAAAAAATAACCCGTTCATGCAAGCCCGTGTAAATTCTTCTTCATAAAATATGGAACCTGGATATGTATGGAGAATAGTAGACAAGCCCCTGAAAATGAGAAAATAGAGATTTGGGATGATGCGCCAAGAGACAGGAAGGCAGTGACTGCTTTCAGAGTGAGGTGACAAAGGAAGAACAGCAGACAAGGAAGGTGACCTTCCCTAGCAGCAGTGGTTTGGATAGGTTGTTAAAGGTGTAGTTCCCTCCCAGGAGACCAGCAAAAATACTGGAAGATAACTGGAAAGTGACAAAAATCTGGGGAAGTTTTTAGTGGCTTATTGCAACACGCCAAGATAAAAAGGGCAGTCTCTGGGCAAAGTGAATCCAAAGTCTTCCAAAACCAAATTACCTTCATGCTAACGGTTTTCTGAGTACTGATGTTTTACAACAGAGAGTAGAAACTGCTGACTTCAGTGGATCTCCTTCTACTTCTCTGGCATAAGTAAAAGCACATAAAAAAAAGGAAAAATAAAAAACATGTATTTTTTTGGCAAGTGACATGTCTATTTATGGAGTTGCATTGCTTGTTGTTTAAAAATATTGTATCAGAGCTAGGTTATCAAAGTTCCCTGAATGGCATTCAGTGCTCCTGGTGTTCTTGTACCCCATCAGCTCACTGCTCGCTTGCTGTCCTTCTGTAAAACTGGTTGTACCCGATGTTATATTAGTGATTCTTACTAAAATGCTTCATTCTGCCAGTACTGTATGGACTGTGCTATGAGATCCAGGTCATCAGTGCACCTCAACTCCGTTAAGACTAAGCAGGAGAAGTGGATCACTTCTCAAAAAAGAAAAAGAAAAAATAAAAGTTGACAATACTTAATGCTCAAGTTATCAATGGCATATTAAGTCAGTAGCTGAGAATTATTTTTAAATTTAAGTTTATATTGCATATACAGCAACGCAATATATACTTTCACGCAACGCATCCAAGAACCTTCAATAAAATATTTTAAAGGGTGTTGTGAAGCACGGAGAACATGCAATCAAACCACATCAGCGTAATTAAGCTCCTTCATGTAGAAAAGCAGCTCTGCACTCGCAGTGTGGCTCGTTTTCCCTGAAGGCAGGCTGGAAGCATTCCCATCCCACTGCATCCCTTCGCCACTGGTATTTTCCCCGGGAGCAGGCAGCGTGCCCAGCAAGGTGAGCGTTCCTCGAGCTCCAGAGCCATCTACTGTCCAAGGGCAGGGCTCCCGCAAACAGCTCTTCATTTTTAATTCCCCAAACCTTTCCCCCTTCCATGCTTTAAAGAGATTATCAGCATTTCTCAGGCTCCTTGGTGCTCTCTGTATTACCTTCTTTTCTCTTCCTTTCCCTTTCAGTCTTTAGAAATCTTTGGGCATGAAAGGACTGCCTGGCCACGCCGGCTGCCCCTTCCCCGTACACAAACGCCACATCCAACTTTCTGTGTTTGTTTCTTCCTTAGGATAGAAAAGCTGAAGGAACAGAAAACAGGGAAGTCATAGAATCACAGAATTATAGAATGCTTTGAGTTGGAAGGGACCTTCAGAGGTCCTCTAGCCCAGCCCCCTGCAGTGAGCAGGGACATCTCCACCCAGACCAGGTTGCTCAGAGCCCCATCCAACCTGGCCTGGAATGTTTCCAGGGATGGGGCATTGACCACCTCTCTGGGCAACCCGTGCCAGGGTTTCACCACCCTCATGGTAAAAAATTTCTTCCTATATCTAATCTAAATCTACCCTTTCTTGCTCCTCTAAGGTCTCCCCACAGCCTTTTCTTCTCCAGGCTGAGCAGCCCCAACTCCCTCAGCCTGTCCTCGTAGGAGAGGTGCTCCAGCCCTCGGATCATCTTCGTGGCCCTACTCTGGACCTGCTCCAACAGCTCCATGTCCTTCTTGTGCTGGGGGCTCCAGAGCTGGACACAGGACTCCCGGGGGTGTCTCACCAGAGCAGGGCACAGGGGCAGAATCCCCTCCCTTGCCCTGCTGGCCATGCTTCTCTTGATGCAGCTGAGGACACAGCTGGCCTTCTGGGCTACGAGCACACATTGGTGGCTGATGTCCAGCTTTTCATCCCCCAGCACCCCCAAGTCCTTCTCTGTAGGGCTGATCTCAATCCCCTCATCCTCCAGCCTGTGTTGATAGTGCGACCCAGATGCAGGACCTTGCATTTCACCTTGTTGAACCTATATATCTATAGGCATGGAGCTGAGCAAAGATCCTTCTATCAGATCCTCTGCAATAATTCAGGGGTCTATTATACCTGGTCTATCCTGTCCCTAAAAACATCCAGAACATCCCTATTCCAAAGGCAGGCATTTCATATTCTCTCTGACCATCCTTTCCCCTGTGGTTGCTCATTTTCACTTGGGCAGTTTGCCCACAAGTTTGCCTTCAGTCTGTTTCTTGCCAATTTAAGTGGATTCTTTTTGTCCTGCCTTGGAAAAAAACAGAGGCCTTTGACCTGTGCTGTCTTTGTTGTAACATTTACCTGCTGGTGGACGTGCCTTTCCCACTGCTTTTTCTCTGTACAAAGCAAGTGTAAATCTTACAGTCCCCTCTGCCCCATGGGGCGTGCAGGACCCCTTTGCCACACTTTCTGCTCTCCCTTAAGTTGTCTCCTTGTCTACCCCTTACTCCAAGAGCCATGGCAGAGCTGGATGCTGCTCCAGCCAAGGCTTCACTAGTGCAGCATGAGGGTAGCACCAGGGCTGCCTATGCCTTACAGACCATCCAGCTGGTGCTGAGCTTGGGTGGCCACCTCAGGTGGGGCAGAAAGAGTTTGAAGGGCTGCAGAAAACACAGAATACAGCAAGTAAAGAGACGTCTGAGCTCAGGGTGCTCAGAAAAACAGGACTACAGGGTCGAATGGGAAATAGTATGGGCAGTTCCAGGTAACTCATGAATGCTGGTGGCCCTCTGGGTCGGGAGGAGTAATGTATGTAACATGTATATGCATGTGCACATATCCTATATTCACAAATGCTGAATATTTCAATTCACTCTATACAAGATAATCCTTAATTGCTCTAGAGATGGAATAATACTGTATCATTTGACAGACTGGAGAACAGGTTCGCTAAATGTAGGTATGGCTTTATCTCATCACCAAGGTACTTGTTTCCGGCAACAGAAAGGGTTTATGTAGATCTCTGTTCTGGGTCTACTAATCAACAAATAACAAAGAACAAGAAGTCTGGAGCTGGAAAGCTTCCCTATTCCAAAGCTAGGTCTGACTGCGTGACATTTGGCTGCTGGTGATGTGTTTCATTTGTATGTACGGTGGTATATGTTATCCAGTATGATCTGCAGAAGACAGGCAGCTCTACCCCAAACAAGGCCAGACCTCAGAGGGATGGCTTTTCTACTCAGCTCCAGCTAAAGCAGGTTTCAGTGATCCACTTTGGAAGCAACGAAGAGATAAATAATATACACAGGCTGCCATCCAATAACAGGGACAAACATAAATAAAGAGCCGAAAGGGTCCAGTGATAGGAGGGATATAGTTACCTAGACATATGAATGTGCATGTTAGAGAGGCATTTATCACCCGTGCCTCTGTTTAGGCATCTGGAAATAACAAGTCCAACAGGATTTTCAAAGCAAGCTGGCAGAAGGTGGGTAACCTCAGATCTCCGCTGAGATGGTTTCTTTTTAGGCTGGTTTCCTAAGAAACGAAGTGTGTGTGATCATGCTGTCTGTCTCCCACTAATTACTTCTGAACCTGCTGGCCAGGTCTGACGGAAAGCTGGCAATCTCAGAGATATGAAATTTCTGTATGTTCCATTAAAACGAGTCACTGGGTGGAGGAAAGAGACCCAAATGAGGATCTCCACAGAGAGACAAGTCATCGAGTGAGGTCAGCTGTTCTCGCTATGGTTTGGTCTACCAGCTGGGCACTAAGTAGGTATTGGGCAGCCAATAAATCAATAAATTGCAGACCCAGGCACAGCACAGGTCGCTACCTTTTGGGACTGTGTTGTGTCCAGCTGCTGGGCAGAAACTGGGTGTCTCTAAGGGAAAGGGGGAGTATGAAATAGATGGTGGCACTGGAAAGGAGACCTCTTACTCGGAGGAATATGAACTGCTGTTCATGTTGCTGGTGAGTCAAAGATGCTGGACCCTCTGCAGTGGTGTAAATTAGACATCTGCTTCCTCCTCTGCTACTCTATTAAAAGGTATAATTTGTTTAAATAAAATATCTTAGATTGGTCTTAGATTTTGTTTGTGTTAGATATCCAGCAATCAACAATTTTATTAGTTGGAAATTGCTGTTTGGGGAAAAAAAAATCACTTGCCTTATCTTAAAATAAAAGGCATTTGTAAAAACCTGTGGCTCACAATAGATTTTGGGACATTTTAGGACCATGGGAATGGATGCACTTTCAGACAGGCTGCTACCTCGCAGATGGAAGATGTTAGCAGGACACGAAAATGGGAAAAATAAGGTGGTGTTTTGCACGTCTGTCCCCTGGAGACCTCCATCCCTCGGTGTGCTGAGGGGCATAGGCTGCCCGGCTGCTGCAGGTTCTCCCCTCGGGAGCAAGGAGGGACCACAGAGGTGCCAGCGACCTGGGTAACACAAGGCTGTGCCACTGATTGCCTGACAGCACCCACCAGTACATGAAAGCACCCGTTTACTCCAGGCCTTTCTGTAGAAGCTGCAGTTTAACGGGGTTATTGGGACATATAGAAGTCTCTGCCTTACAGCTTTTTTTTGTGGATTCCTGCTGTTTCTGGCTAGAGTGAGGTAGAGAAGGTATTGCTAAATCCTCCCATTACTTTTCCTTCACATAAGCTTAACCTGTTGCTGAAGAAAGATCAGAAAGCACATTTTAAGACCAGAAAACAAGGTTAAACCACAGGCTATTATCAGTAAAACCAGAATGAAGAGCTGCTTGCTATTCCTGGACAACAAGTGTATGGTTTGTTACAAGAATACAAGCAAACCCAATGTGTTTTCCCCCTTATTTGTTCCTATCCTTGCTGCTGTGACACACCTGAGGGGAGAAGCAATTGATCAATCTAAAATCTACATTTCTGCACATTGTATATAGCATACACCCATGGAAAGCCCTTGGACCTTCTCTGGGGATGAGTTCTCTGCATTTATAATGTGACCATGCAATGTCAGATGTGTCACCTGAGCTCTCCCAACCTTCAAAAAAGATGACAGCAGGTCCTGCTCTGTCTTCCTAGACACACCTGAGGGCAGGGAGACCTCCACAGCCAGCAGCGCCAGCAGCTCTTGGTTCGCTGGTATCCTCCCACGCCGGTGAAGCTGGAAGCTCTTGTGGTATCCAAAGTGGAAGAGGTATTCGGACCAGCATATGAAATGTCTGCAGTGGTCTGACAGTGTGGGTTGTGCTCCCTGTACTCTCTGCCCAGTACAGGTGGTGAAGGAACCTGAGGCAGAGCAGGCACCTCAGTGGGACCCATTGCTGGTCTGTCCCAAATCCCCCTCTACCTCCCATCTTACCAAAGCTCGGCCCTGAGCTCTTGATGGCACTGGCTGTGGCCTTCCCACACTGCTGAGATCTGCAGCTACTCATTAAAGACCAACCCTTGGTGAAACCTTCTAGTGAATCTCCTGTGGTCCCGTGTTCCCCCCCTCTCAGCAGCCTGTGTTTCTTCTCCCCTTTAGCAAGCTCCTTAGGCAGGTCATGGTTTTGGTATAGCTGCTCTCTTCATTGATATTTCTGGTATGGCATCATGTCAGATGCTTCCTTGAAATGAAAACAGAGCAAATCTGCTGGGAAATTCAGCTGTCTTGTCAAAAGAAGATACTGGGATAGTGTGGCACTACCTGCCTTTCAGCAAAACCACGCTGCTTTTTGCCCTGTTTGTAGCTTACCTTCATGTCTTGAATTGCAGTTTCCTCCCTACCAGGTGACAACTCTTGGGAGGGAAGAGCCCTGTACTTGGACTGGGCTACCACCAGTCCTCATCCCTCTTGTGAAGAGTAGGGTCCTCGAGCTGGAAAAAACTGGGGGTGTTCCTCAGTAATTACCAGCACCTTTGGTCATAAACTGGAATTAGCTCGTCACAAAAAATCTGCACCAGTATCATAGCCTGATGTGCTAGTGTTGTTTTTCTGTAAAACAAAAGAGGCAGGCAGCAGTAAGGAGTCTTACTGGAGCTGCTGGGTGGACTAACTGATCCATTTCTGTGCTGGAAAGAAGCGTGTGTAAACATCTTTCTTTCCAGCAACAGTGGTTAGATGAAGAGATGGATGAAATTTCTTTTATTCAGAAATGATTAGTGAAGACGTCACTCAAAACATGAGCACTGTCTGGAACAAGCCATTGAGATGCCAGTGGTGATATAACCACCATTCACACTACCTGGTACCAGATTCCTGCTTCTGCAGAGTGACAGGGTGTGTTTGACCTCTCTGCTGTTACTGCCAGGCACTAAGAGTCCTAGTCCACTAAATATCTGAAGGGTGGGTGTCAGGAGGATGGGGCCAAGCTCTTTTCAGTGGTGCCCAGCGACAGGACAAGGGGCAATGGGCACAAACTGAGGCACAGGAAGTTCCATCTGAACATGAGGAAGAACTTCTTCCCTCTAAGGGTGACGGAGCACTGGAACAGGCTGCCCAGGGAGGTTGTGGAGTCTCCTTCTCTGGAGATATTCCAGACCCGCCTGGACGCGGTGCTGTGCAGCCTGCTGTAGGTGACCCTGCTTCAGCAGGAGGGTTGGACTAGATGACCAACAGAGGTCCCTTCCAGCCCCTACTATTCTGTGATTCTGTGATTCTGTGATTCTCACCATGGTGGGTGCCAGAGTTTCCTGGGAATCACATTCGGTTTGCAAGAAAAACCTTCTTGGTCCCTTTGAGATCCTCACAGGTCAACCAGCTGCAGTGGGTCGGCTCTTCCCATTCTCTCCCCAAGGCACAACCTTCATTCCCAGCATCACATATCTCTGGGGAGAGACGTAGGCCGGGTGTAGCCAGGACGAGAGTTCACTCCTCTGGATGTGGAGGCGGAGGACTGTTCTCTTTTCTCTGCACCTGAAGGCTGGGTGACGGCCACGTGATGTGAGGAAGTCTGGTTAGGTCATATGAGATGTTCACATTCTCTTTGGCCGATGGACAAGTCTTGTTTCCCATGAAGAGGAAACAATGACGGGATTATGCAGGCTGTAGTCTTGCACCCTTGGTCGGGTGCAGGGTAGACAGAGGGAGAGAGGATATGGTTGCAGATCATTGCTCATTTTTAGCAAAAAGCCCAGCACATTGGAAACGGCGTCTTTTGTCTTTCAAACAATGTCCAGAGCTAATATAGGAGAATTACTGCGATATTGCGGCCCCATGCAGCGGGTGCTCCCTGCTCCCACTACACTGGAGGGAAGTGATTGTTTCTGAGTAAGCACCAGTAACCAGGGCCCTGAGTCTCTCTGAATTCAGAAAGAATTATCAGCAGCAAGTTTCACTGCTGTTCTTCTGGAGCTTTTCAGCTGCCGTTCTGCAGCAAGGAGATAAACACAAGCCTTATGAGGAAGCCTACACGAGGAAGAACTTCTTCACTCTGATGGAGCCCTGGCACAGGCTGCCCAGGGAGGTTGTGGAGTCTCCTTCTCTGGAGATATTCCAGACCCTCCTGGACAAGGTCCTGTGCAGCCTGCTCTGGGTGACCCTGCTTCGGCAGGGGGTTGGACTGGGTGACCCACAGAGGTCCCTGCCGACCCCTACAGCTCTGTGATTCTGTGATTCTTAGGAGTCTCTCAGAACTTGCCCACATACTGTGATATATTTTGGAGATTTAGCACAACACAACAGAGTCCAGTGGAACCGAGGAGCACAGCAGAACTGCCAAAACGGGGGAACTGGTGGGAGACTGCCGCTGCTTCTCTGACATTGCAAGCCTAAAGGCTGCATGAATTTTGCAGTGCACTTCAGCATTTTGAAGCAAGCGCACAATTCTCTAGGCTTTAGGTAAAGTTCAGTTAACACAGCAGACCGGAAGCTCTGGTTTTGAAACTTTGGGTCAGCAATCAGGTGATTGCTACATACAGCAGAGTAACAAGGGAGAGATGACTCTTGTCTGACTTCAAGTGCCTCTGAGGCACATCTACATTCCAGTTTGGTGACTAAGCAACCTTTAGAGTCAGCAGAGTCAATGAAATACAGAGAGAAATTACTCTTGCCTAAAGTAGGTGGTTGGATTTGGCCAGCTGGATTAGGAGATCTTGGCTGGTGAGGATGGGCATCCAGGCACCAAGCCCAGATGCAGGCACCTACCACTGCAGTAGATGTCTAATGTTAGGCAAGATGAACGTGGTCCAGGTATCTGCTCCCTCCTCAAGGTCACCAGCTACAACAATAACAAAGAAGATGCTGTTAGCAACAACCAACGCAGTGCCAAGGCACAAGCTTTTCAGAAAGAGCCGCTTTCTCCAATGCTTGCTAACAGGAATAGGAACCAGAGAGCCTGAGAACAACAACAAAACTCTCAGAGGGCTTAAACAGAGAAATCTAAAGGACTTGCCTGAACATCAGAATTCGGTTATTTATAACCCACTAAGAAAATGTGTCTCTGCAGCAGCACTCCTGGAGTGCCTTCACTTCAGAGACAGCGGCCAGTGATTAACAAGTTAACAGCATCTCCCCAAAGCAAAGCCCACCCTGAATGGTAGTGCCACCCTGGCGGGGCCCATTTTAGGCTGGGGCCGTATTCCCCAGCTCCCTGGGCTCGCACCGGTCTGTTGGTCTCTGCGGGAGGAGGAGAGCAGGAGAAGGGGAAGGCACCTGCAACCTCGGAGCCGGGACGTGGGTCTGGGGGTGGGATGAAGAAGATGCTGCCCATTGACCACAGACAAGCCCAGGGAGGACACCCAGCGCTAGGTGCTTCCCAAAACACCGGTGTGGTTCCCAGGAGCAGCAGTACCGATGTGCAGAATCCTCCTTAACAGTGAAGGGCATTAGGCTTTTCTAGACAGGGCTGTACTTTTCTTGGTCACTTAGAAATTGAAGCTCAGCCTTGCTTTGCTTGCACCTTCCTTCCACAGGGCTTTCAAGCACCGGTAGGCATCCTTGCTGCCCTTTCTCCAAAATCCCCTTCTTTTTCTTTCTGTCTGTGTCGATGGTGGGATGTGCACAAGGCCATGGTCACAGGCTGATGACAAAGCTTCTTCTTCAGAGGAGAACTGCATTTTTTTTCTCAGATATTTGTCATTTGTGCCCTGCTTTAAAGAAAAAAAATAAACTATTTATAGGTGAACTAAATTAACCGAGAACCATTAGTTACATATATACACATGTGTGCGCATGTACGTGTGTGTGCATATTCTGAATCCAGAAATACTCTTCCTCTGTTTCCTCCTGAAATTTTTACATCCTAGTAGTGAATAATTTAACCATTATTAATAATAATAATTTAATCATTATTAAACTGTTCATGATCATGGAATTACAATATAATCACTACTGGCCCGAACAGAATGCAGATATTTACACACATCACTTCTTTTTGCATAGGACATACATAAAGAAGTATACCTAAAGCAATATTCAGTTCTGGCTGAATTTTGTTTTAGGGAACAACAGGAATCAGACAGCAAGCATTGTTTTAAACAATATCAAGACATTTAATTAAGGAAAATCACCCCACATTGCGAGTAAAGCTGTGTGACTGTAGTACTGACGAACCTAAGCAATGCTTTGCTGAAGTCTGCCTCAGAGGTTACTGATGCCAGATGAATAAATAACCCTCTCCCGTGCTCCCGAAGCCTCGTTTCTCAGCGAGGACCCTCCCCGAGGCAAATGCTGAAGAGAACAGTTCAAAGATCTACATGGTTCGGGATGCAAATCTCAGGGGAAGCAACAGATTTCTCCAAGCAAAGAAACAGGAAAGGGAAAAGCAGCAGCTTTCCTTCTTCCGAGAGGGGAAAGCAGAGAAAGGGTCCCGGCGGCTCCTGCCATCGCCCACGATGCCGCAGACAGTCCTGCCTTTCACAGGCTGCGGAGCAGCGGCCATTCACAATTAGCAGGGGATTAACTGCTTTTCCCAATTTTTTTTTTCTTCCTTTTGAAACTGTAAGCACAGCCTCGTGGGAGAAGCTAGTGCTTCGGTTTGCTCTATCTACCAATACTGACCAACCAGGAGCATTAAAAAGCAGAGCTGCGATACACTTCATTTGGCCAGGCCTGCTCTCCTGCCGCCCCGATAATTATCAGTCTCTAATAATATTAGAGATACTATTATCTAGTTTGATAATTGAAGTTAGAGCACTAGAGACTGAGAGCATCGCCTGCCCGGGAGCCGTGGGTCGTGGTGGGCTGATCTCCTCTGAAGCCCCCAAGGCTGCGGGCAAGACGTGGCGTGGCACCGACAAAGTGAGATGTCAGAACGGTCACGTTTCCTGAGAAGCGCTTCCATCTTGATGTCTGGGCGCTTTCCCACGCAAGGCGCTTCAGTGGAAAGCTGATTCGTATCTGTTTACAGCCAGACTCATCCCTGCAAGGCAGATAGATGTACGTTAAAAGCCAAAAAAAAGGTTTGGTTGGTGGGGACGTTGTCTACTGAGATAGCAAAATGTTGACCCTTTGCTGATCTAGCTGCTCTGAAATCTTCTGCTGGTGAAATGTGCTACAGTGGGTGGAGAAATCAGGCCCCATCCCTCCCCAGAGCATCAATGTTTTTGTGACCTCAGGCTGTCAAAAAGCTTTTTACCAGTTTCACAGTCCCAGAGAGGTCAGGGCTACAGCCAAAGACTGAAGTGCTCGACGCAAAGCTTGGTGGGACTTTAATTGCCACAATGAAAGTTAATTTCCCAAACTCTGATCCTTAATCTATGTACAGTTGGGTTTGGGTTGCACTTCTAAGGCACCTCACTTTGCACCTACACTCCCAGGGAGGTGGTGGAGTCCCCATTCCTGGAGGGGTTCAAAAGACGTGTAGATGTGGCACTTCAGGACGTGGTTTAGCAGGCATGGGGGTGTTGGGTTGACAGTTGGACTTAATGATCTCAGAGGTCTTTTCCAACCTTAATGATTCTATGTTTCTAAAAAGGGAGGGTAGGTGCCTAGGCCTGGGCTTTGCATTTCCACTCAGTAGGTCAGCAGTCTACGTGTTTGATCATGTACTTCAGACCTTGTAGCAAGCACAGCGAGACGTTTGGGTTGGACTGGAGGGCTGGACTAGATGACCCACAGAGGTCCCTTCCAACCCCTACCATTCTGTGATTCTGTGATTCTGTTTGCCGTGCCGGGGAGAATCTGCTGCTTCATTTCTGGAGCAGGCTTGGCTGGTGGCCATGCAGCGCTCCTGCCTGCCTCTCCACCCCGCAGATAGACCATGGCCATTCCTCTGCTCTCGTCCAAAGTCGCCGCAGAGCCTGAGCTCCAGCTCTCAGAGCTGTTTGCTTTCAACGCCGCCTGCCTCAATCCTTCTTCACACTTGTACAGCCTGTGTGCGCTGCATCTTTGCCGCAAACACAACGTCTCCTTTGTTAATAACCAGGCGATGCGCAAGCCCCCAGCTCCTCAAAGCACAGTGAGGAGTTTCTTAGGTGCTTTCCAATGTTTTAAGGCAAGTTCATGAAAACAAGAGCGTACTAGTGACCTTGCAAGCTTCAGAGGCTGCAGGCGGGGGAATTTTGCAGAACCTCCTTGCATGCAAGCTCTTGCCACAGAGAGGCAGCCTCGGCAAGTAAGAGAGAAAGAGGAAAAAAAAAAACCAACAGTGAAACGTAAAGAAGAGCTTTGTAGGAAGCATCAGTAAATGGAAAAATCTGGACAGCATAGTCGGGACGCGAGGCTGTGCATGACCCCCTCCCAAAGTGCCCCTGGACTTTGTGCTGCGGATGGAGGCAGCTCTTCGGCGATGGAGGTGTTTTGCATGCAGTAACAAGGTGAAGTTTTCCTGACCTGGGAAGGCAAAAAGAAGTTATATCTGGTGTGAAATGACAGTAGCATCTTTGCAGGAGGTGATTCTCAGACTGGGGCAGCAGTTGTACCTGCCCTGGTGGTTTCTGTGCCCTCATGGAACGGCTTGGGGCATTGCTGAGCCCAGCCAAGGGACCTTGCCTTTGGAGACCGCTCCGTTCTAGCACGGTGGGCAGTCTAAAGAGAGCACGAGCAACAATTTACAGCAGGTAGGGCTTTACTAAAACCATGAAAGCCATGTATAAATTTTTTCCCTTATATTAAAAGAACAAGTTGAGGACTTGCTGGGTTTTTTTTCTAACTGAATATATGGACCTTTGTTCCTTTTTTTTGTTTTTTAACTGGGAACTCTGTGATATCAACATTCCTGAGGAAAAATGTCCTTAGCTTTCCACCTGCAAGTCAAGGATGTTTTTCTATTAAAATCCTAATTGTATCAATGAGGGTTTATTCATTGTTTCAAAGCTACTAGTAACAATTAGCACGCTGATGTTCCCTGATTAAGAGAAGAAGGAAAAAAAAAACCTCAACAGTCTAAGGTAAATAAATCAACTTAAAAATTATCCCTTTCTGCAAACAACAGCTGCACAGGAAAAGGAAGACTGTTAGCCATCTTTCACTGATGTGCTAGGCTGCTCCAGTAGATGCGTTTCAAGTACTCTGCGGCTGCGAGTTAATATATCCTACACTCCACAGGAAAGAACCGTGCAGGAAAACAAAACAAAACAAAAAAAAAAAGGCAGAACAATTGTGTGAACCGAGCGCCCCATCTTATTCTGAAAACATCTGGGCCTCTGGACGTTTCATTCATCCACTTGGTTTATTTGGTGCCCAAGCATTATCAGGCTGCCTCGGTTAATAATAGAAAAAGCAAATGTTGCCGTAAAGATTCTTTGCCTTTTATTCGGTAGGACACGGACTCGGAAAACAGGAACCTCTCAGGGGCTGAGGCTACACGAAGTGTGATGAGATTTGGCGTGGGGGAGGACAGCGGGGACGTGCGGCGCTGGGGTGATGGAGGCTGAGGGGGGACTTTAGAAATGCTTACAAATATCTGCAGGGTGGGTGTCAGGAGGACGGGGCCAGACTCTTTCCACTGGTGCCCAGTGACAGGACAAGGGGCAATGGGCACAAACTGAGGCACAGGAAGTTCCATCTGAACACGAGGAAGAACTTCTTCCCTCTGAGGGTGACGGAGCCCTGGCCCAGGCTGCCCAGGGAGGCTGTGGAGTCTCCTTCTCTGGAGATATTCAAGACCCGCCTGGACAAGGTCCTCTACAACCTACTGACCCTGCTTCGGCAGGAGGGTTGGACTAGATGACCCACAGAGGTCCCTTCCAACCCCGACCATTCTGTGATTCTGTGATTCTGTGGAGGGGATCAGGAATGCCGGCAGTTTTGGAAGTAGTGGTTTATCGAGAGCCTCAGTTCATCACAAAGTACAGGAGGGCTGGAGAAAAAAACTAGAGGGGTGAAAGAAATAAATGGAGGACAAAATGCAGACTCAGTAAGTCTGGGACGATTTTGGCACAGAGCTTCCAATAAGCCAGGATTTTCCCAGTCAGGATATCAGAGTTTCCGACAGCTGCTGCCAAGCGCAGCCATGGAGCCCTGCTGCAGTGCTGAGGAGTGTCCCGTGAAGGGTTAAGTGGCACAAGAGCAACCGCTTCATTTTGTGTAGGTAACGCAACAAAGCCTGGAAATGCAAATGCGTTCAGAAAAAGCCTTTGAACAACTGTTTTGTTTCCCCCCCCCCCCCCCTCAAAGTCATGACGTTGTAGAGGTTTAAGGAAAGTCCTCACTGTTTATTGTCGAGTGTTTATTACTGCAGACGTCAGGAACGGCCGACAAGTTTACATAAAAAATTCCGGATCTTAACGTTTTCCCAGTTGTTACTTTTCCTTTCCTACTGCTTCATCTTTAGAGAAGAAAGGGATTAAAGTGATGCATTTTGTCGCACTTTTTCCTGCAGTGAATTAACCCTTGGCCAACAACAACAAGGAAGACAGCACAGCTTTATGGAAATTAACTTGACAGCCCATAAACACGAGAGCCTGTTGTTCACTGGATTTCATTTTAATAGGCATTAACAAGGCTTTTGGGTTAAGTAAGCAAATGGACCCAGCCCTGAAACTACCATTTATCACCTGGGGCCAAACTCTTTTCAGTGGTGCCCAGCAACAGGACAAGGGGCAACGGGCACAAACTGAAGCAGAGGAAGCTCCAGCTGAACATGAGGAAGAACTTCTTCCCTCTGAGGGTGACGGAGCCCTGGCCCAGGCTGCCCAGGGAGGCTGTGGAGTCTCCTTCTCTGGAGATATTCCAGACCCGCCTGGACGCGGTGCTGTGCAGCCTGCTCTGGGTGACCCTGCTTTGGCAGGGGGTTGGACTGGGTGACCCACAGAGGGCCC
Organism: Opisthocomus hoazin; assembly: GCF_030867145.1. NCBI lineage: Eukaryota > Metazoa > Chordata > Aves > Opisthocomiformes > Opisthocomidae > Opisthocomus > Opisthocomus hoazin. The sequence goes on from NC_134418.1 coordinate 84,183,972, forward strand.
TTCCAACCCCGAACGTTCTGTGATTCTGTGATTCTGTGATTCTGTGATTCTGTGATTTCATTTCATAGCCCTTTTCACAGGGATTAGCTCTCAGTCTGAAAGGCCTGTGAGGCTTCTTCTGGCTTTTCAACTGAAATTGTACTGAATCCATCACAATTCCCTTTTGCTCCTAAAATGCTACAAACAAGTGAACAATATCCATTGTCGATCCTTATATTTCTTGGTATGTGTCAGATTTTTAATCAGAAATCTGATATTGGAATGGTGTAAATCCTCACCACTCTACCAAGGGTAGAGCCTGCTTGTTCCCAGATCTTAAGTTAGTGGAAATCTTTATTCCACAATGACCGTTTTGCTTTAAAAAATGCCAAAGTTACATACAGAAGCTGAAGGAGCAGCTAAGCCTCTTTACCTTCCTCTCAGATTTTAGGCACAGTTTGTGCCTGGGCTGAGTTTTAACTGACTGCAAGCTGTCTGGTTTGGGGCACCAAGCTTGTGTTGCTCTGCAAGCTAATCAAAACTGAAGTGACATCTCACTGCAGACCTCGATGCTATCGTTCTGCTCATCCTCCTTCTCAACTATCTTCTCCTCCCAGAAGCAGTACAACAGTTAACAGCTGGGCAAGAACAGAGGCATGCTGCACACGCTTTATTTGGGGCTAAAAGAGCGCAGAGTAGCCACAGCGCCGAAGAATCAAGAAGAGCGGTTTTAATAATCACTTCTGACTGAGAGCAGCATATGGGAAATTAAAATAATGCTTTTATACATGCTCGGGCTGATCAAATCTTCCAGTCAAGAGAAACCACAGAGCTTCCTAACGGGACAGTCAGGGGCTCGCTGCAGGAGCTCCCATGGGGCCCACGGCTGGTGGTGGTGGTACCATGCTGCATGGCCCCAGCTCTGCACAGAGGCACCAAAGCTTGAGCACGTTGGTGATCCTGACAAGCTTAATGGAGATGTACCACAGGGTGCCTGGCATTCCAGAGAGCAGCCCCCTGTTTCAAGCCAGCCCTGTAAAGCTGAGGACCACACTGAAAGTGGCACAGTCATTGCATCCTCCAATGGCCGGGAAACAACCTAGACCGAATGGTTCTTGGCAGAAGACAGTTGGTGCTGGCACCTAGTGTAAGACCATCCCAGTGCTTGCTCCCCACTCATCATGTGCTGCAGGGATACTGCTGAAGTGGGACAGAAGAACGGTGGTCAGAGGGTGCTGATGTTAGAGAGTGTGACAAAAGGGTTAGTGGTGTAGTTCTACCGTGTCCATCGACACGCGCTTCTCAAAGTATTGAGTGGAAGGAGTTGGGTGGCTGATTGAAAACTGTTTTCCCAAGGATTCACAATTCAATCAGCCATGCTTGCATCCTTTTCACCTGCCTTCATGCATTTGTTTGTTTGTATAGATATTTGTGAAGAGTCTTTTATTTATATGAATAAGTATCATTCACACACAAGTGAATGTGTTGACATATGAACAAACGGGTTCCCAGGTACACAAGCACACTCTGGCAGAGATCACCCTGCCACCTGTACACACACATTTACTGGATGAGAACATGACTAGAGAAATCAAATGTAAAACATTCAGGACAGCCAATAAACGTCATTTATCTGTCCTAGTCAGGAAGGAAACCAGCTATTTTTAAAACAGGGATTTATAAATATAGCCAAATCGAAGGCACACTCTAAAGAGGGCGAGCAGGAATCGAAGATGCTCAGTGGCTTTCCTGGAGCACACAGCTTATTCACCATCCCGCTTATTGGCCCAGGCCCAACTGGAGCAGGGCTTTTCTAAGACCCTGTTAATGTGAGCGTCTTCTGCTCTTTTAGCTAATAGCATCAGTGCGTCAAAAAACATCTGTAGAAATATGCAGGCCAGGGCTTACCACTGCTGCAGGGCTCTGCTGTGGATTTCTGGCTCATGAGCTACAGGTGAGTCGAGAGTGGGGTTTTCTGTGTGTCTGCCTCACGCTTTCAGGCACATATGAACCTGAGCGTGGTCCTTCACAGATTGGGCCAAGATAGCATCTCCCCATTTTATTTCCTCTTTTCAAGAATTCAAAAAGACCCAAATGAGTTAAATTGTCCTAGAAAACTGTGCCTTATGGCTCATTCAGTGCTCTCAAGTCTTCATCAAGACCTCCACCAGAGGATCCTGCTGTGCAGCTCCTGTAAGAAGGATGTCCTCCAGTGAGGTGCACGAGCAGGATCCTTAGACGGGGCTGTTGTCTGAGACTCAGGAGGCCGAGAAGCTCAGTGCCTGGAAAAGTCTGTATTTCTGTGCTAAAGAACAGGAATGTAAATATTCTATTAAGATCTTGTATTTAACATCTGTGATCTCAGCAAAGGGGAGCAAAAGGAGGAGGAGGAGGAGGAGGCTGTCGTGAAGAAAACAGCAAACTTACCCAAAGGTTTCTATTTCATAGATCTTCAAAACATTTCACGTGTTATTTGCAAAGTTGTATACTAATTAAAACACACACTGAAATATTTATTAAGATGCTGCATCTCTCTCTTGGCTCCCTCTCTCAAGCTGACTAGGAACTATTATATCAGTTACTTTGGGGGTTTGTGTACAACAAACAGCCCAGAGGCTTAATTTTGTGCAGCACTTCTCAAAAAAGCTACGACCACAAGCTGTGCTTCAGCAGAGTGTAAGGTGGAAATGTAGCAAGATATTGCTGGCTTAATGTTCCTATCACATGGGTATGTAAGGCATGGGAGGTAATCAGTAGCTGGTTATTAAAAATCTATTTACTCCAGTGTTCTACAGTGCAGACATCCACCATCATAAGTAACGTAAAAAATTTTATTGTGAATCTCCAAACACACGGATTAAATTTTCTGATTTTTTTCCTTAGAGTTGCAGTTCCTGGAAAAAAGAGGGCTTGGAAAGGTGTTGTGGGAGCATTAAAACATTCCTGGACTGATGAAAAGGACACAGATATTGTCTTCTTATTTTGCTGCTTTGAAACCATTCTCACAATTTTACAGCCCTTGGTGAATTTTTGCATTTCCCAGTCCCACCAGCATTGACTACATGCAATAACTAGCAACTCATAGAATCATAGAGCAGTCTGGGTTGGAAAGGACCTTAAAGATCATCTAGTTCCAATTAACTTGATACTTCTGATTTGAGGTGATTTTTTTCCACTCTTCATAAGTTTGAAGACTTGATTTTACTCCCTAAATTATAGTCATAGCCCATAGCGTGAGGTTTCACTAGGGCTGTTCAAGATGGTATTTTTAATATCTTTTTTCAGTAGCTTAAAATCCTGCTGAATTTTAGTGAGTTCAGGGATGTTATTTTCCAGTCTGGGAGTCCACCTTCGTTGAACAAATTCTGAGAGTCTGGAGGAAGAGAGGAAATGTTTGCCCTCCTTACCGAAACAAGATGCTGTCCCTGAAGCAAACTTCTTGCCTTCACGCTTTGAAATGATGGCTTACTTTCCTACACACAACACCCCCACGTTTAAATGACATTATTCAGATGGCAAACTCATGCATGCAAAAGGTCAAAAAAGCCAGAATTATAACAAGGTATTTTTTTTGGGGGGGGTGGTTTGAATGTTGTGATGTTGACCCCATGGATAGGAACGTGCACTGTTTCTCTGTAGATGCTACATCTTGCCTAGCAAGTTGCCTTCACATGACTCAAATACATCTGATTTAGTTATAAATACTGAAATAGAGGAGGCGAAGATTCTCTCTTTTGTTGTTGACATCTGTTTTCATTATCATTACAAATATCCAATGGTATCAGACCTTTGCTTATCTCCTACAAGCCCACACAGCACTGTGGAGGAACATTCATTGTGAAATTACACGTATCTGTTTAACACCAAGAAGGACATTTGGTGTTCCAAGTGCTGGATTATACCAAGGTAAGTGAAATTTCTTTCACAGCTATTTTAGATTCACTTCAGTGACAGTTTGGGGAGAGGTGAGCCTTGGCACCAGGTTCCTTCGAGGCGTTTCTGCAGCCTCAAGGCTCCTTGGACTCCTGTGCTCTGCACAACTGTCTTCTTTCGGCAAGGAGCGGTCACTGTAGCTGGTGGCAAGATCTTCTGCCCCTTCCCCTGGGCTCCCCACACATCACCAACCCGGCAGCTGAGCGAGGACTGCTGCTGCACGGAAGAGGTTGGGTGGTCACATACCTTTTTTATTCCAAAAGCAGCCTCAGACGGATCACCAGTCTGAAAGGCAAAGCCAAAGCAGACAAGATAGTGCAGGAACGGCAGGAATTTCATTTGGAGCCAGTTTCGACTGAAATGCAGTGAGCCCACCAGATTGTGCAGACTGCGCTGTCGCATGTGGTGCTGGTTCTTAGCTGTGTTTCTTCACACAGGACTTTTTGCTTAGCTTAGTTAAATGGCAAATAAATGCCAAATAAAAGATCATTGCAAAAAGTACCAGAAAAATCCCTACTTTCCAAATGCCTTGTGGTTAGGACAAGAAATATCAGCAAAGGAAACTGAGGTTAAACTTTATTCCTTACTGTCTATCCATACAGTGAAAGTACCGCAGTACTAATGTGGGAGGCTGTGGAAAAGCCATCTTGGAGGGTTTTAAGGACAGGTTAGCAAATATCTCCTAGAAATGGATTAGGAATCGCAGATACTGCATGGGGGTAGAAGAGAGACGGGATGAGCTCTCAGCTTTTTTTCCTAGCACTCCTTTCTATAACCCATCGCATGCCAGAAATGGGGCTGCTATCCCAGTTTAAAAGAGATTCCCAGAGAAACCTATATTGGTCCACTGGTGCTGTGATGGGTCTTCCAAACCCCATGCTGAGGTCCCCAGCCCTCGCTGCTGTTTCACACCAACACTGAGCCGTCAGAGAGATGAGCCCACCCGTCACCACCACGAGAGCAGCTCGACTCCAGCAAAGCCTTTGGCTGCAGCGCGGCAGGGAGCCGCTCCAGCGGCGCTGGTTCATGGGAAGGGGCATCCTCAGCCCCTCAGTGGCTGCAGACACCTTTCCTGGGTGGAAACACGTTAGATTTCTTCGTTGCTTGTGCAACCCTGGCCAACACGCGGCACATCAAAACATCTTAGGGCCAGCTATGTTGTGCTCCAACGTGTCCAAGCATACCCAGCATCCACTGCTCTGCAGTGACTTGATGAGCCATCACTATTGGAAACCCACACTTTGGAAGAGCCAGAGAAGTCCGTCTCACTTCGCCTGTGAACTGGACTGATCGCCTTTCCATAGGGACAATGACCAAAACTCTCTTTCAGGGACTGAATTTCGACCCTTCCTCCATCACACTCCATCAGCCCAGGGCCATTGCGATAGTTGGTGGAGTAAGGAGGTGTAAAAGCTTTAGCTTAACTACTGCACTGTAGTGAAAAAGAATAGCTAAAAGTTTTTTTACCTCTTTTAAGATCTCATTTTAAGTCTCAACAGAAGAAACAGTGTGAGTGTGGCTCACACCGTCTTGAGGGGACAAATGAGCTTAGACAACTTGTCAGCCAAGGAGCAGAAGATGGGGAGCTACTGAGCGGGACAGCTCGATGCCAAGAGTGAGCAGGGAGCTGATGTGCCACCAGCTTCATCTGAATATTCAGGAAAGTTAGTTAAACGGTGACACCTTGTCCTGGCACAAGTCCCTATCCTCTCCTGTAAAACAAGCCCTGGCACACAGCACATGTCATGTCGCTTGCCTTTTTTCCTTTCGGAGGAAGAGCAAAAAAATTCCACACATTTGTGAGACATCTGCATTTTAAGCCACAATAGCAGGGAATGTAGATGACGGTGTCCTTCAAAAAATCAGTCCTGGGCCATATTTTCACAGAGTGCTTTGTGCCCTACCCTCGCTAGACCGGGGAGTCTTTAGGCCACAGTCACACGGATTAAGGCAGAAGCATTGTGTAGACTGAAGGTATCCACCACACTAGGGGAAGATTTGTGATTAGGGTGAGTAAAATCTAGCAGTAACTGAGATGGCAGAGATTTAATAATGCCCCTAAAATTGCTTGTGTGATTTTCCTGGCTGTTCGTGGCCTGGAGGAAATGCTTTCTAAGATGAGGGTGGTGCGTGCGACTCAGCAGTTCACACCTGGCAGAGAATTTGTGGAGTGAGCCGTGTAAACGCGGGATGTGTTTGGGAAGCTGTGGGGCTAGATGGCACGCGGGGCACGTGTGGCAAGAACGGACGGAGGAGCGGGCTGGGCAGGACACGGGGAGGCTGGCAGAGGAGTCCGGCTGCTTTTCGCAAATAACTCTGAGGTGCAGGGCTTGTTGGGGTGAAACAACTGTTTCGCTAGTGAAAAGCGAGAGCAGCTTTAGGGGAGCTCACCCAGAGTTCAGCCCCCTTTCCTCCTTGTCCACCGCTTTCACTTGCAGACTCGGAAAGTGCTTGGCAGCGCCGTGCTTCTCCTCGCCCATCTCACCCGGGAGCATCCTGGGCAGTGGCCACCCAAACGCCTGCCGTAAATCCTCCCTGACACCCTCCTTGCCCATGCACGCCCCTCGGTGCTGCTCGGGCTGCCCAGGTGCCTCATGTGGTGGCTGGACCCTTTGTGGGATGGTTGGTCACTGAGTAGTGACCTCAGGTCGACTTCCTGCCAGCTCCGCAGCAGCAGATGCCGAGCCAGTGTGGTCACTACTAGCAAAGAAGACTGAACTTGGGAGCAAAGAGCGCATTTTCCAAGGAGATTATCTGGCACATAGCGGTTTGCTTCTCAGATGACGGTGTTGGTCATTCTAGGAGGGACTGTGCTCTAGCTGGCTTCAAACACGAGGTTCGTCTTGCAGATTACAGATGAAACTAGGAAAGGTGATCAGAAGGAAAGACTCTTCAGAACTCAAAGGTCATGTCTCTGGCTTGATGGAGAAGCAGGTTTTTCTCCAGTAGTAGGTAATGATTCTTCTGTGGAGCACAGATTTTGTGAAACACCGCGGAACACTATCATTAATCATAGAAGGCTAAACCATAAAACCTTGCATTGGAGACACTGGGTTCAGAGTTCCCCTAGAAACTTCTCCCTCTGGCTCTTTATCCAGACCGAATCCAGGCTGAGGAAGTGCCCACGTTAATCCGTTTAAGAGGGAGGATCAGAGCAAACATCTCTTGACAGCAGCTGACCTTACAAGAATGCTTCCCTCATGATGGCAGAGACTCGACATAGATGCCTGAACTTGCAAAGCATTTGTCATTTTGAACTGCCACGCTGGGACAAGAGTTCATAGCATCCTTGGGATCTCCAAGCCTTGTTCTCTAATTGCTCTTCAACCTGAAATCCAGTCTGTTCAGAAAAGTCCAAGTAAATGTTTTGCAGTATTTGTTTTCAAATATCTGAGCTGACTTGGAGAACGCAGGATTTTTTCATTTCCACAAGAGCCATTTCTCAATGGAAATAGAAGGGAATTGCTTCCAAGGTAAAGAAATAATAGTTTTCAGCTGGTTAATAATGAAAAGAAATTGCATGCGAGAGTTTGTACTGCCAAATCCTCCTGTTAAACATAGGGAGAGAAGGGTTGCGGAGCACGGCTCCAAGTGAAATAGCATTATCCCTGCCCCCCCCCTCTATTACAGCTTTAAAAATGATCTGCAGGCTGTACCTCGAGACAGCTCAAGAAGAAGGGTCTCACAGAGCCAGAGATAAGCACCAGAATTTATCACCACAAATTCCTTCCATCTCCTGCCCGACTCAAATAGATGCAATCTAGACTGGAGACCTAATGTTCATGTACCTTTTGATATCCTTCTGACTGTGTGAAGGGACCGCAAACGAGGCGTAAGTATAATTTATGCATACTATAGCCTCACTTTTCATTGCCCCAGTGGAGACTTGCTAACTACGAGATTCAGGTCCAGAAAGTTCACATTAACTCGGGCATTTGTTGTTTCTTCAAAGTGTGAAATGGCAGTTGTACAGCTGAACATCCCGGTGGCAGCACCGAAGCTTCACAAGAGGAGACAAATAAAGCATTCAGTGAAAAATACCGCAAGGGCCAGTCTCCATGAATCTGCTGATCTCCCTGGCATCTGTCAAGCAAAGTCTTCTCGGAGACAGTTTGAGACCTCTGCAGCCCGAGAGCTCAGGGGGTGAATCAGATGCTGGGCGGGCTGGTGTGGAGTCAGGCTGGCCAACTTTGGTCAAAACCAGCTCTGAGAGCCGAGAGGCGAGCAGGGAGAAAGAGAAATGGCCCTGTTGTTACAGCCACGGTGCGTGACCCCGAGTCCAGGCTGGGGCCAAGGCAGCGGGCATGCTGCCACTGCTTTCCTTGCCTCCCCCCAGAAAATCTGGGCTCACAGATGCTTTGCTTCTCTTGATTTGCTTTCCCACCTGGACAAGGTCCTGTGCAGCCTGCTGTAGGTGACCCTGCTTCGGCGGGGGGTTGGGCTGGGTGACCCACAGAGGGCCCTTCCAACCCCAACCATTCTGTGATTCTGTGATTCTGTGATTCTGTGATTGCAGAGCAGCGGGCCATCGGGTTGCAGGAACATCTGAGCCACGTGGCCAAGGGATCAGCAGGAAAATAAGGGTGGGCAAAGGCAGGCGGTGACTGCTTACACCCCAGAGCCCTCTGCCAGGCAGTGCCCTGAGGATCGCGGTGTCCCCAGAGCTAGGACCCCGTTTGCATTCACTGTACCCCAACCTGCATTACCTGACGTGGGGAGGAGGAGGTCCATGAGGTGGGGAGGAGGAGGTCCATGAGGTGGGGAGGCCCAAGCGGTCAGCACAGAGTGAGGGAGCCTTCTGGGATCTGATACCTCTCCCCTTCGAGCATCCATCTCCCCCTCCTTCATCCTCTGCACCAAAAACGTTTTTCACAATTAAAAGCGGTTGTTAGAGGCACGCAGACTAACTCTGCTGTTTAACAATAGGTAGTAGCAATGCATAGATAACTTCTGTTTGTCTTCTTACTCTTACATTAAGCCAGGAATGTGTGTTTACATTTAGGATTTCGAAGTATCATGCTTCTCATGTGTGCCTGATTTTTAATGATCTCCTGAATAATTCATTCTAAAAGCCTCTTTATCTTCTTCTCTCCAGTTTAATTAACCTCTTGGTGCAGTCGTTGGGATTTTACCATAAAAGCATAATGCATTTTGCATTAGCGCGTAACTCGTGCTGGAAGAATCCGGGTACAGCCACTAAAGAGTTAATAGCAGGTTCTGGCTTAATGCCGTTTTATTACGGATGGTGAATAATAACAGAACATTTTCTTTATATGCCTGAGTGCTACCTTAGGACACTCAGGAAGGAGCACTCATCCTGCCCAGAGCCACCGGCCAGACCTCGGCACACGGCTTCCCCCTCGCACCGGGGCAAGGGCAGTATCTGGTGTTATGTTTCCTACAGAGTTCTCCCTGCCCTTCCCAAAAGACTGAAGAAAGCTCCCAAGCTGGTCCTCTGACAGAGCCTCAGATGACAAATGTTGTGGAAGATGTGATTGCGATGTCAGGAGGCTCTTGACTCATACGTGCTTTTGAGTTCCTGGGTAGAGACTTTTTGGGTTGCTACCAATGGACTGTATTGACCACTCCATTCAAAAACTTGGAATTCATCAGTAGAAAAGAGCATTTCTCCTTTCTGCTGCAAGTTGGCAGTGATTATCAATAATTGTGTGAGCTAGAGCTCCTTGTGCAAGTAGCTAGACTGCTTTCTGCGAGGAGAAACATTTTTCTGCTTTGGAAGATGGAAGTTGGTATAACATGGTAGTGGACAAGTCTTTATGAATCTGATGTATGAGGTGTCTTCCTATTTCCAACATGTCTTCTGTCCCACGGTTTCTAACTGCCCCGTGGCTAACGGTTCTCACTTCTGTCACCTGGGTGAGAACACCAACAGGAACCTTCGCTTGCTGACCCCGCCGCACTGCTTCAACTGCAAAGCCAGCTTTCCTGCGAAATGCCCCCTGTGCTCATACGTGCTCTCGGTAGGTGCAAGGGCAGCTCACATCTACATCTACTTCAGAGGCAGAAGACCCTCCTGATGCCTTCTGCCATTTATCCCATCTCTGGGCAAGTTTCTGCATCTCTTTCTTGGTACAAAGTCCTACTTGACCAAGTCATGCTTTGGTCACCTCAGTGCAATATGTTCGTGGCAGACCAGACGAGCATCACTGTGGTCCTGTGCTGAGGGATGGCATGGGGGCACGTCGGGTTCTGCTGGGCCAGGACCCAGAAGATGTGCAAAAGGTCACAACAGCAAGGACCCATGTTTTTCCCTGGGCTTATGAAAGACCACCCATCACTAGGTAAAAGCCCGACCCCAAAGATTAGAGCACGACTCCTAAAGCAGGCAAGCGATGAAGCCCCAGCTGGTTTGGTCTGGACTAATTAAGGCCCAGTCTTTGGCAGGGAAAAGTGACATGGGACTTCAATCAGCCCTGCACCATTTCAGGAAACAGATTCTCTCATGCTGGCATTTTTCTTCCCCCCCGTAGCTATTGTCCGGGTTCAGATTGTCAAAACACGCAGCGGCGGTTATTCGCTGTTAATTATTCGATCCTTTCTTAAGATCCTCTTATGCAACCGCTTCGTTATGCAATTCAACAGCAGCAGGTTGCCACACGCCCGGCGGGGCTGGAGGAAGCCGGCCGTACCTTAGATAAGCGTTGGGGTTGGCCGAGGGCCGGGGGCCGGGGTCCGGGGCGAGCGGGAGCAGGGGGAGGGCAGCGCTTCCTACGCGCAAGCCGCACCAGCGCCTCGGCTTCCTGAGCATCTGCGGCTCACGGGACAGCAAAGGCCTTTTGCTTCCTTTCTGACCAGACGAAAATATAATAAACCACCTACGTTTTGCAACGGGGCTAAACTGAAACCGCCTGGGTCGGGGCGGGGGGCGCGGGTGTGTTTCTCTCCTCCCTCTCTTCCCAGGTACACACGCGTGTACGCGCAAAAATGCACCCTAAAAAGAGCAGCGTAGCGGGTGTTTTTCATTAGTGAGAAGAGACGGTCCTGCTCCTACGTTTCCTTTCTCAGTTCCTACGAATCCTTTTCTCAGTTTGAAATCTTTTCTGGTTCTCTTTACTGGGCCTTTTAGGCGTTTTTCTTTCCTCAGCACAGCTCAAGCTTTAATCAGAGAGGCAACTGCTACCTCCACGAGAGAAGCAATCATTCTAAATTATTTTCCTCCCAGTGGTTTCTGAAGATATTTGAGGGGTTTGCATCCCAGCTTTTGCTGAGTGTGGATGAAAAGCCAACGCATTCGGAGCCTTTCACAGAATCACAGAATGGTCAGGGTTGGAAGGGACCTCTGTGGGTCACCCAGTCCAACCCCCTGCCGAAGCAGGGTCACCCAGAGCAGGCTGCACAGCACCGCGTCCAGGCGGGTCTGGAATATCTCCAGAGAAGGAGACTCCACAGCCTCCCTGGGCAGCCTGGGCCAGGGCTCCGTCACCCTCAGAGGGAAGAAGTTCTTCCTCATGTTCAGACGGAACTTCCTCTGCTTCAGTTTGTGCCCGTTGCCCCTTGTCCTTTGATGTTACAAAGTGTCCCCTGCATGACCACGGGGGCTCAGAAAGGGACAGAGATGGCACTCGAGTGGCTCCATTCCTTATGATATGAGGGGGCTCAGAGCAGGGATCACAGAAGCCAGAGCTGGGCTGCCTTTTGCTGCTCAGGCTCTCAACACGGGGGTCTTCCACCTTGCCCTGGGCAGCGGTACCCCGGCTGGAGAAGGGGAGAGCCTCCCTGCTTTCCATAGGTGTTCTCTCCTGGAACATAAAGCCTGATCTGCAGCTTTTTAAGGAGAAAAATTCAAGGGATGGTCTTTATCTGTGGAATCTTAAGTGATGTGGTCCCTGCACCAGCGCCTGTCGCACTCCTGGCAGGACACAGCGTCCAGCCCCAGCATTCCTGCTGGGCGTCACATCTTCCATGGGGACAGTGCCAGCGGCGGCATCTCCAGCAGACCCTGCCACTTGCTCGTCACGCTGATCTGCCCCAGCCTGGATTTGCGGGTCTCATCCCCTGCCCTTCGGGGTAGAGAGGGGAGCCCAGCAGGCAGGGGGTTGGTTTTAGGCATGGGCGTTTTCTTTTTCTGTGTTGTACATGAAGACCATCACAGTGTTCCACAGAAGGGACCGCACTTCTGAGGACACTACAGTAAGCTGTATGCCTCTTTATTAATTTTTTAGTAAGACCTTTTCTACACATCAGCTCAAAGAACTAGTATCCTGTATCCGGGGTTTCAAAATTAGGAAAGCATTCGAAGACTGTATTTGCCTCTCAGGTCTGTAAAATAGTCCCAGCAACAGTTTTCAGAAGCCAGTAGTTCATACTTTTTACACCTGAAGTACTTTTAAAATTTAAAGAAGTCTGAAATGTAAAATTTAAGGAATTTTAAGTTTAGTTATAAACTATTCGACTCAGATCTTTAAAAGCTGAAACATGAGTAGAACATATTTTTTAAAAAATTCTCGTTCCTGGATAATCAAGTAAAGATTGTGCAGCCATAGTTCAGGCTGTTTGTGTTTTTGTCATGTAACAAGATGCTGTTTTTTCCACAACATCCTGGCATTAGAAACATACACCAAATGTATTGCTTAAATTCCAGCCAATTTAGATCGTTTGATCTTGTTTGTTTTTTTCCTAGGCTTCATTCTCAGCCAAGAAAGTTAGATTTCTGTGTCCCAGCAGATTATTATTTCCATCTATAATTATTTGCACTAAATGAAAACATATAGGAAATGCAGGCTGCTTGGGGGCTTTACAGATCGCTATGGAGGAAATTCCTTCAACATAAAATCTGTCTGTCCAGCTGTGACTTGCTATGTGTTGAAACCTTTATATGCTAAACACATGGTATATGGTTGAAGTCTCCTCATGCTATGGAGAGCAGACCTTTGAGGGCATGACTTTAAAATGTACCCTCGCTTGGGAGACCTACCAGCGCACAGCAGCACTCCTTTGTGGGCACGTTGAGACGATGGTCACCGAGTCTCCATCTTTACCAGTAAATGGACTGGGGACACCCTCAAGCCCTGCCTTAGCAGGGTCTACATGTTGCGTGGAAGCACAACAGCCCCAGCAGGGACCATTTTATAGAAAATCTCAAATGCTGAGCAGAGCTGGTGTTTGTGTACCAGAAGTGTGAATTTTCAAAGGAAAAAAAAGACACTCAGAAAGTTTCCGGTGCTGAAGAGCAAATTTTCCTTACCGAGGCCTTTGTGGCAGCGCATACATTGCCAGGTTGTATATTTAAAGGTTTTCCAGCTGTTGTGGTTTAACCCAGCAGTTGGCAACTAAGCACTAGACAGCCGCTCACTCACCCCTTCCCCCGCAGCGGGATGGGGAGGAGACATGGACAGAAGGGGAAACTCGTGGGTTGAGATAAAGACAGTTTAACAGGACAATGAAGGAAATACTAACACTTCCAATAATATTACTACTAATAATGGCAGTAATAATGATAATAATGAATATGCAAAACAAGCCATATACAACACAATTTTTCTCACCGCCCAATGACCGATTCTCAGCCAGTCCCTCAGCAGCGATCGCGGAACGCCAAACTCGTAAATTTTGCAAATTTCACAGAACTCCCCAAAAAGATTGAACTCCTGGAAAAGTTCAAACTCTCAAGAGAAGATTCAAACCCATGGAAATGAGAAAAGCAGAGAGCTTCTTTCCCCCCAGTCCTAAAATCAACGTGACATCCACGGTATGGAATATTTCCACTGGCCAGCCGGGCTGTCTGTCTGGTCATGCTCCCTCCCAGGTCCCGCACACCTTCTCGTTAGCTGAATGTGAGAAACTGGTTAAAAGTCCTTGATTTCATAGCAACAGCTGAAAGCATCAGTGTTATCAACCTTCTACTGGTACTAAATCCCAAACACAGCATCTACTGAGAAGAAAATTAACTCTGTCCCAGCTGAAACCAGGACACCAGCCCACCCCAACGTGAATATGCTTGCTGAATTTTCTAGCTGGGGACCAGCTTTCCAAAAATTTTAATTACCCCATGCATCTTTTTACGGGACAGCATTGCGATGTTACAAGAAATCTCACCTGAAGAGCATAGCGTAATCCTCCACCACAAATTGTGTTAGTCTGTCTTCTGGGACGCTGAAACGCCAAGGGCAAAACACCACCTCTCTGTGTCTGTCAAACTGGGGTAATAATAATACTTACCTATATCACGAGGGTGCATTTAGGATTAATCACCCCTCCTCATGCCAAGGACGAATTTATCCCATGGCATTTGGTACTGCCACCCATTAGTGGTAATTTGTCTAACTAATTATCGTGAGGCCTGCCTGCCAATGTTTTCTCACACACACACACACACACATATACTTTCCATTAACTTCTTTCTAGTAGACTTTCTGGCACTAGCAGAAGTTTTGGGCAGATCTTTCCTAGCTAGGTCTTGCTCATGTTTTCTTTTAAAGAAGTTTATCTGTAAAGCAATCTCGACTGATGAGTCCCCAAGCAGTCTGGGCTATCTGTCCGTAAGGCGCAATTATTTCCTGCTAGCATTTTAGGACACGCTTTCAAGCACCTTTTAGAAAAGGAAGTAGAGTGGGACCCAAAACCAGGCTGCAAACCTCTCTTCCAGCTGGTGGCATCAGATTATGGCATGCAGCTCAGCGAGAAGACTGTCCAGCTCGGTCACTCCAGGGCTAAGGCAACACTCACTTCCCAAAATTAATAGGGAACCTAGTTTCCACTTCCAGAAGTCATTTACAAACTGACTGAAACTGTTGATGATTAAAGGATTCACCTCCCCTATCTTCAGCAGTAGAAATGCCGGCTTTATAGGCTTGAGTGATTCATCACGTCACAGGGTAAGCATCCAAGGCAGGCAAAACAGTCTCGCTGTCGGCTGCAGAAATAAACCGGGGTGGGTAGCTTGGCCAGGACGCCTAACTTTCAGGCAGCCAAAATTAACTGCAATTAATCCCACTTTAAGATGCTTTTGAAGAGGGGAATTAGTTTGTAAAGCCGCGACAGCCCAGAATATCAAAGGTCAGTGAGCACCTCACTCGGGCTCTTCTCCCCATTCTGCAAAATGTTCTCTCTGCACCACACGAAACTCTGGTGCTCGGATAAAAACGCCTGCCCGGTTGTATTTCTGAACTCGAGAATACAATGTCCAGTCTATAGCACAGCGCTCTATACTGTTTTGCATTAATTGAATCCTTTTCCACTGGAAAATTGGCTCTCTGGCTTGGGATATGCATGACACATAGGAAGGATGTCTGCAATCACTTGCACAAAGGTCCATATCCTTCTGTTCTTCCTGCTCTTTCCTTACTGTCTCTCATGCCCAAGCAAACTGCATCTTACACTGGGAAACGACAAGCCACGAACTACTTTCAATCGGTTAGAATTATGTTTGGGTCTCGAGTACCATAAAAGCCAGAAAAAACTGCATTTACTAAAACCTTTTTCTCTGAAAATTTATTAATAATGTATGATCATACTTCGTAGATAATGCAATAATGGCTTGCTTGATTATGTAGCCAAAATAATCATTTTCAGAGATGTTTGATTTTTGCCTGGTGACTACATTTTGCATCATTTTCAGGGCAACAGATGCTCGTCTATTTGTTCTGGTTCAAAAAACAGCTCTAAATTGAAAGTGAATTACTGTAAACCTTCTGCAGGCATCTCATTTTACTTTAAAAATACATGCAGCCTAAATGGTCTTATACTCAGGAGGGGAAGATCCACACACGAATTCCATGTTCAGAGGACTCAGCGCACTGCAATTAGCATCACACCGTGCCAAAACGGACAAATTACGCACCCTGAGAATACAAATTCGCGCACACACACGTTAAAATATGTGCACTGTGTTTCAAATCTGTTTCTTTAATCTTGATTCTGCTTATTCGACCTGGCATGACAGTATTTTATGTATGTTTTTTAAGTACAGGCATATTTCACTAAATAAATAAAAATAAATAAAGTAAATAAATAAGCAAATAAATATGTTAAAAATATATTAAGCAAATAAATACGTTAAAAATATAAGTAAGCAAATAAATACAAGATGTGATCTTGGCTAGGCTGAAATGTATTTAAAAACCTGTTTGGGTAATGATTTGAAAAGTATTAGTCTGTGCAAAACCTGACCTGCAAAATGGGAAAAATCTTAACATACATCTAGGGATAAGCAAGTACTAAACAAAAAAAAAAAAAAAGAGGAAAATTTGTCTTTGGAGATTTTTGTCCTAAAGAAAAGGGAAAAATCCAACAGCAGAAAGCAGGACAAAGATGCAGCTGGTGAACTCACCTGCTTCACTTTTTGGGTTGTCTACCTACAGCTTTCGAAAGCCGTCATCTCTGAACTGGCTGACTCCACCTGCTCCAAGACCAACAGGACC
Organism: Opisthocomus hoazin; assembly: GCF_030867145.1. Lineage (NCBI taxonomy): Eukaryota > Metazoa > Chordata > Aves > Opisthocomiformes > Opisthocomidae > Opisthocomus > Opisthocomus hoazin. Next base: position 84,200,264 of record NC_134418.1, read on the forward strand.
AAGGCTTGGTGAAGACCCCAGTTTGCAGCCTTGTCCAGACCAGCTTTCTTTTTAGGTGCTTAGCTGTGTTTTCGCTGCTCTAACCCAAGGGTGAAGCTCTCTGCAGAAGAGGCTTTCCCACCCGGCTCTGATGCCCTGCAGCAAGAGCGTCAAGGAGGGCACGCTGCCGGTGGGCAAAACCCACCCGGAGAGGACAGCCACCACCACGCCGAGGGCCAGCACGGCCACGACATCACCTATGGGCATTGCTACCCCAAGGAGAGGCCCACCTGGAGATCAGGTTCCACCACAGACCATTGGATTCTTATTGAATTTTGACAACTCCTGCTTGGTTTTGCCAGCTACTTTTTTTTTTAAACAACAGGTAAAGCGTGGGTTTGGGGTTTTTTTTGCGTAGATACAGGTACATTATTTTCTAGTTGTTTTCTCCCTTATTCAAGCGTATTTTCACCATGGCTAGGCCTGAGGTTGAAGGCAATTTAGGGCTTGGAAAGAGACTCGTGATCAGATGTAGCCGGCAGTGTAAATGGGCTCCCTTCTACTCAACCCCACTTATTAGATCCTCGTTCAGGGTGTTGCAATTAGATGAAGTAATGTCTGAGACTAAAAGAGGGAGAACGACCTCATTCTAGGATTTTTTTTTTTTTTTTTTTTCTAAATAAGATATTGAAGCAAAAACAAAGCAATGTCGCACCGGAGAGGAAAATGCAAGAAAGAAGTGGCCAATCTGGTTAGTGAGACGCTACTCAAAATCTGTTTCTAAACAGGAACTTGGGGTGGAAAAGGAGAAGAAAACACCCCAAAAAATATGGTCGGTCTTGGCATGCAGACTAAAGATAAGAGCATCAAAAAGACAGTCTGTGTGTGGCAGGTGAATGAGGTTGGTGCTCAGAAATGGCTCCCGATGGGGAGGAGCTGCTCTCACCAAGGAAAGGAAAGGAAAGGAAAGGAAAGGAAAGGAAAGGAAAGGAAAGGAAAGGAAAGGAAAGGAAAGGAAAGGAAAGGAAAGGAAAGGAAAGGAAAGGAAAGGAAAGGAAAGGAAAGGAAAGGAAAGGAAAGGAAAGGAAAGGAAAGGAAAGGAAAGGAAAGGAAAGGAAAGGAAAGGAAAGGAAAGGAAAGGAAAGGAAAGGAAAGGAAAGGAAAGGAAAAAGGAAGGTAGAGGCAATCTATGCAGTTATTAACTGCCTGATTTAAGAGGTGTTTTTTGCAGTCATTATCTTCTTGCTTTCAAATCCCAGAATATAATGAAATATGGTTAAAGAAATCCTTAAATGGTCTTCCTCCAGTCACAGCCACAGGTTGCTGTTCCCTGAAAAACAGGCAAATGTAGATTAGGAAAAAAAATTGGAGACAAGAGCTATGATGCTTCTTGATTTCAGCTGGCTCTTCACACCACGCAGCACAAAATCCTACCCGCTAAAGGAGCAGATGCTAGTTTGTGTTGTGTCCAAGCTTTGCCTCATGAATTGAAACCTTCTTTAAGCAAATGTAATTGGAACTACCTCTGTTTCAATAAGGCCCTTAATGGAATTGTGCAGGCATCAGTATTAGGCCTGGTTTTATTTAATATATTTCATTATTCATGATCTAGAATTTTACAAAGGCGTCAATTAATTACAGTTGCAGAAAAAACAAAACTAGAAGGTACATTACTAGGCTGCTGCCAGTAGTTAAAGTCAACTGTTCCTTTGCCAGGAAGATATTTTTCCCTTCCAGCCAAAATTAGCAGTGCAATTACCCCAGACTGCTGTGTCGCCTTGCCCTGGAGCAACTCCTTCAGGCAGTGGAGTCTGGTGCCTCAACCCTTCTGGCTGCCTCCCAAGGGGGTCGTGTGTCTGATGGCCATGCTGTGCCAGCCCAGCTCAGGAGCTGTGCGACACTGCTTCAGGCTTGCTTCTTCAGACTGTGCAGACAAAATAGTACAGAGTATGTGCCTACTTTTATCTACTTTTACCCTTTCGATAGACTTCTTCCCACATATGTCTGGGGCAGGCATGGAGGAGAAGCGGAGCAGATGCGCAAGGACTACAGGTTGGTGCTGGAAAGCACTGGTGGCGACGTAATGAAGAAGATGCTTTGGCAGGAGCCATTCTACCAACAGCAAGCATCCTCAGACGTAACCAGTTATTTTAGAAAGTCGCATCTGTGGGCAGCTGGCAAAACAGTTCTCTTGATGGACTTCTCAAGAATAATCACATCTTTTGTCACAACAAAAGGCCTCTGGACACCAGGATGGAAAATTCTGCACAAAGGCTAGGTGGAAGAATAACATGAATTCTGAAGTATTTCTTCTTCTTGTAGAATCTCCACAGTAAGTCTGTCATGCATAGTCATGTCGTAATATGCATAATATGCATAAGCCATAATGCATAGACTTGTAGCTGGCTGTCATAGCAGGCCTGCACAGCCCACTCAGGTTAAAATGCTAAAATCTATCGCAAATGGATTATAATGAGGGTGTCTGCTCAGAAGTGATAGACTTTCCGAAGCTGTACTGGTATTCAGGAATGGTCTTTTTAAGTTCAGCATCTACTTAGCCGGGAGAGAGGATTTGGAAATTATTAGACAAAATGAACCGTATTCATATGGTGTTTATAAAATACATTTGGTTGTTATTTCCCACTGCAGCAGATGGTTCCCAAAATAAGAAATGACCTGGAACCTCATTACCAACTGCATCAAGTCTGCACAAAACTGCTCAGGGGAGTACGAAAATATATGACTCGTCTTCTTTTGAAGAAGGCTTTATTTACTTGTGGTTTCTTCGAAAAGAAAGTTTGTGGAAGATACTCTTCACAAATATCCACTGTGACACTGGGCAGGACAGAAAGTTAGAAGAAATACCCAGGGTACCAACCATCAGCTACTGCCCTGGGTTGCAAAGACACATGCCCCACCATGGGACAACTGTTCGTGTGATGGATGGCTTGTTTCCAACCTCCCCTGAAGCTGATGATGGGGCCGTTGCCCAAGACTGCAACGCTAACTGCCAGCATTAATTTTCCAGGGAAAAGGCTGGAGCCTCCGATGTAGCTAGGTAAGTGTCCTGGTGTCATACGATGCGACCGTCCCACCTTCCCAGCCACGAGGGATGCAGATAAGGGTAATCATCCAAAGATCCAGCACTCGAGAGGGTGCCCATCTCTAATGCTTCCCTATTTTTGGCATCATGCGTTGTAGATTGCTGGAGTTAGCAGCCAAATGCGCGATCTCCTGTTTCCATTAGTATCTGCCACTGTCATGAGTTACTGGGGACAAGGACGAGAATGGAGCACAAAGCACTGGACAGGAGCGGTGCCAAGCCCACTGCTAAGAGCAATAGGATGCAGCCAGGGAAGGAACCAGAGCTCTTGCAGCAGCTCATGAATCTGAAGCTCCTACTGACCATCTGCAGCTCTGTTTAGCCATATAAATGTTCAACACAGTCTCGCCTGGTTTTGCTTCATTTGCTTGTGCTGGTTGACCTTTCACTACGTCCACCCTTAAGGACAGTGGCTGCTGCTGGAAGGGGCTGAGCCAGCAGCGCCAGGACGTAGGAGCCCTGCCCTTCTCCCAGATGCTGGGAAAGCCATTTCCTTTCTCCCTATCCTGTGATTGCCATAACCTGTCTAGATGATAAGCTTTGAGACTGGATCTCTCCACGTCTTGGGTCTTTGCTGGGTATTGCGACACCACAGACCCCGTCCTCAGTTACGGCTCTTACAACTCTGCCTTATTGCCGGGCTCCATCACTCCTGCAAACTGCTGCTGCAGTGGCTTCCCCTTGCACACAGGTTGACAAAACATCCCCCATGACTTCCCCACGGGGTGAGAATGACCTTCAGTTGGGTTTCACGGGAGGCACAACTGGTTGCCCCAGTACCAGCTGCTCGTCTGGCCGGCCATCTGTCTGTCCCTCGCCGAGGATCCTTGCTGCCCTCTCGGGAAGGCTCAGCCCAGCTCAGCTCGTCTTGGCCAGTCAGCTCACACGTCGCAAAGCCTGGCTTCCCTCCCTCCTCTCCTTCCCACATCTTGACGCGTTGCGTAACTTCATATTTTGATATGCGTTTCAGCCTAGACAAATGTGGGCCAGTGTGTAATTCAAATTTAATCTGCCACCAGAAAAATTACTATTTTTAATTTAAAATAGCCATCTATCTGACGGTCGAGCTATTTAGTAGTTATAACCGGAGAAATAGCCATTCCAGAGAATAATAACACTTCAGTGTAGGAAAGCTGTTTTTAGCCTGCTTTCTAAAACTTCCACTGAGCCCCAGGGGCTGTTTTTTTGTCACGGAGGAGAAACAAAACAGTTTTTGTTGAAGTTCCTCGTGCGAAGGAGCAGAGACGTTTCCTTCTCCAGCCGATATGTTGTAGATCAGCTTTAACCATATTTGCAGGTATCGCTGCGGTTAGGCTTGTACGTAACCACAGATTACAATTCGGGTGCCAAACAATCTAGACAGCTCGTCATATGACTGTAACGATCTGACAGCAAGTGGGGTCCCTGCTTTTCTGTGCCATCTTCCTCGCTTCCACACCGGCCGCACGCAAGTATAGAACTGCAACCTTTTCATAGCTGCTCTTCCATTGGAAGGAGAAGGCTTGGGCAGACAAGCAAGGAGCATTGATACCCATCTATAGCCCTAATTTGGGCATATCCATGGGCTCGGGTGAAGATTTAGGCTCTGCTCCAGAGAGGCTTTGGGTATCAGAAGAAGAAATCTTGAAAGGACGGCGAATCTGCACACGCCGTCTGGGCTGGTGACACCGGTCGCGTGTTGTGCTACAAGACTTGCGGGCATCGGGCCAGAAAATACCCTTGGCGATACTGTGGTGTTATTTCTTAAGATATTTCTCTTGTAATGTAAGTGGCTTAAGATATTTCTTCTGTAATATAAATGGCTCTTTGGATTGTTCAGATACTAGATGGCAAATGAGGGGATTGAAATTCTTGCTTTCCAACTGGTTAACAGATATTTTCTTCATTGTTTGTAATTAAATTACCAATGGCCCTGCATTGTACAATGCAAAATATTTTCACCTTCTATCAGGACCCTCATTTTTCTCTCCCTAACCCTGAACTAAGTGTAAAGTGTGAGAAAGCAGGCGTGATGTATTTAGTCCTAAATAATTTTCTGCCATGAAAAACATGACAAAACATGGTTGTCCTTCAGCCTTCCCCCTCCCTCCCCTCCTGGCCTTCAGAAGCTGATGTTTTAAAGGCTCTTTGCTTTGAACAGATGAGAAGAGCAGGTCCAAAGCCCCGTCACATGGTCATCGGACAGGCGTTGCTCGGGGCAGAGCCGACTGTGCCGGTCTGATCCCGAGGAGGTAGATCCATCTATTACTTGTGATAAGAGAAGTGCCGGGGTGGTGATCGGCACACATGACCATCACACGGCCCGGGGATCCTACGTAATTGCAACAATAGCTTACGAAGATGATCAAAGGGAGATTTGTTCCTAAAGCCGTTTAAAGAAGAGGCCGGAGGGGCTTGGGTCAACCGTGCTGCGCGCCTCAGCAGCGTGTTTGCCTGTGGGACGGGGGCTTCTGCAGCTGCCCTGCGCTAACAAACACACAGGCACACAGCCCACGGAGGGAGCCGGAGCCTCCCCGCTGCCAGAGAGAGGCCTTCAGCATTTTGCCTAAAACCAGGATCTTCCCCAGTGTTGTACTGCTAGGCTTCCACTGAAAAAGCAAAAAAATTGAACATAGCAAGAGCCGAGGCTGGTGAGGCAACAAAATCGAACGTAGCAAGAGCCAAGACTGATGAGGTTTTAAGGAGAAAAAAAAAAAAAAATGATTAAAAAGTAAAGAAGCATTAAAGAATATAAAATTTTTTTTTCTTCCCAGCTCGTTGGGACAGAGGCTGTAAGGAAGCGGGTAATATGGTTCCTCCTGGCCAGACTCTTTCCAGTGGTGCCCAGCGACAGGACAAGGGGCAACGGGCACAAACTGAAGCAGAGGAAGTTCCAGCTGAACATGAGGAAGAACTTCTTCCCTCTGAGGGTGACAGAGCCCTGGCCCAGGCTGCCCAGGGAGGCTGTGGAGTCTCCTTCTCTGGAGATATTCAAGACCCACCTGGACAAGGTCCTGTGCAGCCTGCTCTGGGTGACCCTGCTTCGGCAGGGGGTTGGACTGGGTGACCCTCAGAGGTCCCTGCCAACCCCGACCAGTTTGTGATTCTGTGATTTCAGGGCTGAGTAACAGAGGCCACCTGTGAGGCAAATCCTCTGTGTTAACTCCTACCACTCCCAGAGAAATTCATGTCCCCTGCCAAGTGCTGGTACCTTCTCTGCAAGCGGCTGGTGAGATGGAGTGCAGATGTTCTCCTTGATCCTTGAAGTGCTGTGTATGGCCCCAGGGTGGTGACCCCAGGGCCAGCACTGTTGGGGATGCTTGTCCCCATGCTGGGGTCCCAGCAGCGCTGCTGCCCTGGGTCCTGCCGATGCGTCCCTGCAGGGGCCATGCAGCAGAGTAGCTGCTGGAGGGATCTTGCAATAATATTTTTATGATAAAAAATATTGTTTTGTTTTTCCACTCTAGTGGCCAAAATCAGCTTGGCTCTTTTTGCTGCAACTTTACAAGTGAAATCTAAACAACTGCTGCCATTCAAAGGAGCCTGAGGAATCTCAGGAAGTCTCTAACGAGCTGACAGTCGATGGCCGGAGGGGATGCAGAAAGGCGCTGGTCAGCCGTGACCTCCAGGCTGCTGCTGGAGTTCCCTCCCTGTAACCCAAGGCTCTGCTTCCGCATGGCTGTTCCCCATCGCCAGGCTCAGGCACCCCCCCCGTAACGCCCTCTGAAATCTCCCGTGGTTCAACCATGAGCTTCGGAACTATAATCCTGGGATTCTATTAAATTTTCTTGAGAGGGTTTTACCTGTTCTGCTCATATTTGTACACTTTCTCCATGCCCCAAAATGCCAGAAGCTCTAAAGGAAAACGATAAAACTTCCAAAATGAGTTCTATAACTAACTGTTCAAGGACAACGGGCACAAACTGAAGCAGAGGAAGTTCCAGCTGAACACGAGGAAGAACTTCTTCCCTCTGAGGGTGACGGAGCCCTGGCACAGGCTGCCCAGGGAGGCTGTGGAGTCTCCTTCTCTGGAGATATTCCAGCCCCGCCTGGACGCGGTGCTGTGCAGCCTGCTCTGGGTGACCCTGCTTGGGCAGGGGGTTGGGCTGGGTGACCCACAGAGGGCCCTGCCAACCCCGACCAGTCTGTGATTCTGTGAACTGAAGTGATCTGAGATTTTATTATGCTACTTAATTGGTTTCATCAAGATAGTTCAAAGGATGCTGACAAACATGCTCTGCAAACATTTATTTCTATTATTAAAAGAGAAGGTATTCTAAAGCATACTTAATTTCCCCCCTCTTTTAGTGGTTTAGTTCTCTCAGATGGAATAGCTAAAAATGTATTACACCAGTAATTTCCCTCCCTTCCCTCAAAATCAAGTCACTTGCAAACACCGGGATGAGTGAAGACACCTTCGCAGGCCTGAGTTAGGAAGGGATAAAGCCAAAGTTTCTTCCTCCACCACTGCTGGTACCCAGCACAAGAGGCTCATCGTGCTTCTGCTGCTCTTCCTAGCGATGCAGAAGCTTGGGGCTGTCCTCAGGCAGGCAGGGGCTGTGAGACTGCTCACTGCTTTTGGTGGAGCAATTGCCATTTTTGACCGGTTGTTTCTAGTCCAAGGAGGAGTCTTTCTTTTCGTGCTTTGGTTCAGAGACATCCTGTCTACCACACCAAGTTGAAACCCAAAACACGTTGCACAAGAACTCTGGAAATTTCCAAACGATACTAATATCTGGAACAACATGACTAGCTAATGTTTGGTCCCAGCGAAGGAAAAATGCAAACAGCTTTAGAATGATAAATGACTGAAGGGAAAATACAAAAATGTTTTCATCTCGTAAATGAGTTTGAACTGTTTTGCTGTTTTAACTCAAAAGAGGAAATGCCAAAAACAGCATTTGGGAGGTTGCTATTGCCCTTTTAAAATTCTCTTTTAACGTACTGAATGGGCCAGAGGCACGAAGAATGTCTTTCACTCCTTTCATCCCCAGCCCACCAGGCAGCCAGACCTGGGTCGGCTGCGCTGCTCAGCATCCCTCCTCCCACCCTGAGCAGGCAAGCCAAACGTCACACGTTCTTTCGGTCACCAAAAGCAGGTCCTCAGCTGTGCCACGAAGCCAACTTCTTTTTTGATGACCACACTGAAACCCCTCCCCCACAACCACATTTTAAGAGCAAGGCCCCCTGCCCAGCAATGATACTTAGACCAGCCAAAACCACGTGCAGTATAATTCAGAGAAGTGCGGCCAGGCACCGGTGCTGGTACTTCTCATAATGCACACATTTGTGGGAAGCCAAAGATTATTTTGCACTTTTGGCAGCTAGAGAAAATACTGGATTAACTCGCACTACACATGGATGTGTACTGATCTATAGGGGAAGCTACGTGCTGTGCCTTCCCGTGTGGTGACCTGATGGTTGGATAGCGTTAAACCTGTCACGCAGACCCCTTATCTGATGCTGCTGGCACTGCTCAGCGAGGAGCGCACGCTCAAAGCCCAGCGGGTCCTTCAGGATCAGCTGCTTTCTACCGCCCGCCATAACCTAGCTAAAATGATTTCTATCCAGGGCATGGACAGAAAAATCAAGTCACTGGAGCTATCGCCCATAGCAAATCATCTCTGCTGCCTGGCTGGCAGCTGACAGATAATAGTTCTCACTAAAAAGAGTGATCGATAATCAGTTTATGAAATTTGGACAACCTTTCAGACAACGTAGCCTCAGAGAAAATTTAGGGCATAGACTTACTAGTTACGGTGTAATCTTTTAAGAATTTAATGCTTGGGAAACATGGTAATTGAAGGTCTTCTGTAAGCTTTATTCATAGTTATAGACGTTTCTGGAAACCATAAGAGAACTGCAGGGTAGGTTTTCATATTTTCGTTATAGCTTCAGTTCTAAACCAGGGGCTAAAAGGTCTGTGCAACTGCTCCTTGTCTTCTGTTGATACTCAGACCTCCCTACAGGACAAGTAGGAAGTTTCCCAATCCATGTACAGGAAAAGGGAAATGTTTCACTCGCTTGGCTTCAGCCTACAATGCAGAAGAATTAAGCATGCTGCTGTCCAACATCTCCAGTGATTGCTGCAAACACTTCAGTCCAGGGTGTGACTGGTCATTCCCAGTGACTTGGCCGGGACCATCATGTCTCCATTTACAGACAACCTCCCCAAATACCTACATGGCGCACAGATGTGAAGGAGAACCAGAAACAAAAACATCTGGTGGTGGTGATGCATATGATACTGGTCACTACCTCCATCTACACTGTAGTGTTTCCACAGTCTTTTCTCTTCTCTCCCACAGAGCCTGCAAGTATTTTCTTCTCTGGCTAGTAAAGAGAATGAAGGAAGGGTCAATTCTCTCGTTTTCACTATAAGGGTGGGGTTTTCTTTTCTGCTTCTGGCCAAGCAGAAGTTACAGCTGAGATTGTCCAAACTGCCCTTGCTGACTGTAGAATTGTAGAAGGGTTGAGGTTGGAAGGCACCTCTGGAGGTCATCTGGCCCAACCCCCTGCTCAAGAAGGGCTGCCTAGAACCAATTCCCCAGCACCATGTCCAGAGGGTTTTTGAGTATCTCCAAGGACGGAGACTCCACAACCTCCCTGGGCAACCTATGCCAGTGCTTGGTGACCCTCACAGTAAAAAAGGGTTTCCTGATGTTCAGAGGGAACCTCCCATGTTCTGGTTTGTGCCCATTGCCCCTTGTCTTGTCACTGGGCACCACTGGAAACATCCTGGTTCAGTCTTCTTTGCACCCTCCCTACAGATATTTGGTCCATGATGGTCCATGCTGGTCCATTGTCCTGATGGTCCATGCTGGTAACATGGTGCTGGTTTTTCTTTATATCTGGGTACAATAATGCTTTGAAGTCCCGATAAAATACATATTAAATGCCTTCCTGATGCTAAGCTATTGCTTGGAACTGGCGCAACAATTCAAGGGGAAATGGTCTGTGTGACCGTGAACAGGAACGGAGGCGGCAGTCATTGCGAGCCTTGTAATAAGAAAACAGGAGAAGGATTTTTTCAGAAAGCAGAGATGCCATATCCTAGGTTGCTTCGGAAGGGGAAACATTTCAGGAAAATAAAGTTAATGACGTGCTAATGGAATAAATACATAAAATAGCTCCTTTGGCTATGCTAGACAAGAATTCACAATTTGTTTGTATCAGTTGAGCTACTGGTATGCCTCAGTATGAAGTCTACTTTGCTTGAACAGAGGGGTGGACAAGACAATAGAAACAACGGCTCAAAATCAGCCAAATTTTAGTATCTTCTGAAGCATTATTAGAAAACAATGACAATGCTTATTATGACAAAGCTTGCACCTCCTGGCTCCTGGCAAAATTAGCTTTTCATGTCCTTAATTAGTTTGAACAAACAGAGCCAAGAGCTGAGTGGAATAAAAAAAAGAAGAAATAAAAAGGAAGCTGTTTTAGAAAGGAAACTCGAAGAAGGGGAGCTCTTCGAGGAGGTCTGTTGGCAGAACAGAAATGTTTAAGCACCAAAACAGTCGAGGTCTGTGCCTCATATGAGTTAGTAGGGGGTTTCTGCTAGCACAGTTCCAGAAACTTTTGCTTCTAAGCTCTGTTCCTGGTATTAAAGCAGGCACCAACCACGCCGATGCAAACCCTTATGCAGCAGAGGAACACACACAAGCAGATGAGTCAAGGATTTCAAACCTGGAGTAATTCATGACATATAGACTGCATCAACAGTCTACAGGCTCCATCTTCTAGTCGCAATTTTTTTCCACTATAAAGCTACATCTGAGTTTCCAAGTATTTGTCCCATATATTCACAGGTAAAGAACTTCCCTGACAAAAAAATATTACGGTTTTCTGGCACACTTTTGCAAAAAAATGCTATGCTCGACCTCTGTGCGGCCAGACGCTGAGATTTCGCTTCAACCCAAGAATTTATTAAGACTGACATGAAAATATTCCATCTTAACATAGTACACATCGGTAGCATTTGAATACATATTTACAGATTTATTTGAACTTTTCTGAACTGCAATTCTACAACCGAGCAACATATCCATAAGTGTTTCATAAACTTTCAAACACTTACATATTTATACATATAGTTTTTGCATATATATATATAAAAAAATATTTTTGAGACTCAAGGACTGAGAATAGTCAAAAGGACATTATTGCTACATTTCCATATTTACAAAAACAATGCATAAACCCATTCAAAACACCAAGCTGTTGCAAAATAAGTTTCAAAAATCCCCAAATTATAAAAATATAAATTTCAAGAACGAAAAAACCCAAACCTCTTTCAGCTAAGTGTCCGTAAAGTACCGAGACATCTATAATTATAACAACTAGTTTGCCTAGAGTTGCTCTGAAAGCCAACAACGTTACAAAAGAGCTTTTATAGCATCCAACTGAAAATGCTCAACAAGAAGTATGCGTAAGAGTGCCTCCAAACAACTGGCTAACTTTGGAAAGGTGCAACAGCCTAAGATAAAAGTTCAATGCAAATGGCTAATTTTTGACTTAACTCCGAAAGACAGATTCCGGTAACGATAAACCAAATGCACAGTCGTAGAAGGAGCGTGGTATTCAACGTAACCCAAAATGTACTACCAGTGTGTGTATTTACAAGGACCTTGCCTTTGGGCAGTTAGTTACACTTTGAAATTGCATGTAAACTCAACCAAAATCGTGGTAAAGTATAAGTTACAGAGTGCTTAAGTGCATTCTAAATAAATAGGTACTTAACTAGTACTCTGCCTCTAGCAAATGCTTCTCTTGATGCCTTTACTAATTTCTAGGGGACAGAAACAAAGGAAGGAAAGAACTGGCCATGTTTCTGATGGGAAGGGGTTAGAAAGTACTTGAGCACAACCCTGGGCTCAACAGCTACGGACCCCAAAGCCTCACATCTGCCAAACGAGACCGAAGGGATTCTTTTTTTTATCCCACTTACAAATTCAACGCTTCCCAGTTAGGCTCTTCTTCGTTACGATCTCTGGACTACTACAGAAAGATGAAATGACTCTGGGTGGGGGGAAAACAGACTTTTCCAGTTAGCACTATCCACGTCAGCCCGTGGGAAAAGATTCACCTGCGTAGGACAAGATAAAGAAAGGGCCCCCAGGAGGGAATTTTTTGCCTCTGCTCTCGCTTAGATAAGAAGACTCGTTAAACAGCCTCTCCTCCAGACACACACAGTTTACCGGCAGCAGCGCTCCTCCTCTATTTTGACCAACTTGTCAGGGCCCACCCATCTTTGGTGAACACTCCTGGACGTAACTACGAGCAAAACAAACACCGAAGCCCTCGGGCTCCGTGGTGGGGTGAGACCCAGCGACGGGCAGCTCCGTGCCCAGCAGGGAACGGGCCAGTGGGAAGTAGTGCGTACACCCACGGAAACCTCGCGACCGGTCTGCAAGGTGGGTGGAAGCAAAGATGAAGATCCACGCTCTTCTCCCCTCCTCTGGTTCAAAGCCCAGAGCTCCCGGGAGGGTTTGCTGCTGCGCAGACCAACTTTGGAAGGGTCTTGGTCTTGTCACCTCTCTTGCCCAGGTACATGCAGCACCCTCGCTGCCCTCCAACCTACCATACCTGCCTCAGAAAGCTTCTCAGGCTTGGCTGGATATGCAAAGGGGTTTGCAAAGCCATCAGCTTCATATTCTTTTATTTCTTAAATTCAACAGAACAAGCAACTAGAAAATGACCGTACGCTTTCCAGGCACGGATCCAGAGAAGGATCACTGCAGATTTGGTTTGATCTGCAGTCATCTCATTCCACACCCTGGCTCAGGATTTCTTTTGTTGGTTGTTTTTTTGTTTTTTTTTTCCTTCAGATCTGGCTCTCTACTGCAAATACACACAATACAGCAAAATATATACAGCTTCAGTTAGCATTGCAATGATGCCTGTAACCGTGCTCAGCAGATAAGGTTTATGTGTAACAGTGTGTGGCAAAGGACAGCATTACAACAACGTTTCAGCTACACAGTGGTAGTAGTGAGTAAAAGTAAGAGAAATTATCGCAGTCGTCCCTCTCTCACCCCCTGCACAATACAAACAGCTAAGACATCCGGGCTCCTCTTCCTCCAGACACCACTCAAACATCTTCGCGTACCAGGAGAGGCTGAGTAGATGAAGCACTGCTACCCACCGAGTTAATCCTCACCGAGTGATCCGGAGCGTTTCCTTGACTGGAAGGCGGAGTTGAAAAGTTTGCGTAGACCTGCAGAAGCCAAAGACCGATGTCAGTGCCGTGCTGACCGCTCCCTTCCAGATCTCCTTCCCTAGCCTTTCCCCACTGCGTACCACACACCAGCGTGGAAGGGATGCAACCCAGGTGTTCCTTTGCAAATCTAAGGACAGTTTCAAAGGGTCTTGGGCTTAAATTTGAGCCAGCAGTGTGCCCTGGCTGCCAAGAAGGCCAATGGGATCCTGGGGTGCATTACGAGGAGTGTGGCCAGCAGGTCGAGGGAGGTTCTCCATCCCCTCTACACTGCCCTGGTGAGGCCTCATCTGGAGTGCTGTGTCCAGTTCTGGGCTCCCCAGTTCAAAAAAGAAAGATGAGGAGCTACTGCAGAGAGTCCAGCAGAGGGCTATAAAGATTACAAGGGGACTGGAGCATCTCTCCTACGAGGAGAGGCTGATGGAGCTGGGCTTGTTCAGCCTGGAGAAGAGAAGGCTGAGAGGGGACCTAATATATGCTTACAAATATCTGCAGGGTGGGTGTCAGGAGGATGGGGCCAGACTCTTTTCAGTAGTGCCCAGCGACAGGACAAGGGGCAATGGGCACAAACTGAAGCAGAGGAAGTTCCAGCTGAACACGAGGAAGAACTTCTTCCCTCTGAGGGTGAAGGAGCCCTGGCCCAGGCTGCTCAGGGAGGCTGTGGAGTCTCCTTCTCTGGAGATATTCCAGACCCGCCTGGACAAGGTCCTGTGCAGCCTGCTCTGGGTGACCCTGCTTCGTCAGGGGGTTGGGCTGGGTGACCCACAGAGGTCCCTTCCAACCCCTACCATTCTGTGATTCTGTGATTCTGTGATTAACTCCTCTTCTAAAGAGCCAAGGATCTCAATTTCCGTTATTATCAACATCACAGCTTCCAACCGAGCTTGAAAAAACACAGCTCAGGTTATTCCCAAAACTCCCCCAGAAACCTCACTAATTTTTCCTTCGCATTCTTGCTTTTGTTTAAGTCATGCCTGCACCTGCCAAAAACACGCTGCAGGACGCAATCGAACACCAGCAGCTTTCAGCTTCCTCTCTTCTCAAATTATCAGGAAGCCCTGTACTCGGTGCCCAAACAAGGCATCCAGAAGGTAAAAGGAAGCTTTATTTTTAAACCAGGTTTGAAACTTACTTTTTTAAACCCCAGTTAATTCACACAATGTTATTGCGAGACACAATGCAGGTCTCTGATGTGCCTCCACTTTTTTCCAAGGACTGTTTTGTCCAGTTACCCTCCCAGAAAAAGCTTTTACTATGGAATGGTCAAAAGAGCAGTGAATACAGTTTGTCACCACATCCCTGCAAGGTCACATAAATAGAGTGAGGGGAAGTGAGTGAGAAGAGGCAGAAGAGCACCGAAAGCTCAACCCCTTTGTCCAGAAAGCTTTTCTAATAAAAGCTAAATATACTTCCCATTGGAATAGAATTCCTCCTAGTTTAAGATCAGATGAATTCACGCCGTACCATTGCATTTGATAACACCAAAATTGTTGTGCCAGGTCTACTCTGAGTGAGAAACATCAACCATGCAGAGTCTTCTCCAGCTGGTATCTGTTTCAGGCGTGGGCTTAGCACAACGAAGCAGAAGTGAGTACCCCCTACATCATTCCTACCACCCAAACTGACAGTGCAAAGCTACTACATGAGTAACACTGGAAAATAAATGAAGCGCCCAGGCTCTTTGCTCCTCGCAGCTCTAGTCCAACGTCTTGCTTGAAACTACTATGACTCCAAAAAGCTGACGATCCGTAACTCACCCGGGGGGCATTATCTGAAAGCTGCTGCTCTATCAGCTGTACAATTTGTTTAAATGTGGGCCTCTGCAGAGGATCAGCATCCCAGCAACTCTTCATTATGTCATACCTGCAAAGATACTGAAATTAAGTACTGCTGATGAAGAAATCTTGAGGCTTATCTTGCCTCCACGATTATCTGACAGAGAGTTGTGAAGCACTGGAACAGGCTGCCCAGGGCAGTGGTGGAGTCCCCACCCCTGGAGGGGTTCAAAAACTGTGTAGATGTGGCACTTCAGGACATGGTTTAGCAGGCATGGGGGTGTTGGGTTAACGGTTGGACTTGATGATCTTAGAGGTCTTTTCCAACCTTAATGATTCTATAAGAATAGAAATAGTGCTGCTAACACCCGTGCTTGCGACAACAAGGGACTCAACAGTAATGGGAGTCTCTGGACACAAGTTCTCCTTGACAGCTTGCTAAGCGCCAGTCCCTCCACAAAACAGTGAATTAGGGATGGTTCATAAAGAAAGTCAGCAGCCCGTCCTCTTGCTGCCAGGAAGTACAGCACAGATGCAGGTGCTGTAGAGTCTTGTGATATAGCTGACTGCTTTATCTGAATTTAAAATATTTAATTATGTTCTGTGATTTGTCAATAATTTATTGACACGGAGCAGATGCCATGACAAAGTGATCAGATGGTGCAAGGCATGAGTGTAGTCCATCGCTTGTAACAACACAGGTCACGTGTTACGCTAGTTAGACTACATGAATTACTCAAAACGTGAAAAGAACTTAAAAAAAGACAACGGGGCAGTGCAATGAGCCTTAATGCAAGAGTGGAAGCTTCCTTTCCCCCGCATTCTTGCTGATGCTTGGTGGTTAGAGGTGCTGGTCTGCTCGCTTACATTTCAGGCGGTGCGCACTCCGGGCTGAACATCCTGTATCCCTCCTTGATCATTTTATAGAACTTGGAGTCCACAGGCATCCCCGGGTATGGGCTGCTTCCTGTTGAGAGAGCACATGAGCAACGTGATTCTTGCATCTGCAGTAAAACCAAGATGAAACACAAGTGCCCTGAAGTACAGATCTTACAGCAGCTCACCTAAAGAAAAGAGCTCCCAAAGCAGTATCCCGTAGGACCAGACGTCACTCTCAAAGGTGTAGACGCAATTGAAAATACTTTCAGGTGCCATCCACTTCACGGGAAGACGAGCCTTTCCAGGGAAAAGGGAATAAATCCAGACAATGGGCATAAGGCATACAAAACTTACAAGATAAAATTAACCTTTTCTACGTCTTATGCGCTTTAAATACTCATTAAATCAAGAAATGGAAGCATCCAACTAAAAATGGAAATGTCAGCATTTTAGAGTCTCCAAGTGCTGCCCGGTTATTGATCCATCTTTTTGTGGATCTCACGTAGCTCCTTGCACTCTGGTTTTCTGTAGACTGTGTGATTCCTTCTGTGTTGTTTCTAAGAGATGGCAGGCAGTCAGAGCAAAATAATATATATGACCATGGCATGGGTCCCTATGCAAACACAACAGTCTGCTTCCATGGACTTGCTGCCATAGGCACACAGATGAGAACAGCGTAGTCAAGATGCTTCAAGGCTTTAATCAACAGTTAAGACATCTGCTCCAGCTCCTCAGTGTATCAGGAAAAAAAAAAAAAAGAAAATTTGTATGAAAGAAATATATTTTGACATTTTTCATGTTTGTGTGGGGACAGACATCCCTCAGGAATGCTAACTGGAGCACAGGAAAGGGCACAGAAAGCCTTTAGATGTGCTTCCACCTTCCTCTCCCTGCTTTGCCCTTTCCTTATCTGACTGCAGGAGCCAGTCAAGCTTCCATCCTACGCGTTCATACGGCTGTGGGAGAAACCAGACCTCTTCCTTTTGAGTGGTCTTGCAATGCCGTGCCCAAAGATACACCTCAACCGCACTACAGAGAAGATCCGTGACGTCTTGTGAGGAAAGGAGGCAAATGGAAAGGACAAGAAGCGAGGTGGAGGAAAGGCAGCATTTGCCATGGGCTGGCTCAGCAGAGAGGCAGCCCAAGGTGTTTACTTCCCAAACAAACAGACAGCAGACACTCTTCCCGGCCAAGCCCGAAGCTGCTGTCAGCAGCGCTGCCTCCCAGCACTGCCCACAGCGAGCGATGCCCCGGCGCTCCCCATCTGCTTGAAGATCAGGCCAGACGCATCCAGCCACCTCCGACCCCCTCCCTGGGCAGCTGCAGCCAATCCTCCTCTGACCCTTTCAGATCCTATTCTCAAGCGACTCAGGAAACTTAAAGGGTAGCCTAGACAAGTAAAATTTCATTACTTACTGCCCACTTTCCTCCCAGGCTGCTGGTCTGCACTTCCTGCTCCCAGGAGCCTGGACTGATCGAGCAGCTCCTGACCTGATCCTGAGCCTGAAAGCAGCTTTCCTACACTAAACGCCACTTGGTACTGTGCCAGGAGAGCCATTCCTGAATTATTTCAGCTCTTGCTGTTCCCTAACTGCAACTTCTAGGCACCCACTGGATGGTGCCAACCTCGTTTTTGAAGACAACCACTAAACCTGTAGCCTAAAATAGGGATGCTGTAGGTACCTTGGACATCGTCCAGTTCTGGGCTCCCCAGTTCAAGAAAGATGAAGAGCTACTGGAGAGAGTCCAGCGGAGGGCTACAAGGATGGTGAGGGGACTGGAGCATCTCTCCTACGAGGAGAGGCTGAGGGAGCTGGGCTTGTTCAGACTAGAGAAGAGAAGGCTGGGAGGGGACCTAATATATACTTACAAATATCTGAAGGGTGGGTGTCAGGAGGATGGGGCCAAACTCTTTTCAGTGGTGCCCAGCGACAGGACAAGGGGCAATGGGCACAAACTGAAGCAGAGGAAGTTCCAGCTGAACATGAGGAAGAACTTCTTCACTCTGAGGGTGACGGAGCACTGGCACAGGCTGCCCAGGGAGGCTGTGGAGTCTCCTTCTCTGGTGATATTCAAGACCCGCCTGGACGTGGTCCTGTGCAGCCTGCTCTGGGTGACCCTGCTTGGGCAGGGGGTTGGACTGGGTGACCCACAGAGGTCCCTTCCAGCCCCTACCACTCTGTGATTCTGTGATTCTGTGATCAGGAACTGCTGGGTGACAGCAGAGCAGCAGAGATACCTCAGATATCTGAGGTGCCGTGGACTGACTGAGGTTAACCAAGCATGGCCAACCACTTGGGTGAGAGATGCTCCGGTGGAGGATTTTCTCTCCTTGCCAGCTTGCCCAAAGCCCGGGTGGGTGACCTTCAGTCTGCGTGTCCTCGAGTCCCTACCTAGCGACCAGCCCCAGGCCACGGAGCGCTGGGCTGGGCTGGGGAGGAGGGCTGCCTTGTTGGACGCGGATCTTCCCTCTTTCGAAAAGCCACGCAAGCAAACACACGTGGAGTCTGAAGGCCGCACGTGTCCGATGCAGACCTAAAACCCTCATCGGTTTGAGATGCAGAACGCCTGTACTCGGTAGCACGCTTCTCCAGCTTAACCACAGATGCGATTTTCTTTTGCAGTAGGGCTGCTTTTACTGCACCAGCACTTTAAAGGGGACTTTTGAGTACTGCCAAGGTAACCTGCACCACTTCAAAGGGTCTTTGTACCCCTCCAGAGGTCTAGCAGGTACTAGTGTGATCGGTACTCTTCTCCATGGGAGGTTTTAAACTCTTCTCATCAAACTGCAGTGTCTTGGAAACTATAGCTGCAAGTTAAAGCTGTATGTTACACATCCGCGACTAAAATCTGTAGAGGCCACCAGAGAAAACCAAGGTTTTTTGCCTCCTGCTATGCCCTAATCAAGAAATTTACACTCCAGAATCCAGTTTCCATTGTCTGAGTGTTGCTTTATAGAGAAGAACAGGATGCACACCCCTGATTACTCAGAGATTTTTAAAATAAACTATTTCAGTCATGGACAAATACAGCAATGCCCAGAGAAAAAGTTTCAAAATAATCGTATTTAGGATTGGGCTACCAGAATATTCCAATTTTAAAACCTGCAGTTACTCACAGAGCCGTAACTTTTAGTACGTTCAGATATAACAAAGACTGGGCGTTTTACTGGAGTGGCAAAACCATCTTCTCCACTACAACACACATTCAGGCAGCAGCACGTTCCTTCCAGTGTAACAACATGTGCACACCAAGGGTTTTTATCAGCACACACATCTGCACCAGGAATCGCCCCTCCTAACGCCCCTGACCAGCGCGGATACGTATCAGAATTGGGAAATCGAGACTTCTGCCTAAGGATGAAGATTCTTTTCTCCAAGTCAGGACACCGGGAACTCCCCTACCTTCAAACAGGTGGAGAAAGTATCATATATACTTACGTTTCCTTTGACCACATAATTTGAGTCATTCCTTATATCTCTTGCCAGGCCAAAGTCACAGATTTTTGTTATCCGACCATGAGTGAGCAGAATATTTCTTGCGGCCAGATCCCTATGAATGCACTAAAGAACAAACAGAAAAACAAACAGAGCGATTTTGTAATATCCTTAACGGGCTGTCACTTGGTCACACGTTTACTTAGCTATATGACTTACTGCACCGTGCATTTTATGGCAAGCTGAAAGTCATAAGGAAGCCATGCCCTAATAAGCTTACTCCGACGATTCGCCATTCTGGTGTAGTATCTTTACTATCACGGCGTTGATCCACACGGTTAAAGTTCTCTATGTATTTATTTTGGAAAAGACCACTTGCAGTCACT
Organism: Opisthocomus hoazin; assembly: GCF_030867145.1. Lineage (NCBI taxonomy): Eukaryota > Metazoa > Chordata > Aves > Opisthocomiformes > Opisthocomidae > Opisthocomus > Opisthocomus hoazin. Next base: position 84,220,018 of record NC_134418.1, read on the forward strand.
TGGAGTTTTCTGGAGTTCCACGTCTGCAGCTGAAGTTTAATATACTTTTTATGTGATTTTTTATCAAAAAATCGCTGGCTTATTTCCTAAGACAGGACATTTACAGGTAAAATGTGGTTTGTTTCTAAAGTAATTCCAACCTTTTATTAAGTAGGTATTGTGGTTGAGGGGACAGTGCTGAAAAGCTGAAAACGGGGAAAGTTACGACCACGAATTTGAAGCACGCAAGTCTCCTATGAGGAAAGGCTGAGGGAGCTGGGCTTGTTCAACCTGCAGAAGAGAAGGCTGAGAGGGGACCTTAGAAATGCCTACAAATATCTGAAGGGTGGGTGTCAGGAGGATGGGGCCAGACTCTTTCCAGTGGTGCCCAGCGACAGGACAAGGGGCAACAGGCACAAACTGAAGCAGAGGAAGTTCCGTCTGAACCCGAGGAAGAACTTCTTCCCTCTGAGGGTGACGGAGCCCTGGCCCAGGCTGCCCAGGGAGGCTGTGGAGTCTCCTTCTCTGGAGATATTCCAGACCTGCCTGGACGCGGTGCTGTGCAGCCTGCTCTGGGTGACCCTGCTTTGGCAGGGGGTTGGGCTGGGTGACCCACAGAGGTCCCTTCCAACCCCTACCGTTCCGTGATTCTGTGATTCTGTGAAGACAGGAAACTGAATCCCATTTCAAAAATTCTCCTCTGGGAGATGTGAATTATTAAGCACCTAGGAGAGTTTTACAAGCAGGCCTAAGTATTTGAAAACACTGCAAATTTTCACACGCCGGTGTCTTTGAAGGAACAGCCACGCGTCTGGCGACCTCGCTAGCTTTGACTCCAGCTGTCACTCGAGCAGCGTGCGTGGGTTTGTACCCGCAGCCCAGACGGGTGCCCAGTTTGCCAGCCGTTGCGTTATCTTTGTATGCAACTGGGGAGCCCATGTGCACTGGTTAGAGAAGGGAGGTAGCTCTCTAACCAAATGATCTCTTTCTTCCATCTGGAAAGGAGAGCATTAAGCTCGTGCTTTATTCATGGTGTACAGAAAGCAAGCCACAGCTGCCTAAAAAATAGCTGAAGATGCATCCATTTTTATCTCAATTTTTTTCCCCGAAATACAAAACTTTAGCAAATCCCTACAAAAAATCACTTCAAATATCAAGAATTATGCAAATCCAACTCAGCAAATGATGACTGCAGGTTGCACAAGCAACTTCATCTCTGTTCCTTTTGCATGCTTACTTGAGCAACTATTTTTCATGACAATTACTGTCTCAGGGGACTCTCCTTCACCTCCCAACCCAACACATTCTTCACTTTGCATCTAAAAATTACTGTGCGAAGTGGTGGGAATAGCCGAGCATCCAGCACGTCCTTGCCTTGTTCCTCCAGAAGCACTGAATAAAGACTTTGTCCATTAGAGGAAGCCCTGTCTTGTGACTGAGGCACCATGTGCTTAATCAGGGAATTATCCCCCCAGGACAGGCTCCCAGCCCGATTCCCGCACAGAGGCACTTCCATGCCTCTGCGCCTTGACACACAAGTTGCAGAAGAGTAGCCGGGTACTCTGCGCTGCTGGTCTGCATGGACCCTCCTTGTTGTGACAGGACAAGGAGTAATGGCTTTAAACTGAGGGAGGGGAGATTTAGACTACATATAAGGAAGAAATTTTTTACCATGAGGGTGGTGAAACCCTGGCACGGGTTTCCCAGAGAGGTGGTCGATGCCCCATCCCTGGGAACATTCCAGGCCAGGTTGGACGGGGCTCTGAGCAACCTGGTCTGGGTGGAGATGTCCCGGCTCACTGCAGCAGGGTTGGGCTGGAGGGCCTCTGAAGGTCCCTTCCAACCCAAACCATTCCATGATTCCATGATTCCCCAAGGGCCTGAGGTGATCTGAAGCATCTCACCCATCAGCCCACACTACTCTGTCTTTAGCAGCTGGAGGGAAGAGCATGTATCTACACAATGACCAAAGAGGACCGAACACAGCAATGTGTTGGTGCAAAGGTAGCACTATAAAGAAAACGGTCACCGGGAACGATGCCTAGTGAATCCTGGGGCTATTCTACAGGAAAATAAGAAGAAATAAAGAATATGTGCGCTAAGCACTGGATGTCCTGCGCAGCACAGGATGCAGGAGTCTGGTGAAAACCATTAAAATCTGTAATATAATGTGTTTGCCTGTCAGGCCCGTTTTGAAGCTGTTGATAGATGAAAAATAAACTAAAGGGTTTGGAAGGAGGAACAGTGGGATAGAAAAACAAGCGCAAGAGCAAGTTTTAACGTGGACTCCCTCTGCAGCAGAATTAGAGCCTCATCTCCCACTCCTAACACAGGAATTCCTTCTTCTCCTTAAATTGGCTAAGTTTGGTTTCGCACTTTATCAAGGTGCACCTGTACTATTCTGTGTCTACATTAGTTACAATGTTTACATGTTAAATGGCATTTTTCCAATAAAATGTAAGAAGAATCATAGGAAGATCATAATTCTGCAGTGCTTAAGACTTCTGTTCCATACAAACCCCCTTCCGTTACGCGACACCTCTCCTATGAAACCCAGAGAAATGTCTGGTACATTCAGGGTAGCCAACAAAGAGCATTTGTTGGTCTCCAGGCTGGTTTTATCTTTTCAGAAAATTAAAAACCAAGATGTATTCTGTACATTAAGCCACAATGCTAAAAACAAAGAGTATGCAATGTGATAACTCCCCTGTCTGTGGCAGTATTCTGTATGAGAGAATTAGCAAGTGCAGCAATGTTTAAAGCTCATGCAAATGGACAGCTTCTCAGCTGTCTTCATACTGTTCTTTAATCCAGCAGTGCCACAGAGAACAAACTCTTGAGATTTAACTGGTTTTGAAGGCATCTGCATGTTAGGTTTCTGATTCTTTCATGAATTCCATTTCATTCCCATACGCCAGAGTCGTCTGAAGAAATAACTGCTCGGGGTTCCTATGGGTTTCACTGCCTCCAAAGCCACCAGGAGCTCTCATAAAACTACCCAGATGCTCGAGGAAACGGAGGAAAGGCTGAAGACCAAACCCGAAAGAGGCACCACCCGAGCCGGGGTCCAGCTGTGCCGCTGTCTCCCAACACATGACACGATCAATGTGTGGAGTCTCGGGGTGCAGCCAGCGTACTTCGCTGCGATTCCTCTCCTGTCTCGCCCCTTGACATTTTGATGACTAGTTTCTGTTCATGGACAAGGCCACTGGTTCTGCTAGCCTGAACTGCGGACACGCAGTAGCGCTGCTTCACACCGACTGCTCTGTACCCTGTATTCTGTTTTCTGGAATATAAACCACCAATTTTGGCCACTGAGCACGGCAGAGAACTCCAACATCAGCCCAAGCTTCAGGTACAAGAAGGAGCATATCTGTTTGCAGCGCTTGTTGAAAAGAACACAGAAATATTCAGCGCTTAAACAAGTGGATCACATTAAAACACTGAAAGTGATACTAAAGGAAATCAGAAATCTACTGATTCTGTCCAGCTCTGACAAATTCTTAACTTACATTTTTAGAGGCGAGGAAGCTCATGCCCTTGGCCACCTGGTAAGAGAAGCTGAGTAGATCTTCAACATCTAGAGCAAGCTCATCATCTTCCAACATCGAAAGGGTAACATCCTGATCAGTGTAGGATCCTGTGCAATATGAACAACAGCTTTTGAGTGGACCTGGTATAATCATTTAGAAAAAGATTTGTCTGATGTTAAACAAAACAGTGATCTTTGTAATATCAGACTAGAGCCAGAGAAACAGCCGACCGCCGAAAAGCAAAAAATAATGCTGATACTCCATTTAAGTGTGGAGATACACAAGACACTGTAACTTAGCATATTGTTCTTTCTCAAGCCTTCTCGTACCAATTAATGAGTTTTAGTTCTCCTCATCCATGAGAGAAAAGTATGATAAAACTGAAAAAATCCATAAAGCCCTCCTCTCCGCACTCCCACCAGCAAACAGAATTCCTTGTCACTGTACTCACCAGACTTTGCTGGTCTTTTTTTATCAGTTTTTGGTGGGACTGCGTACGACACTCCTGGTTTCATGTCCATGTACTCATTGGCAACATCACTGTAGAGGCAGCAGATGAAACAAAACCTCATTTAGTGAAGAAGACCTCAGAAGCCACCCAAACAAAAAGCCAGATGTTTCACAGGACCTGCTTCCTTGTGCTGCTTAGGCCAGCTTCTACCAGAATATTTCATCAACTCAAGTGGCAATTGAAATGCAGAAGACCAACAGTAAAAAACGTTGAATTCAGAGATTCCCAGGTCCCAAAGGGGATCGGTATGTATTTCGAAGAATCAGCTGAGGCTTGGGACTGCCATCTGCTACATTTTTTAAAATTAAATTTTCTTATTGCTATATTTAATCCAAACGTACAGATTTTCATCCTATAAGGCTTATAAATATAGAGTTGGGCACCTTTAGAAATGATGGATGTACTCTGGCATTTTTCACTTCATTGCCATTAGAACTCATATGCATAGCCCTCCCTTAGCCTGAAATATCTGTTTAGTTTATGAACAATAAATGCAGCCACAGAGCGAACATGAAAAGGAGCAATGAGATCACCAATAGCTTTAGTCACCACCACAAACACATCTGATGCATTTAGCAGCTGCAACTTGACAGTAAACACTAATATGAGCATTTGGTAAATACTCCATCGTTAATAGCTCAATTTACAACCTGTGCTCAAGCAATGACATTTCTGCAGTGAAGAGAGGGCACATCTCCAATGCCAAACCACAGCTTTGTGTTCATCGCCTCGGTGGTCCCAGACTCTCTGGGGTATCACCAGCTATCCATGTATCACACAAACAGCTTCACCGGCACTGCGTCTTGCTGGGACAAAGGACTTCACCACCTCCTCAGGGTCTGCCTGGTTCTGTTGTGTTGGCCAACACAAAGTAAGGGGCCCAGTGGAGCAATGCGTGTAAATATGGCACTTCAGGACATGGTTTAGCAGGCATGGTGGTGTTGGGTTGACGGTTGGACTTGGTGATCTTAGAGGTCTTTTCCAACCTTAATGATTCTGTGATTCTATAATAAACACACTAAAAATTAAAACGGGCAGGTATTGTAACAGCCCCTCTGGTTTGGTAAGTTATGGTTCCCTCACTCTGCAAAGGCAAGGAGTGAGCAGGAAATCTGTTTGGAAACAGTTCTCCTTCCCCTCTACTCTGCCCTAGTGAGGCCCCATCTACAGTACTGTGTCCAGTTCTGCGCTCCCCAGTTCAAGAAAGATGGGGAGCTACTGGAGAGAGTCCAGTGGAGGGCTACGAGGATGAGGAGGGGACTGGAGCATCTCTCCTGTGAGGAAAGGCTGAGGGAGCTGGGCTTGTTCAGCCTGGAGAAGAGAAGGCTGACAGGGGACCTTATCAATGCCTATAAATATCTGCAGGGTGGGGGTCAGGAGGATGGGGCCAAGCTCTTTCCAGTGGTGCCCAGTGACAGGACAAGGGGCAATGGGCACAAACGGAAGCATTGGAAGTTCCAGCTGAAGATGAGGAAGAACTTCTTCCCTCTGAGGGTGACGGAGCCCTGGCGCAGGCTGCCCAGGGAGGCTGCGGAGTCTCCTTCTCTGGAGATATTCCAGACCCGCCTGGACGCGGTGCTGTGCAGCCTGCTCTGGGTGACCCTGCTTGGGCAGGGGGTTGGACTGGGTGACCCACAGAGGGCCCTGCCAACCCTGACCATGCTGGGATTCTGTGATTCTGTACTTGGAAAGAGCTCTGGGCTTGTATGTAAAACAGAGCGGTTAAAAATACACAGATGAAGTAACTGGAAAAAAATCAAAGTACAAGAGCCATCTCCGAATCGTGACACGGGACGTGTCATCACAAAATCCAGCGAGCTCCCGGTGGCAGCTTGCCTCCGATGCCGTAAGGCGCGGGTCTGATTTTGCAGGAAGCCATTTCTGAAGGCAGGAACTTTGGTGAGCTCAGGGTGTTAACCCCCCAACACTGGGGGAATTGTCATCCAAGCTGCTAAATGAGCACTGCCAACGTTCAACAGGAACGACAAACACAAACACGTACAAAGGTTGGAGCCAAGGAGTTGCATGAAATAACTACAGGAAATTTGATAAAGAAGCAAAACCGAGTGTACACAATCAATCGCTCTCTGTTAGAATAAACCACCCACTGTACAAATCGTCTCTTTAATTAAATTATTCCCTCGTACGGCAAAGAATCTTCAAAGCCTGCCGCAGGGAAGGTTTCTCCACATCTCTTACCCCTAATAAACTTTGGTCTTGCCTCCTTCCCAACCTACTAAAAGCACGAGCACATTTCAGCGGGTCGTACTTACGCCGCCGGCTCTGCCTGACGCAGAAGATTCTCGTAAACCGCCGCATCTGCATGTTCTTCGTGTTTCGGGCAAATAAAGGAATCTCGTTTCCGTCTCAGAAAATTTAAAAGATCGCCATAGCAGCAATATTCCGTAATGACCAGAGTGGGACCTGCAGAGGTACGTGAGGTTTAGAAAGCAGCTGAGTATTGCTTTTGAAGCAGAAAACTTTACAGAAAGAGAGCATTCAGCCAAGCTGGGCTATTAAAAATCACACTGCCTAGCACTGTCTAGACTTGAAAAGTTATAGAAAAGTATCCCGGCATCTTCCCTTTCACAGACCAGCAGCTCTTGTCCAGCTAAAGCCGCGTCGCTCCCAATTAATTTCCCCTCCCCCCTCGCCCCCCAACAGCATTGCATTGTACAAAAATTAAACAAGTGGGTCTTTTTCTTCACGCGATAACGTTTCTGGCCAGACACATCTGTTTGATTTTGCTCGCTTCCTGAAGGAAGTTATTTGTTCCAAACCTTAGAGTAATTCCAGCTTCAAACATTAATCCTTTTGATTCACTCCTGTTTACAGTAGAGCTTCGCACTCCTTCGGTAATGTTTTGGAAATGATGTAGGGTGTTCTATTCCGCCGCATAATAGGAAAAATCATTCAAACAGAACAGCCCGCTGCGACAGAAAACTACGCTGCACCAGGTCTCAGAATATTAAAATGAAATCGGAGAGGAGAATCAAGTCTTCCCCAGCACGGATGCTGATAGATCAAATATGTTTTCTGAGTGACTGACTCCAGCGAAGGCCCCTGAATATGTAATTGCGCCGCGTGTTATTTCATCTGTAAGGTTATTCCGTGCCGCCGTTTCCTAACCTCACTGGTTTATTTCCATTTTTCTGCAGTTAAAAGCTATAGCTTTCGTCATGGCGAGAGCAGTGCTGGCGGTGGGGTTTTCTTGCAGGCACCACATCTTCTCAGCCGAGGCGGACACACGCCCGGGCCAGCGAGTCTACTTTGTCGACTGCTTAAATTAAACCGTTTCACCCTATTTTTAAATCACTAAATGTAAGAGTGAGAAATGCTTTGCCTCTGTCTAAAACTACCGATATTCACAAGCTCCTTTTCTTTGAAAGATAAAGCAGAACCTTAAAGAGCAAATATTTGTGTAAGAAGCAACACCATCTTTCTTATTAAAAAGCTCATAAATTAAAAATCCAGGACTGTGCCGCTCTGTATTGACACTTCAGCTGTTTTGTAGCTTTTACTGTGTAGGAGAACAAGCTTATTAAGTTAATATTAAACGTGAAACATTTGGGTTGTGCAACGGTTTAGCTGGAAAATTCTTTTTCTCAACTTTCTGCTGCTTAGAATTTGTAACTTCGGTGGTGTCTTAACAGATGCGTTTCCAGTTTAAACAGCAGGCTGGAAGACTGTACCACACTGGCCTGTTGACTTCACCTTGGACATCTCCCCTACGAGGAGAGGTTGAGAGAACTGGGCTTGTTCAGCCTGAAGAAGAGAAGGCTGCGAGGGGACATTATAAATGCTTACAAATATCTGAACAGTGGTGCCCAGTGACAGGACAAGGGGCAATGGGCACAAACTGAGGCACAGGAAGTTCCGTCTGAACATGAGGAAGAACTTCTTCCCTCTGAGGGTGACGGAGCCCTGGCCCAGGCTGCCCAGGGAGGCTGTGGAGTCTCCTTCTCTGGAGATATTCAAGCCCCGCCTGGACAAGGTCCTGTGCAGCCTGCTGTAGGTGACCCTGCTTCAGCAGGAGGGTTGGACTGGGTGACCCATAGAGGTCCCTTCCAACCCCTACTATTCTGTGAGTCTGTGACACCAGCAGGGACCCAGTTCACCTATCTCTTCTCATTCGTGAGAAACAGCGTGGCTGAGGAAAAAACTTCTTCCCCACATTTTGTCCTCTCTCAAGGAGAAAGCGCACAAGGGCTCACACGCGGGAGAGTAACAGCAGCCTCCCTGTTAGCTGCAGCTACAGCGGTGTCGTTATTGCTTTTAGGATGAGCCTAAAATCTCGATTCGGTAATTCACAGGTGACAGTCACGACGATCGCAACTTGCCTAAGCAAGAAATGCATTTAAGATTTTTAGACTGAGCAGCACTGGATTCTGCTTCACGAGGTTCCTCCTTCTGGCAATAAGCAAGGAACAGAAATAATCAATAACCTGTTGATAACCCCACCTCCGATAGTGCAAGCTCCCAGCAGATTCACGATATTAATGTGGTTTCCAAGGTAACTCAGCACTTTCAGCTCCGACATCAAGGCTTCTCTTTCCGTTAGATGGGCGCTGGCTGCAAGGCAAAGCACAGAGCTCAGCACGTAACCCACCGCCCAGAAAGGAGGGAGCAAAAAACCGCACGCGACCCCAACTTACGTTTCAACATCTTTACTGCTACGGTCATAGCGGCGTCGGATTTAAACAGACCGTAAGCAGTGGCTTCGACAACTTTTCCGAAAGCTCCGGCACCAAGGGTTTTACCTGATAAAGCAGAACAACATCCTCTGTAACCACGCGGAGCGCTTCTTCCCGAAGGGTTCAACGCTTTGTTTCCTCTTATCGTATCAAGAGGGAGCCATCGTAGATACGCCCGCTTGCTTTTCCTCCCAAGGTAAGCCTGAGCAATTAACACTATCTGCATTATTGCACGACATCTTTTTGACAAAACCCTGCTGTGTTTGACCAAAAGCCTCATCAGAGACCTGAAGTCTTCCCCTCGCAGATGAAGTTAAATAAATCCGTAACTAACCAAAACTCAACCGGTTTCTCGGAAATTCCCATTTGTGATCATAAGGAAGTTGCGTTGGGTCTATGTAAACATAGTTGTTTCCGTTTATCTCTTCAACAACTTTCCACTGAACTTCGTATTTGGGTTTCTGGAAAAGGAAAGAGAATGGCTGTCAGCGCCGAAGCCTCCGCAGGCAGCTCATGCGCTTCCCCAACTCCGGCTGCGGGGCTTCTGCTTTTACCTGCAGATATACGTACACCAGGATCATGACTACGATGCACATCAGTCCTGCCGCGACTCCGAACGCGATCAGCAAGGGGGTGAAAAGGGTGTGGGTACGGATTTGTTCTGGAAAGAGACAGAGAAAAATTCTGCTTCGATACTGAGCGTGAAAAACCACATCAAGAAGATGCAGGTGAAAAACTCTTCCTCCATGACCCTGCTTCAGCAGGGGGTTGGACTGGGTGACCCACACAGGTCCCTTCCAACCCCGAACGTTCTGTGATTCCGTGATTCTTCCTTGTGAAGCACGGTGTGGGGGTTGGACTCTCCCCAGCGTGCTCCCAGCACATCAGAAAGGCTTTCCCGAGCGAGCTCTGGGGCGCGGAAGCCATCGGCGTGTTGCCGCGGGACCCTCAGCGTCGTCGATTCAGGAGGCGTGACACCAAGGGCAGTTAACTCAAGGGGTTTGCGTGGCCTCAGTCAAGTTAGGTTAAAGAAAGAAGCTTTCTTCTCAAGTCCTAACACCTTCTCTTCCCCTCCACCCCCCCAGTACGATCTCTACAGCACGGTCTTTACAAGCAGAGGCTGCGCTGAGTAGCGAAGGAGTACCACTCCAGTAAACCCCATCTGCCCCAAATCTGGCTTACTCATTTCTACGCTGAGTGTAACACAGAAAAAAAGAAGCAGCAGAACATTTGATTTTGCACAGATTTACGAACACATTTCGAACCATCTATGTTCCAGCACTTTTTTTCCCCCCCACAAACCCACAAATCCTGCTACAAAACTCATAAGCCCTTTCGCAGTATGTCGTTACTTGCCTTACAACAGCAGGTCCCTTAGGCTCTAGGCAAGCTCAGAACCACATTTTTCCCAAGACATTGTAAAAACATTAAAAAAAAATGCCTTTTTTGCTTGGAAAAAAGAAGCGATGGCCTAAACAGTCAAAACAGGCGATGACATGAAAAGGAAAGGGAGGGAGAGAAGGAAAGGCAGCGTAAGGCTGCAGGTGGTTCACCCTTGTGCTGCACAGACAGAAGAAAACCAGCGACCTACTGCGCTGCGGAGCCGGAGCCGTGAAAAGACAGCACCGCAACATTCACTGAAAAATTAAAAGCAACGCTTCGACGGGCAGAACACGCAGCGTGACGCGTTCTCACGCGCTCAGCCGCAGCGCCGTAGACTTTCTCCCGGCCAAGGCAAACCCCTGAAAACCCTCTTCCAGAAAGACCTGAACGGCCCCCGCGTTTTACGGTCTCATTTTCTCCAGGCGCTACCTTTAATAGCGAAGTTGAAGAACGCAGAGCTCCGGTCCCCGTTGCTGGAGGCCTCGCAGCACACGGTGCCCGTGCTCCGGAACATGCTGGCGTTGATGGTGCTTTCGACCAGGATCCGCTCAAATGACGGCACCGACGAGTTGGCGTAACTGATTTTGACATCCATGGGGGATAACGTTGGGGAATCAAAACACCTGGGAGAAAAATACTGACAGTTACCGGCCGCGGATTGCTACCTGGAATGGATGATGGGTCCTGCTGTTCAGGCAGAGGATCGCTGCCAGACCATCAGGTAACTAAACAACACTGCTCTACAGAGGGACTGAACTGAAGATCTCATCCCATTCACGATGTCTCCCTGTCTTCCACGCAGTGGGTTAAATGGGTACGTACACCAAGCCCGACCCAACTGGACACCATGAGGTCTTCGCGTTTGCTTTTGGCTAGCGACACATGCAGGTCTGTAAGTCCACTATGGGCTTTGTACCGTTCAACCTGCATCTCCAGCTTCAGCTTCGAGCAGACACGGTCCATTTCCTACTGTTGAAAACTCAACCCGAGCATTGTTTTATTGTATACAGCACAAAAATATCCACGATATACGTACACCACCACCAAGTTTCTATGCAGCCAGAAAACAGCCAGCTCTGTTTTCTCAGGATGCTGCCTCCCTTGCTTTCCTAAGAAACCACCCACAAACTAGTTAAAATTTAAAATTTTTTAATTTTTTTAAATTAACTGCAGTGTTAAAAATGTCACTTATTTACTACGAGAGCACACAGATAAAATAGAATGTGCTATTTCAAAAAAACTAGGGAAATAACAATTATTTTTGGCATATTACGCAGGTGGAAGACCCATGACTTGCCAGTAGATTTATAACCATGGTGGAAGTCAACAAAAACCTCAAAATACGCTTCACAATCTCTCACTTCGCAGTGGAATTCTACAATCTTTTTAGAAATGTGTTCACCAGGCACCAGGTTTTATTCGTAACAGCTCCGGACCTGTTTACTTGTCACACACATCACGTGAATAGAAATCCAATTACTTTACGTCTTGAGAAATTATATCGTTGCACAACAAAAGAGAACAGCCACATTTCACAAGTGATTCTGTGACTGTTGTCGGCACACAGAACGCGTGTCGTCTGGGGCCGAACCGATATAAACCTTAGCCAGCTTGCAGTGCAGAGGAAGTTTGGCTTCTACTTTTCCGCAGCAGAACGCGTTGGTCATCGCCCTTCCAAGGGCTGAATGCAAAGGGGAGTCGTGACAGTGCCCCCGTCTTTCCCTCAAACCACTGCAAATAACGGAACGCCAAGAACGATGAAAACGGTGACGCAACGTTCGAACCCAACTGTTACCGAGTCAGTTTATGGTCTTAATTTTTATATCATCGATTGGGTGTGTCGCATCTGGAATAACCTTTGGAGACTCTTACTTAACTCACCTCTGCTCGGTTCCTGGGCAAAAATACCAGTATATGGTGGGGGCTGGGAACCCAGCTGCTACGCACTGGAGAATGCCATTGCTCAGGATATCCAATGTGAGAATCTCCGGTTTTGCTGCAATAAACACAAAGGAGAGTCACATCTTAGGGCAACCCGGTATTGCCACTCGCTCTGCACCCCAGCCACTTGTCGTCATCATCCATGGAATGCCTCAGGCGAGCAGTGCTTCGCATGTTCAAGGGAATCCGGGTCTGAATTGGCGTCCTGCAAGCACCGACCATCAGCGAAAATATCAGTTCTTACACTGAATGCTTGGGCTGGACTTGAGAAGAAAACCTTACCTCCACGGAGTATTTGGTTTGACGAAAGATCCTAAGCCAAGTTTGAGGAAAGATCCTAAACCAGGTTTGAGGAAAGATCCTAAACCAGGTTTGAGGAAAGTTCCTAAACCAGCAAAGCTCAGAGCTTAAAAAAACCAAGGGAAGCATGCGCTTGGAAGGACCATGCAGTTCCCGTTCCTGCACGGCGTGACTTCACCCGCCTGTAAAAAGGTCTCCACAGACAGCAGAGTGCTAAATCTGCCAAACCACATCTCTCTTACCTCTGCCCTGTGTGTTAAATATTACTGCCACGGCCAGAAAAGAAACTACAGTGCGAGGCAACCAGCGCAGACAGAGTCCCCGCAGAGGACATACGTCCCTCTGAGACACCGAAACGCCCGACCACCTGGCTCCCTGAAACACCGCACGCAGAGGAAGCTAATATTTGGCTGGCTATATTACCTTCCCAAATGATAATTCATGATTGTTTTGGTAGTTTAGAAAGCAATCCGGCTAGCCGATGCCTCCCGCCACATCCCGCGCTGGAGCTGGTCCTGCACCCGGTTCCGGAGCCGCTCTTCGGAGCGCGGCAGGAACCCAGAGTGATCAGATGGACCTTACAGTCATCAGTGCAACGTCACGGGCTCCAGCCAAGGGCACTGCCAACATGGCAAGATGTTTGTCTCGTGGAAAGTCACATTAGAGGCCTCATTTCTGATAACTACCTTCGCTTCCTTGCAAAATCACCCAAAATAAAAGCTAAGGGGGAAAAATCCAGAATATATTCCAATGATGCTGCTCGCCTGGCAGGTCAAGGGTCCATTATCAATTAATATAACTTTAGAGAAATGTAAGATGAACTTCTAATATCCTAGTAAGTTGTGAAGCTGTATAGACTACAGTGGGAAAATGCAGATTTTATATCACAGAATCACAGAATCACAGAATGTTCAGGGTTGGAAGGAACCTCTGTGGGTCACCCAGCCCAACCCGCTGCCCAAGCAGGGTCACCCAGAGCAGGCTGCACAGGACCGCGTCCAGGTGGGTCTTGAATATCTCCAGAGAAGGAGACTCCACAGCCTCCCTGGACAGCCTGGGCCAGGGCTCCGTCACCCTCAGAGGGAAGAAGTTCTTCCTCCTGTTCAGGTGGAACTTCCTCTGCTTCAGTTTGTGCCCGTTGCCCTGCACGGCGTTAGTTTTTAACGAATATTCTCCTTGCTGGTTAAATGAGAGGCAATAAAGCACACGTGTATTCTCCATCACGTAGCAGCTCCTCGTGACTCATGCGACAGGAACCGAGTGTTCTTTCATTTCTAAATCTGCACGCTGCGTTTTATGCAAACACCGAGAACCAAACATCGTTGCAAAATGTCGAGGAGGGTTTTCAGCATTACTCATTTGGTGAGGAACCTTCTGACAGCACGCGGCATCTCACCCAGCCTCAGCGCTCATGGAACACGCGCAATCCACATTTCCAAAACTCTTACCAAAATGGCTGGATGGTGAAATTGTAATTAGCTAATTTACTGATGATTCGCAAGCAACTTGTTTAGGTGAATGCTGTGCTTTAGGCAACATTACAATGCAACGTTAACGCAAGGAAGGAGAGAAATGAAAAGTCAAGAGAGGAAAAGCAATGTTAAGCCCTGGCGAAAAATATCGTGCCAGATTTGGGCTGCGTTTCACGCTTTGAGTGAGGGAAATGAAAATGCCCATGCTAGCCAGGCTTATTCTGCTGTAAGAAACCATTGCAATGAAAGGCTGCCCACAGGGCCATGAGTCCAGGCGGACCCATCCCGCGGCTGCGGAGGGAGAGATGCCAAGCTGCCACCGAGCATCTTCTTTAAAAGAGATGTTACTGTGCTAGACTTCATGACTTTCACTGTCTTATTACCCCTGAAGAAGTTCTTCCTCATGTTCAGCTGGAGCTTCCTCTGCTTCAGTTTGTGCCCGTTGCCCCTTGTCCTGTCGCTGGGCACCACTGGAAAGAGTCTGGCCCCATCCTCCTGACACCCACCCTGCAGATATTTAGAGGCATTGATAAGGTCCCCTCTCAGCCTTCTCTTCTCCAGGCTGAACAAGCCCAGCTCCCTCAGCCTCTCCTCGCAGGAGAGATGCTCCAGTCCCCTCATCATCCTCGTAGCCCTGCACTGGACTCTCTCCAGTAGCTCCTCATCTTTCTTGAACTGGGGAGCCCAGAACTGGACACAGGACTCCAGACGGGGCCTCCTACGATTCTGCAACTAGACTTTGCTTACCGCTGTGGCTTTAACCCTCTCAATATTTAATGTTTCGTTACATTGTTTGGCAAATATGCATATTGCCTTCCATAATCAGTCATTAGATGTCTTAAACGTCTAATTTCACTAAGTTTATGAACTGCCTTTCAGCTTTTATCAGTGTTAATTCTGAACATAGCGAAAAGGATTTATCCTATTCAATAGGAGGCCACTCCTATTTTATCTCAACCCTCTTTATAACAACACTGTGCATTTAATTGCTTTCTATTACTGATTTCCTTCTCTTCATCGTTAACGAAGTGAACGCCTAAAAAGTAACACTTCATTGTCTGTCACTGCAGCCGAAGAGAGGGGGCTTTCCTCCTGCAGCCACATTTTCTGGATCAGAACGAATCTTTCTCTAACCCCACGGTGACTCCTCGGTTGTTCACTGCACATCCCGACGACGGGAACACCGCTGCGCTTGATCCGTGACACCGCGGCCGGTTCTCTCTTTGCAGCACGAGCCCCAGCTGCACAGGTAAGATTTTGTGGACTGTAATTAAGCCCAGATATCATTTTGCACTGGTTGGAAGGTTCCTCCACTAATTGCTAGGTGTACTGTACCTTGGCACTCTGGAGACTTCTACAGTTTCTTCATTGTAACTCCGTTCAGAATGCTGCTTGTCAAGTTGTAATTTTCTTTTTTGGCTCCTAATTTCAGAGCTCCTTCCTCCCTTACTTCATGTCACATTTACTACGACTGACTACATTTTTTTTTTTTAAAAGCAATTTAGTATTGTTTCAGATGAGCATATGCAATTGCTAAATGTGTTTAAACCCAAGGCAAGTATTTCTGCATGGGGTTTGTCACGTCCTTCAGCAAACGCTTCAGCATCGCTTTTTGTTTACATGAAGACATTTGCCTGATTACGAATCCTGTTTTACCTGTTTGATTACTTTCTGCTGATTACTCGCCCCAGCCAGGCGGGTAAACATCAGGAGCTACATCCCAGCAATTTCTGCGAAATCCCCGCTGGCATCAATGCCGGGTCAGGACGTACCATTAGACCAGGATCTGACCCACCCACACAAGACGCACCTTTGGCAGCCTCTCTGCTGTGTCAAATACTACGGTACGTTGTCAGGCAGTCTGTGTTTCATACCTAAATGACAGGCATTTTGCAAGCCACTGAAAACAGGTTATTTTTCCTAAAAACAACCCCTGAGAAGGATCCATCTATTTCATCTCCTCTTTTCAAAATGAAAAGCTATTTGCAGGAGCAAAGTGCCACAAGAAACTCGTTTTGAGTCAAGCGTGCCAAACCCATCCGCTTCAGCAACGTCTGCGGTCCACCCAGAGCTGCCGCGCGTGGTAAGCTGGGCTCTGCCGAGACAGCTCAATGGTCTCCGCTGCATCCCAAGCCCATCTTACCACCTACAAGGCCAGCAGCTGAAGCAAGGGGGGAGAAGACTCGGATGCTGCTGCTTGCACAGACAAGCTATCCAGAAGAACTAAGCTCTCCATGCTCCCTCCTGCCTTGGCCATGCTGTTTCACCACGCTGTCCTTAGTCGGGTTTCCTAACCATGACCCACGGGCGTTTTCAGCTTTTATCAAGTCACAGATTCCTCAAAAGCAGCAACATTGAGCTCTGCGCTGGGAACTGAGCTACTGGAGAGAGTCCAGTGGAGGGCTACGAGGATGGTGAGGGACTGGAGCATCTCTCCTACGAGGAAAGGCTGAAGGAGCTGGGCTTGTTCAGCCTGGAGAAGAGAAGGCTGAGAGGGGACCTTATCAATGCTTATAGATATCTTAAGGGTGGGTGTCAGGAGGATGGGGCCAAACTCTTTCCAGTGGTGCCCAGTGACAGGACAAGGGGCAACGGGCACAAACTGAAGCAGAGGGAGTTCCATCTGAACATGAGGAAGAACTTCTTCCCTCTGAGGGTGACGGAGCCCTGGCCCAGGCTGCCCAGGGAGGCTGTGGAGTCTCCTTCTCTGGAGATATTCCAGACCCGCCTGGACGCGGTGCTGTGCAGCCTGCTCTGGGTGACCCTGCTTCAGCAGGGGGTTGGACTGGGTGACCCACAGAGGTCCCTTCCAACCCCGACCATTCTGTGATTCTGTGATACGTGACGATGGCAAAAACCAGGGGTTGGGCTTTTTGGTCCCAAGGAGCCTGCAGAACCTGGGAGAGCCGGGAGGCCCGTGAACAGCCCCTTCCTCCAAGCACACATACGATGCCGCGTGTCAGAAAACACCACCCAGCCTCATGTGAACTGACAGTTCCACAGGCAACCTGCCATTTCTCTCATTCCTTCCCAAAAATTAAATTTCTGGCTCAAGAATTTGCTCCGCTAATCTGTAAAATAGAATTATCCCTCGTGATGGTAACCCGCGCTCATCCGTGGTGGCAAAGGACATCGGAGGTCACCAGTGCCCTTGTCTCAGAAATCACAGCTGGGAAATGGAAAAGGCACCAGAATACAAATGACAACATTCGCAGATGGAAGGAAGAAATACCGTGTCTTGAAAGGAGCCCAAGCGACATTTCTAGACTCAAACTATGGCATTGCTAACAGTGATGCTACAAGTGTCGGCCTACAATGATAAATGAGAAGAATTCAGACATTAATATCTGGAATTCTGTGTGCTTGTGCAGGTCTCAGCAGTCCTCTGCGTAAGCCTGTGCCCAGGGAAGGACACCTCACTGCTGAAGCACAACAGCAATGCAGAACTGTACTTGCAGCA
The DNA here is from genome assembly GCF_030867145.1 of Opisthocomus hoazin. Classification (NCBI taxonomy): domain Eukaryota; kingdom Metazoa; phylum Chordata; class Aves; order Opisthocomiformes; family Opisthocomidae; genus Opisthocomus; species Opisthocomus hoazin. Next base: position 84,237,291 of record NC_134418.1, read on the forward strand.
CATTCCCTCTCTTCCTATACAGTTCCTCGTGCTGGGCTTGAAGGCATCATTCTCTGCCTCGCCTTAGTTTCTCCAGCCTGCCCGCAGTCCCCTCCTGGTTTCATTTGCCTGAAGCTTGGCATCTGCCAGTACTTGTTTGCCGAGAGCATGGAATGTTCTGACAGGATGGCTCTGCTAAGAAGGACAGAGTTTCCTGAAGGTTTCATTGAATCAGTTTTGAAATTTAGCTCTTGTCTTGAAGAACGCTGTGTGGAACTGAGAAGGATGCTCTTCCTTCACAAGCGTGTCCCAAAGATGACAGAACACGTGTTCGTAAAGCTATGCAGACTCCCCTGGAACAACGATGATCTACATTATTTTACGGAAGTATTCAGATGCCAAAAGGCACAAGTGAGTAATTCTCCTGACAAGCCTTCAAACTCTGCATCCAACTCAAACAAATTACAGACAATTAATAGCTTAACTTGGCTGTCACAAATGCAAATTATAATCCCTGCATATAGTGCTCCACCTTAAATTCTCCAGTGTTTATGGTACAAGCTTATTTTTGAGATCAGCTTTCCAGGTGCAACAGGTTTTTTTCCTATATAAACTACCTACCTGCTCTCTGATAACCTCTGGAATACATTCGCTAGAATGGAAGGTCATGCTGGATAGCAGGTGGATTCGTGTAAGTGCTCTGCACTTTTATATCCTGACATATTAATAGTTTTCCAGCATGTGCTTCGCTTCAGAAAGCCTCTCATATGCCGAACCACACTGTGACATCCTGTGCAGACATTATGTTGTATAAAATACAATGACTGCGATAATGAAATATTTCAGACTGTTCACTTTACTTACTTTTCACATAGACATTAAACGTTACAGAGGAGCTGGCATCAGAATTGGACACAAAAAACGTGTAAATGCCTCCTTCTGTTCCTTTTAATCGGGTAAGGTGAAGTTCACTCGTGTAGCTGTAAAGGAAAAAAAAAAATAAGCATTACTGATGCTCACAACTCGCGGGGAACACGCAACCACCGCATGGAAGCGAAGTAGTGAATTATTAGCACGCTGTCTTCTTCTGCAGGCACCATCCACGCCAATCCTCTTCTCTCAGATTTAGGACTGCCTTCTGACTACGGCATCCAGAAGTTTTGCCACTTCCAACCCCCACACGCGTGCCCAGGGTGCTCAGGAAGGTAAAGCAGAAATAAAAGCATAAGCTTTTTGCCCAGAGCGCTGGGCTCTGCTGTGGTGGTGGAGGGAGGCTCTGCACACCATCAGCTTTATGTTCTTTTTTTTGGTTATTGGGAAGGAACGGCGTCTTGTAGGCGAGTCGTGAGTTTGTGGCCCACTGGTCCTCAGATGGTGTGCTTAGCTCAAAGCTGCTCCAAATCTGGGTTAGCAGACTTTGCACCAGTGACAGCGGTAAGCCGCACAGGCTACGAGGTCTTTTCTAATCACAGTTTTCTCACCATCTCCACTTTCATCTTTCCAGAGCAGACTCTCGGTTGCTGCTCCAAAGCGAAATCAATAGCACTCACAATGGTTCTTATTACCTGTTGTTGCCCGCAGTCTTGAACTTGACGTAATGGTCTGATGAATTCTGTAGTGTTTCGTTCATGTACGTCCAGACTTCTTCCTTCGGTTTTGGATACGCCTCATATTCAACTGTTAAATTTCCATTTTGTCCTGCATTTATGTCTATGGTGGTATTCATCGTCGCAAACAAACGGACAAATCCTTTAGCTGATGGCCACAGGAGGAGAAGAAAAACAGTTTCAGGGCCATTTAGAAAGATTGTCAGCACTCTAACCACACTCAGACTACTTCAAGATCTAGCGATCAAACATCCAACCGTGAAACAGGAAACCTGATCTACAAAGCAGAACCTGAACCCTCACCCGCCAAAGCCAAGGCCACGAGCTATACATAGCAACGAGGCACAGGACCTACAGCAGCCCTGAGTGCCTTAACAGAAATAATTCCGTCTTCTGGTGATAAATAGCCTCTCTTTGCTCTTGGAAAAATGCAATGCTTCTGCTCAAGTATTTACATTTTTCCAAAAATCCAGAGTTGCTAAATGTATGGTACAAAAGAAACACGAAGAGAACAGCAAGATCAATTGATCACTTTTGACGATATACTAGGGTATTTAAGGTTTCTTTGTCAAGTGTAATTAAGAATGACATTACAAATGAAGCTATTAAAAACTGTAATTAGAGAAAAATGTGCTAAGTCCACAGGCCTGGATACCAATTGTCTTAAATTAAGGCATTTCTGTTCATCTACTGCTGGGTCTTAATCTTTTCTTTGGCAGACACCATTTATCATCGTGCAGTTCCGCTCCAAAGTATCATCACGTGGAGCAGCGTCCTTACTGCAGTGGTTTGAATTTCACTAATAAACTCATCAGCTTCAAAATTATTCACTTTGAAAAGACAAATTTTTCAGACCTATTACACAAATTCATACGGGAGTTGTCAGTCTGACAGGCAGATTGCAATGACAAGGAAACGCATTTGCTGGGAGAGCTCGAATTCAGCCCGAGAGTCAGTCTCGGATCCCTGCTTCGTGCCACTTTCCAGTAATCAAAGTGCTGTGGCCAGCCGGGCACCTGAGCTGGGGAAATCCAGAGCCAGCGGGGCTTGCTGAAAGCATCTGGAGCTGCCAGAGCACTTGACAGACGCTTCGGAGAGGAAAAGATGAAGTAAACCCACAGCAGGCAGGTACGCTCTAAAACGCTCTCCATCGTCAGAGAAAAACGTCTTAACTCTGGCAACTGAAGATTTTCAGTTCCTTCACGGAGCTTTTTTCTGTTTTCTGTATGAACACAGGATGCCCTATGCAACCTAGACTCCAAATCACACCCAAAAGCCTACGAATAACGTTTCACGCCTGCGCTCTCAGTCACCGAAACAGTTCTAGAAACCATTTATAATTAAGTATATCAACTGTTAAAAAAAAAGTTAGGACATTTACCAAAAATACCCATTATTTCTCGTAAATCTTTTGTCTAATGTTAAAGCCACAGCAATTTAGAAACTGCCACAACCCCAGGATCTCTCCAGTGCGAGCCCTACACCACTTCCCAGGACGCCGGGAGGTGGTACCGCTCGGGTAAACGCAGTCTGTTGGGCAACGCGTGGCGAAAGGCATCCAGGAGACAGAGTTTGTTTTAGTTTCAGTCAAATTGGAGAGGATGGGGGGAGAAAAGTGTCCCAAAAAGGACAGATTCCAGCTTTTCTCTGGTGTTTTTTATTAAATACGAACTTTGCATTTTACTAAATACAAACTTGTTAACTTTATTTTCTGCTTTTTATCATGCCGTGCCTTATTTTAGTCCCCAGACCTCCCCAAACCAGTCCTTTTTAAAGCCTCATTTGCATACATAGCAGTGCTAACTGCTGTAGTTAAGAACTTCCCTCCTCTTCTAATAAAAGCTTTCATATTGTTCCCCTTGGGTAAAAGATTTATCTTTCATACTTCACACCGTTTCACTCTTTTACGTATGAATTTAGTCTCTCTGTTGAAAAAAATGCAGAAAGCATCACCATCGTTCTGAGTGCAGGGTCCTGCTCCTGGGGAGGAACAACCCCAGGCACCAGTACAGGCTGGGGCTGACCTGCTGGAGAGCAGCTCTGCGGAGAGGGACCTGGGAGTACTGGGGGACGACAGGGTGACCATGAGCCAGCAGCGTGCCCTGGGTGCCAAGAAGGCCGGTGGGATCCTGGGGTGCATCAGGAGGAGTGTGGCCAGCAGGTCGAGGGAAGTTCTCCTCCCCCTCTGCTCTGCCCTGGTGAGGCCTCATCTGGAGTCCTGTGTCCAGTTCTGGGCTCCCCAGTTCAAGAAAGATGAGGAGCTACTGGAGAGAGTCCAGCGCAGGGCTACGAGGATGGTGAGGGGACGGGAGCATCTCTCCTATGAGGAGAGGCTGAGGGAGCTGGGCTTGTTCAGCCTGGAGAAGAGAAGGCTGAGAGGGGACCTTATCAATGCTTATAAATATCTGCAGGGTGGGTGTCAGGAGGACGGGGCCAGACTCTTTCCAGTGGTGCCCAGCGACAGGACAAGGGGCAACGGGCACAAACTGAAGCAGAGGAAGTTCCAGCTGAACATGAGGAAGAACTTCTTCCCTCTGAGGGTGACGGAGCCCTGGCCCAGGCTGCCCAGGGAGGTTGTGGATTCTCCTTCTCTGGAGATATTCCAGACCCGCCTGGACGCGGTGCTGTGCAGCCTGCTCTGGGTGACCCTGCTTGGGCAGGGGGTTGGGCTGGGTGACCCACAGAGGTCCCTGCCAACCCCAACCATTCTGTGATTCTGTGAATAGAGGAGCAAGGTTACGGGCACCCAAACCTCTGCCGCTCTGCTGAAGACCTGGCCCACACAGGCCAAACATTTCTGTTTTATTAAGTGACCCAGGGAAAGCAAAAAAAAGCAATGTTGTGGGAGTTTCTGTGCAACAGAAAAACAGATTTGAGAAGGAAAAAAGGATCCAGGGCTACACTTCCCTCGGTCACTACACCCCTGAACGGCAAGGAACTGAAAACGCTTTCAGCCAACTACGCAGACTTCTTCAGAATGATCTTCTTACGTACAACAACCTGACCTTAACTGGTTTATCAAATCAGCAGGCTTTGGTGGCTTTAAAATTCAAAAGATAGCCAAGTTAATATACAGCAGATTCTAAACGAGTCTGTTCTTAAATGAGAGGAGGAAGGGAGTTTGCTCCCCGTGATGGGAGACAACCCAAAACCTGTGGTAGTGATGGACAGTGAGTTTACCATGGGGGTGAGCTCTGGAACGATTTCACGCTGTCTATGCACGCTGCAACGTTCCTCCCAGCATCATCTTAACTAAGGGTACATATATGCCTTCTACGGAAAAAACACGGACGTGCTGATGTCAGCAAAATTTCCTGCGCTTGGAAGGCGGGTATGAAAGACACGCTTTGTGCTTGCACTGCCAAATGACTTCAGCGTAGGGACAGTTCCAGGCAAAGGTAAATTACTTGCTTCATTAAGACTGGATTAAATTTAAAATTAAACTAGGAAGGACGAGACAAACCCGAGAGATGGAAACACCCTTGGACGGTTGTTTTACCACCACGTCCCAACAACACGCAAAGGGTTACAGAAATTCGAGCAGCCACACGCACCCACGGCACCTCCTCAGCCACCCCGTATGGTACCAGTCGGCGATAACCTTCTCACAAAGCAACTTTACTCACTGAGGTCTGGGGGAAAGGAGAGAGGTGGAAGGGAAGGCTCCCCAGTGCTCTCCCTGTCCACCTCCCGCTCTTAGATAGACGAAGATTTCCACAAGAACTATTTACCTAGTGCTTTCAAGGTTACCGTGGCATTGGTTTTTCCGAAAGGGTTTTTTGCTTGGCATGTGAATTCTCCAGAATCATTAACTCCCACTGAACGGATGTTCAATGTTAATTTCCTTTCGTATCCATAATCACCCAAATTTCTGCTTTTGCTTGTAACAATCTGTCGGTAAAAAACAATTAACATCTAAAACACTGTGTATGCAGCATCTTTCCTAGATAAATTAAAAATAGAAGTAATTATAACTTCGCTGTATTAATATTCATAACCTTAAACCAGAATAATAAGCCAGCACGACAAACCTGTCACTAGAATCTCTCCATGCAAAACAAGTGTGTGATCAGCTGTCTCTGGGAGATAATGTCCTCTCCTCAGCCCTATCCCCTCCCTTTCTTCTTTATTTTTTCCTTCCTCAAGCTCCACCGTCAGGCATCATCTCACTCCTCAGGCAAGAACACGGGGGTGTGTTCACCCGCCCCAACAGAGACAAACGGGAGAGACCAGCCCACGCCACCAAGCTGAAACTCTAATTTCTTCAAATATTTCAATCATAAGGAGAAAATGGTGTCATGCCCAAGGTCAGACCCGGCTGCCTCCGGCTAAATTTCTAACGCTGATGAAGTTGAGGAACTCACAGAAGGTTTTATTTGCAACACCAGTGCTTGTAGCTGCAGGGCTTGATGCAAAATGACCGCTGTGCCTTCACTTTCACAAGGCTCAGAAGCTGCAGCTATCGTAAAAAGTCACTGCAGCTCGGAAGTGTAGCTGACCACTCCAGCGGTGCCTAAAAATCACCAAACCCTCCAATGGTGCTTCCCAATGAATGACAAGGGAGAATTAAAGGTGCTGGAGCTTCATTTTAAGCTGGGTCGCTCTACGCCCCAAGTCCATGGCATCTCCTCACCGCAGACCTGCTGCAGAGGGACCTGCCGGTGGGACATCTTACATGGCACCCTTGCTCCGGAACCCACTCTGCTTCTCAGCTCACAGCAATCCAGATTTATTAATCTCACAGGCAAATTCATTCTCTTTCCAAAGCATTGAGCATCTCATGACTCTATGCCCACATACATGTGCTAAACTAATGGAACTAAAGAAAAAATAAATGCTTCGAGGTGTTGACTTTAGCTTCTGTGAGAATGCTCCACCTGGTTGGGAAGACTGGTAAATTTACACTGATTAATCCAAAAGCGGACCTGGACTTGTCATGATTTTCTAGCAGAGTGATTTCAGTTCTTGGAGGTGCCAAGAGGTCTTAGATAAATCTAATCCCAACACAGCTTTGGTTCCTCCTGAGCTATAATCATCACAAATCACAGTTTGTTTTGCATGGACGTGCTTATTTATAACATCTCCTCATTTTCAAAACTGGTGATAACTTAGAATCATAGAATCATTAAGGTTGGAAAAGACCTCGAAGATCATCAAGTCCAACCATCAACCCAACACCACCATGCCCACTAAACCATGTCCTGAAACTTCCATCATGCAGGGAAAGCTTTTTAGGGTTTTTTTCCTTCAACCTGTTCAGGTCAAAACATAATTCTGCATCTGCTCAAACGTGAACTTTATGAATTCTGTTTCAGTATGAAAATTATTCGATAGTCAATATTTAAAAGATGGCACTCCTTGCTGTTTAACAGAAAGGACAGAAATGTCAAGCTTGTTTGGTCAAAAATGTTTTCCTCATGGCTTTTACTCATAAAATGAGAAGTGCTAAAGGACAAGAACTTAAGGGAAGACCCCGACTTCATCACACTGTAATAAAGGGGAGGAACGAGAGAAGAAATGAAGTTCTCAGACGAAAGACTCACAGCTGACCTTGGTACACGACCAAGAGCCCCACCTGCGTGTCCCACGCAGCCTCCACGTTACTGATACCTCCCCAACCCTTGGAGCTGTGAGGTGGGATTTCTGGAGCAGCGAGCACTTAGCGGGATGCCAGAGCCATCGGATTCGCTACGCACGGCATACCCGGCCCCTGGGAACGGGCCTCCCGCTCGCCATCTGCCCGAGGAGATGCCATTGATCCAAACATCACAGAAGCCTTTTTTTTCCATCCACACGTGGACTGCAAATTACATATTCTGGTCACTACCATTAGCAGTTAAAAGACCAGCCAATTAGCATGGGAGCGTATACGGCAGGAGTTACGAACAGATCTTCACAAGGGCTTTTATTTCATTTAAATTCCAGGGTCTACCCAGAAGACCAAGAAGCGTCCTTAAAAACAAGCCGGTGCCTGCCGCTCGTTCCAAAGGCAGGGCTGGCCGCACGCCGGCTGACCAGGGGAGGGGACCTCTCTGCCCCTTGTCCTCAGAACGGCTGCGCTGCCGGTAACGAACTCTCCCGGAGAACTTCGCCTGCCAATAATTTAATTTGGTGATGCCAGGCGGTAACTTCATCTATCACTACAGACAGAAGCCAGTTCACTGGTTCATTTTTCAGAATTTTCCCAGTCAGCGAGGCACACCATGCAATTTAAATGAATTAATCATTCCTGCAAATGCTTACTACTATTCCTGTCACATACAATCCCCTGCTAATTAGCAGGTATTTTACTGTTAATGGTAACGACTAGAATATGTAATTTGCAGTCCATGTGTTGATATTTGCAGCTCCCATTGATTGCAATGTGATGTGTAGGCACTCCGTGCTTCTGCATTGAGGCAGCCCAACAGAGGTCACCTAAACTTCACATTGAAGAGCCTAACTTTAATTTGGGAAGGGAAGCCCGTGGCAGCTGCTTCTCCTCCCCACCACCCTCATGGGCACGGGACCGTTGTTGCTGGCCCCTCACCAGCCTGTGGGATGCGGGACCTTTGGAACGCAGCAAATCCAAATGGATACGGTCAGGTATCCAAGACAAAAACATCAACTGTCCCTCTACTCCACTCTCGTCAGACACCACCTGGAGTCCTGCGTCCAGCTCTGGAGTCCCCAACATAAGAAGGACATGGATGTGTTGGAGCAGGGCCAGAGGAGGGACACAAAGACGATCGAAGGGCTGGAGCACCTCTCCTACGAGGACAGGCTGAGGGAGTTGGGGCTGTTCAGCCTGGAGAAGAGAAGGCTCCGGGGTGACCTTAGAGCAGCTGCCAGTGCCTGAAGGGGCTACAGGAAGGATGAAGAGGGGCTTTTCACAAGGGGGTGTAGTGATAGGACAAGGGGGAATGGCTCTAAACTAAAAGAGGGCAGATTGAGATGAGATATTAGGAAGAAATTCTTCCCCATGAGGGTGGTGAAACACTGGCCCAGGTTGCCCAGAGAAGCTGTGGCTGCCCCCTCCCTGGCAGTGTCCAAGGCCAGGTTGGATGGAGCTCTGAGCACCCTGGGCTGGGGGAAGATGTCCCTGCTCATGGCAGGGGGGTTGGAAACAGATGATCTTTAAGGTCCCTTCCAACCCAAACCATTCTATGATTCTATGAAGATCTACAGAGGGTTTGCGTGCTGTGCATACGCGATACAATTAACGGAACTCACCACGCTTTTGTGAGAAATCCAGCTAGCTTTGACGCTGCTGTCCACATCCGTGATTATGCACGTGACTTCAAACTCTTCCCCTTCTTTGAGAAGCTCGTAGCTTTTGGATAAGGTGATGACGGGAAGAGTTTTGTGAACTGGAAAACAATTTAAAAGCGCATTACTTCTCATTAGCTGCAGAGCTTCCAAGAGGGGATAAAAATCAACAGTCCTTAACTTTCCAATAAAATTCCGGGCCTCTGAGAGGTATTGAAATTTCTTTAACATATTACACAGTTGTTCCTTCACAAGAAGCCCATTTCTGCTTCGATCTCCCTTCAAATTGCATTTAAAGTTAGATAACGCTTGTGACAGCGTAGCAACTTGCATGAAGAAACTTGAACGCTGTCGAACCATCAATGAGACAATTCACCCCGCGACAGCGATTAAAAAGCTGCCCTCTGGAACCAAAAAAAGGGCAAGGATCACACACTGAAGAATCGCAGCCCAGCATTAACCACATCTTTTTGTTAGAAATTACTACAGCTGACGTGAAGCCCTGTCCAACAGGTCACCAGAAAGCCCCTGATGGACAGCCTAGGAAGGCCAAGCACAGCTCAAGGCCCTGGAAGCATCACAAGCTCTGCTCACGGCGAGGGCTCTCATGCTCTGCTTCAGGGTGTCTTCTGCCAACCGTCAAGTGTATCTGAGGATTACGCGTCTCATCCCCGCACAGCTCTTTAACTCCTCCTCTGTTCCCCCCAAGTCTGATTTTCTGTTTTCTTCACCCTTTCTTCAAGTTCTCCTCATTTATGGGACTCCAGCGAACCTCCCACCAGGGTTTTTGCGCAGGAAGACTCACTTTCCAGCCATGAATGCAACACAGATCAGATAAGGCCTTCCAGACTCTCTTCCTGCCCCTGACACAGGCTTTGTAGTTGTCTTAGGCAAACTGTACAAAACTTCGGAAAACGCCACGCTTTTCAGCCATTCATGCTTTAACAATAACGTTTTCCTTATGTTGAGGTAAGAGAATAAAGAAACACGTTTGCTCTCTTCAGATATAAAAGCTCTCACAAAAATCCCACCCTGGCATTCAGCGGTACCCAAGAGACCGGAGGAAGCCGGTGCAGAAGCCATGCTGTGTTCTCACCAACCAGCAACATCTATGGACAACCAAAAAAAAACCAGCTGTAAGGCCATAAAGCCCCGCATTGTTTCGAGAAGGGCTGGACACGAACACTCCCAGCTGAGCTGCTACACCCGCAGCAGAGCTGGCGTACGTCTGAGTCCGCCTGCACAGCTCCCTGTTTCATGGATGCCTCTTCTGTCTTTCCGCACCAGAAGCTTGAGCCTGGGGGGCTGAGTTCCACCGTTACGATTACAAAAGACAGCACCCACCAAAGGGTCTCCAACACACTTAAGCCAAGGAGAAGGCAGGAGGTTCACCTGGTGCACTCCACCAGGACTGAACACTACAGCTCAGCAGTGCAGCAGGAGGAGCTACTGGAGAGAGTCCAGCGGAGGGCTACGAGGATGATGAGGGGACTGGAGCATCTCTCCTATGAGGAAAGGCTGAGGGAGCTGGGCTTGTTCAGCCTGGAGAAGAGAAGGCTGAGAGGGGACCTTATCAATGCTTATAAATATCTGCAGGGTGGGTGTCAGGAGGACGGGGCCAGACTCTTTCCAGTGGTGCCCAGCGACAGGACAAGGGGCAACAGGCACAAACTGAAGCAGAGGAAGCTCCAGCTGAACACGAGGAAGAACTTCTTCCCTCTGAGGGTGACGGAGCCCTGGCCCAGGCTGCCCAGGGAGGCTGTGGATTCTCCTTCTCTGGAGATATTCAAGACCCACCTGGATGCGGTCCTGTGCAGTCTGCTCTGGGTGACCGTGCTTTGGCACGGGGTTGGACTAGATGACCCACAGAGGTCCCTTCCAACCTCTACCATTCTGTGATTCTGTAGTCACAACGCTGCTTTGCTGCTGATGTCCTTCAGCAGATGCTTCCACCCTCCCACAGACAGGGCCACGGGCAGAGCGCCCAGGTCCCACCGGCCACCCACGACTGCCCACCATCGGCGGGCCGCTGGCGGTGGATACCAGGGCAGCACCCTCCCATCTGCGAGCGAGTACAGACCTTTATCCCATAAAAAAAATGAAATAGTGCTATACTACAACTTGCATTCTCCTTTGTCAGAGAAGCATCAGTTCTGTCAGTCAACTGCTTTCCTCCTTTGTCCACGACTGAAAAAAACAGTTGAAAAAAAAAACCCCTTTTACAGAACAAACACCAGAGACAGCAAGAATGGACTTGACTTTTGTCATCAAAAGAATGCCAGAGATGCCTGTACTGATTAAATTTTTGTTCTCTTCTAATTAATTAAAATTTAGTATTCATTAAAATTCACTGTATCAACAACAAAAAACCCCCAACGGGACATACGGCCGTGTGCACAGAAATGCACTTGCAGCCAGCAGAAACTCCCGGCCCAGAACCCGTGTGTGCACGGACGGGGATGCTCCCTGCCCACACCTCGCCGCAGCCCCTCCGTCGCACACACGCCGTACGGAGACACGCTCTGCCAGGGGTTTCTTCACGCAAAGAGCCTCACAGCGCAGAATAAACTCATTTACCCGCCCCCGAGGAAACGCCGAGCCAGCCCGGCTCGCTGAACCGCTCCCTCCGCTTCCCTCCTGGGTATTTACACAGCGGATTAACGACACACGGGGTAGCTGTAGGCTCCAAAATGCCCAAACAAAACCAGCCCGCAATGTGCTCGGCGTTGGGCTTCTCCTCCTTCCCAAACCCACTGAACCCCCCAACACTAGGGCGCAAGGACGCATGAAGGTCAAAGGCAGGGCTTCAGCGACAGGTTTGCAGAGCCAAGTGATGCATCTGGCAGCTCAGCCACAACGCGCTCCTTCTCATGATCTGGGCACGTGGTTGCTGTTGTGACCATCCTCACTCGTGAAGAGGGACTCAAACAAGGGCCCTCAGTTGCCCCAAGCTCTGTTTCTCCACCGAGCCCCTCTTCTTCAATGCCATCAGCCAGTTCCTCCTGCTGTCACTTGTGGGCAACAATGTGAGTCGGGCACCCAAATCTCCACCTTGCCTGCGCAAACAAACCTCAGGGCACTGCTTTGTCCTCAAAGTTTAACAGCACAACCCACAGTTGTTAGAAAAGTGAAAAAAAACACCTGGAAATCACCAGGAACAAAAAATAAAAGCGATCACAGCCAAACCTGCTCAGCACAGCCACAAGCGAGATGTCACGAGATCAGCTTGCGCCCACACACAACTTGCCCAGAACAAGCTCTCTAAGCCCACCACGTTCCTCTGGACCACCTGCAGCAGCCACAGACACCACAGAGCAATCCCCTGGTGCATAAGCACATCTGGCTTTGAGTAGTAGACCTCGTCCAGAGGAGACCACCATCTCCAGCCTCCCTAGGACAAGGTCAAGACACAAGGCGAAGCTTCACAGCACTTCCCTGGGAGATAAAGGGGAAAATCAGGCACTTTACAAGAAGGTGAAAATCCCGTGTTACCTGGCCTCACATTCAGGAAGATGTGCTCCGATATCTTCTCAACTCCGTTGTGCTTGGCCAAGCACTGGTAGCAGCCCTTAAACGACCTCTGTACGTTCTTTATAACGATGCCTTTCTGCGGATTGGGAATAAACGTCATATTTTTGGGGAGAGGTTTGCCGTCGCACTTTCTCAGCGTGAAATTTGAAACATCTGGATCTGTTAGTGGGCACACCAGCAGGATGTCACTGTCTTCTCTTCCATAGATCAGAGAATCAACAAGGAAGAGCACGTTTGGATCTGTGAAGAGACGCAAAGAGAAGCTGACATTGCACAGGGAACTTCTGATGACCTTAACTCTGCCGCTTGGCGCTTACGTGAAGGAAAGTTTTACGCAGAGCCAGTAAAACCGAGCACTACCCTATTTGTGTTTGCCAAGAGACATTAAATTTTGAGCAACACAACAGGAGATGTGCAGCAGCATTCAATACCAGACACACTGAAGAATCACGTGCACTCAATATAACCTCGGTGCTTTTTTATTTGGAGATGGAGGTGGGTTTTTTGCCTTGTTTAGCTCCAAAACCTCCAGCCTCCATCCCCAACAACAGTAAACCGATTTTCACAGACCATTAAAAGAAATTTGCTTTTAGCTAGTGGCAGGGCTGTAAGGTTTCATGCCCACAGGAGGATTCTGAAGAAATTTATGAGCAAATGGAAGTTGAAAAGCACCTAAATTATGGTTTTCACTTCTGTAAAATACATAATCTAAATGAACACACATTGCTACCAGAGGAAGCACCTAACAACTTCTCTCTCTCTCTCCCCTCCCTGAAAGCAGGGGTTATTTTTAGCGTCCTTAGAAAATAACTGGGCATACAAACAGCATATCTGATTGAAAAATCGTCATGAAATCTTTCGCAAGGTATCTTTTCTAAAGTGTTTCATCTCAGCCAACCACAACACACAAACATACGGCACTTTAAACACCTACACAACCACAGTTGAAGCCCGTGATAGGTAATGACCTTGAAATCCTAAGGAGCTGGCCATTAATAGCCAAAATAAATAGGTGATGACCTTGAAATCCTAAGGAGCTGGCCATTAATAGCCAAAATAAAGGATGGTGTGGTGGCAAACACCCTGTAAAAGCTGATTTCAGATCCCATCTGCCCTCCCTACAGAGCAGCGTGAATTAGAAACGTAGAAAGAGAGGGAAAAGCTTGCTTTCTTTTTAGCAAACTGGCCTCGTACTTCTTGAATGATGAAGAACAACAAACCATGACTTAACAAGGAAGACTGAGAGAATTTGGTTACGATGACGGACAATGTGCATTTGGTTTAAGATAAGAAGTACCAGGCTGAAAATGAAGCATGGGACATTTAGGTAAGAAATTAGGAAACGCTAAGTCGAAGGCTGCTCATCACTGAACAGAGAAGTTGCCAACTGGTTTCTAGCTTCGAGCGAGGGTGCAGTTTCAACCTCATTTGATACTGCTGCCCAAGAAACCGCCCCAAACTACAAGCTTTGAAGCATCAGTCTAGAACTAGAGGATGGAGACTGCTCACAAATGAAAAAGTAAAGCATGTCTCAACAGAACCAAAGTGTGATGTGTTGCACACAGAAATACTTAGAGAAACGCTATGGATAGCCGTCACTCCTGAGCTGGAAGAGCATGGACTAGAAGTGCTCATCTAAACGTCCCTGTCAACAGTCTTAACTGATTGGTTTCCTCTCAGTCCACTTTTTCTCCAATATGGACAGAGCCAAGATACCATTACAGCTCCTCTTCAGGCAAAAGAAAAAGGCACTCTTCAAAGTAGAAGAAAGGAACAAAGACCCGTTTCACCAGCTGCTGAAACTGCAGGGAAGGCCTCACTGGGGTAAGCAGAATTGCCAAGATGCTCCCCTTCCCACTTTCCATCCCGCTCTGGAAGGGAGATGTCACGGGGAGAAGACACAAAAGGATTTGTCATAGGGAATCCAGACACACACAAGGCTGCTCATGGTCATGTTCTTCCCTTCATGGCTTTCCACCCAGGGTACAGCTTGGGTAGCACTTGCTTTCTGGGCATACCTCGGGTTTCCAGCACAAGATGTGGCTGTGCTTATCACTGCTTGTGTCCGAAAAGACCTGAGATCAAAATCAAGAGACTTTTCTCTCTTACGTAGATGCCTGAACTAGCTTGATCTTCACTAGACTTACTCGTAGAGGGACTCAAATGTCTTCTATGGAACAAACACAGTCAATTTCTGCCAAAGTAGAAAGGTGAAAGAGGTAAGTGCCTACAGTCTGTCAACATTGTGTCATCCTTGGTCACAGAAGCAAGAAAATTCATTGTTAGCAGTTCCAGATGAACGTAAGAGATAAACAGCTGCCACCATTTCATGTGCCACTTGGGACTGCGTAGGATCGAGGTTCTCCTTCCAGTGAGTTACTCTTGGTCTTGTTCTTTTTTCATGCCCAGCTTTAGAGGCAGAAAGCATATAGGGTGCTCATGGCAACCCCACAGGCAGCTGAGCTCATGGTAGCATCTTCAAGGTGTTGCAAGGCGTCCCTGAGCCACAGCTCTAAAGGTTACCCTACTGCAAAATGATGGCAAACCTCACAAATGTACTTACTTTAGTGCCAGGAACCTGTCAAAGTGAAGCTTGCACATTTTTCACACAATGAAGACAAAGAAATTAACAACATGTTGCACGAGGGCCACACGACCTCTCTGATGATTTGGTAATCGTGTTCAGTGGGAGGGCTGCCTGCTATCCTGAGGAGAAGGAGTCACTGACATAACAAACGGCACAAACGTATCTATGATCGCAGCCGTCTGGGATAATTACCATGACCTTCAAGAAAACAGTCCTGGTAGATAAAGGCAACAATGTTTGTCACATATGGGTGAAGCAAATGACTGATTTCCTTTAGTCATAGTCTCAGAGAAACACAGAAGGTCAAGCAAGCTCATCCATGGTAGCTACGTGGATATTTGGACTACCCAGGAGTTGTTAAAAGAGCACTCTAAAATCTGTGGCCACTGTGTCAGATACCTGCCCTTGGGAAAATACTCTTCGCTGTGCTGTGCTGGTATCTCCCTGTCTTGGGAAACAACCCTGCAGTAATTCTCAAAGGACTGGCAGGGTTCAAAGGAGGCACTTTGAGGCAAGCCCTGTTGGACAAGGAACGCTGTTTCCTAGAAAGCGGACGCTGGATGAGTTTTTTCCATCAACAGGAAGAAAGGACCACCAGAGCTATGTGAAGGAGGAGCAAAATAACTGTCTTCTTCGGAAAGGAACAGGGAATACCAGGCACGGGGAACTGGAGACTTGAGGACAGCTGATGATGACACGGATAAGGACCCAACAAAAGGAGAGAAGAAATCTGAAGGAAGCACTGGACAAAGATGAAGGGTAATAAAGGACTGGGAACACATGTCGGAGCACAGGAGCTTTTCCCCCGTCTGAGACGATTCTGATCAGTCATAAGGTAGATCAGGAGCTGGAGACAGAGGAATCGCTGCAGCTTGCTGGCTTCAGCCTAAGAGCGCGCCTCGAAAAGCCAAATCCATTAGCTAACGGCCTGAATAAACCAAGAGCTTGGGGCCAAACCTTTCAGGACTCCATCCTGATGGATGGCATGGAATTAAAGAGACATTTCTACACACTGCTTGCCTCCTCACAATGCAACTGACTCACACGAGCGATTCAGGGCACTTGGCGAGCTTTGAGAAAGAGAGCTCAGGTAGATCTCACCACAAAACCACAGAAACTCATCCGGAGCTTTGCTCTGGTGACAAAGGCCATTGCAACCAAAGCTGGGAGTGAGTTTTATTCCTACTGGACGGGGAAGAAGACTTCTTCCATCAGACTGTGTTCTCCCTCTCTACCTCATGTCCATCCGCTCCTCTAGCATTTACTGTCCTATTATTTTGGGAGTGGGAAAAGCTCTGGGGGGCGGGGAAGCAAAAATAGTGCTTTCTTTGATATTTACCTTTAACAAAAACATAAAAAGAGGTGACAATATTCCCTTTGCTTTTGCATACGTATCTGCCTACGTCTCTGACCGTTGCATTTTTGGTGTACCACTCTTTCTCATTGGAACTCCTTGCTTTTGCCGATGGGTCTGAGTTCTGGAAATTCCAAGTCACGGGTCCATCCTCGTTGCACCTCAGCCTTAATTCCTCCCCTTTATTCACAACCAGTGAAGATTCTTCATGGGGCAGTGAACCACCTGGGGGAAAAAAAAAAAGCACAAAATACAATGCCTGTCATTACAACACGCTCTTTTTTTCTGCAGCAAAATTGTTATTTATAGTTGTATATGTGCGGTTAATATTTTGGGAGCTATTTCTTAAAAATACCAAGCTGCAGTGGCACTGTGCAGCTCTACAGACACATTTTGGCTCGTAAGACCTTTGGCACACAGAGCAAATAACCACTGCAGATGGAAACTGGCCTTTAAAAAAACATTTGAAACTAGTTTCAGATGCACCGGTTTCTGCGATGGTTTGGCTTTTGCATGGGAACAGACCCAAGCTATTTAAAAATTAAATCCAAGAACATATGAGCCTGATTCTACATGGCAGTGCTTTTAATCATTCTTTGTCATTTACTCAGTACGTTGCCAAGAACTAAAGTTTCCTTGCTCAACAGTTATCTTTTTTAAACTGCTCTCTCATGTACTCAGAAGCTCCGCTCACGCTCTTGGATTAGAAGCGTCCAGTTTAATAAAGGCCTCAGTACATGCTTTCCACGCTCGCTTACTTCTTTAGCTGAAGTGCTAATCTGTCATTTCTTACCTCCAAAAAACTTTCATGCAAAATACCCTTCAAGCTTCCATCCCAACGCTACCACACGATTTTTACTGAGGTACCAACCTCCTAGTCACCAAAGCTGCTCTGAATGACCCCTTAGCTCCTCTTGCACTCAACATGCCATAACACAACTTCTCCAAAGTTCCCTGAAGATAAAGCTGCGTAGAATTAGCAGCCTAAATCCACAATTCCCAACTGCTTCCCACCTTACACTGTGTACTTGGAGAGAGGAGGACATTCCAGCTTCTCTGGCTCCACTGTTAAGATAAGTCAAGCAGGCGGTTGCCGAATTAGCACACCCCTGATGTGGAAGTCTCAGTGAACCTACAAAATGGCGTTCACCAACTAAAACGCACATAAATTCCCACTGCTATGGGCCTACTTGAGCACCAGAAGACCACACGCCAATATTGAGGTGGTCTTGCAGGAACAAACCTTTCCCCTTCCAAGTAGCCCTTTAGTCCTACCAGTAACCCTTCGCTTGTAATCACTGTGCTGTCAGCTCATGTCCCTCTCATCCAAAGCACAGTTGCACAAGAGCGTACAACATCCATATGTAGTAGCAGCGTCATGCCACTGAAAATACTACTCGCATTCAAAAACACACTCTGCGGCTCCTCTCAGAGCCGAGTTTCCCTACCCACGCAGATAACAACAGACGCTCAAGCAAAACAATCAGATAATTAGTTGGGATGAGGTTAGACACTCCAGACTTAATTCACTCATCTCACGGCTTTAGTTGTTCTTAAGGGTTAAGACCAGGTCAGCTAACCGCTCCTCTTCCTGGCAAATCCACCACGGGGTAGGAAGGAAAGGACGGTCGGACCACCCGCGGGCTCTAGTTACTTGGTCTGTGGCCTGGGTTTTGGAGAGAGCCCTTGCTCTCTCCCCCACCTCAGATTCAAATATATTTATCAGCACTAAACCCAACAGGCAGTCATTTTCCCAGCGCCACCACAGATTTTCCAGATGAGGTCCACCAACCCTGCATACACGCTTCCGTGACTCAATGCATAAACAACCATCCTAGAAGTAATAATTGCCAGAAAAAGGTAGAAAAAAACCCCACTTTTAATTTCAAATCTGCTGCCTCGAAGTGCAGTGTGAGCCTGAGCCGTGACACAGCAGCTCTGCTGAGGAGAGCGAAGTCCAAGATGCCAGGAGCACAGGTCCCAGCCAGCAGCGGGCTCTGCCGACAGAAGAGCTGGAAAACCCTTTGCCTGGGACAGAGAGCAGGGTAAGGGGAGGCAAGGAGACCCCTGATCTGCAAACCCTTCAGGTCAGACCAAGCAGCTTCCACCACCTGAGAAGGCAGAGGGCAAAGATCTCTGAGAAGGTCTCAGGAGACACCATGAAGGTCCTTCATGGTGATGCTTTCGGAAGACTTCTCTGCTACTTCCCACAGGCTACAGGGTGCTTCAAGCGACAAAGGACACGAGTGGCACCAAAAAGCAAACGTGCCATACTGAGTACCCACTAGGGCGCTAGGTCCTCAGACGAGGCAGGGAAGGCTGGGACAGGAGAAGATGGGGACGTCCTCCACCAGCATCACTCCCTGCCTGCAGCCAGCAAGGTCTCACCACTCACCACCAACGTGGTGGCTCTGGTCGCAGCACGGGGCAGCCCCATCGCCAGCACAAGTGGCCATGACGGTGGGGCCCAGCCTCAGCTCCCAACGCCTGGCACGGGACGGGCGGGGGGACACACGCAGCCGGGCACCTCCAAGCACGAAGTCAACCAACACAGCTCCTACCCAACACTCTGCTTTCAACACCAAAAACCCCAACGGGACACCTCAGCCACACGAACAGAAATGCCCCTGTATCCAACAGAAACTCCCGGTCCAGAACCCACGCGTGTGCACGGACGGGGATGCTCCCTGCCCACACCTCGCCGCAGCCCCTCCGTCGCACACACGCCGTACGGAGACACGCTCTGCCAGGGGTTTCTTCACGCAAAGAGCCTCACAGGGCAGAATAAACTCATTTACCCGCCCCCGAGGAAACGCCAAGCCAGCCCGGCTCGCTGAACCGCTCCCTCCGCTTCCCTCCTGGGTATTTACACAGCGGATTAACGACACACGGGGTAGCTGTAGGCTCCAAAATGCCCAAACAAAACCAGCCCGCAACGTGCTCGGCGTTGGGCTTCTCCTCCTTCCCAAACCCACTGAACCCTCAACCCTAGGGCGCAAGGACGCATGAAGGTCAAAGGCAGGGCATCAGCGACAGGTTTGAAGATGAAAGGGACCCATCAGAGGTAGCACCACCTAGATTAACGTCAGAACTGACTTGATGATCTCAGAGGTCTTTTCCAACCTTAATGATTCTACTAACTGAGTGCGGATCTGTCAAACCACGGCCATGGCTGTGCTGTGTGCAAACGCCAACGGATGCGGCCACAACAAACCCTTCTCCTTCCAAAGGCTGGCTCTTCGGTCCTACCAACGACCATCATCTCACGCCCCTCCAACGCACAGCACAGCTTGGCCCCGATGTACAGCAGCCGTGCCCGAGCCAGTGGGGAGAAGTTCTCAAAAACCAACACCACTTGCACGGAGAAACACTCTGCGGTTCTGTTCAGAGGCTGAATTGCCCCACAGATGCAGATAACAACAGATGTTCAAGCAAAACAATCGGATAATTAGTTGGGATGAGGTTATACACTCCAGACTTGATTCGTTCATCTCACAGCTTTAGTCGTTCTTAAGGTATATATTGGATTAAGACCAGGTCAGCTAACTGCTCCTCTTCCTGGCAAATCCACCACAGCGCAGGAAGCAAAGGATCATCAGACCACCGGCAGATACTAATTACTTAGCCTGTGGCCTGGGTTTTGGAGAGAGCCCTTGTTTTCCCCCCATTTCCCCCGGATGAAGATTTATTTCTCAGTGCTAAACCCAACAGGCAGTCCACCAGGACCTGTTGTTCCAGTGCCACCAGAAATCTTCCACAATTGGTCCACCAATCTTCTACACAAACTCACCGGACTGAACATATAAATAAGCATCCTAGAAATAATCATTGCCAAAAAGTTTAAGGAAAACATAATTTCATATTTTTATGGAACATTTGTGACTTTCACCTACTCCTTCCCCTAGCACTCCTCATACCCACTCAGGTTAGGAGTTGAAAATTTTGTATTACTGATTATCTTGACTAGCTAGCAAGTTGTTGGAAAGTTTTTGAAGGTGGTAAACAACACGGCACAGCATGACTCCATCCAGAGGCACAAGAAATACGTTACGTATGGGAGCTGGGGAAAGAAAGGCGAAGAGGGAACAAACACACTGCGGCACGCCGCAACAAAAGCCACGATATTCCAGTTGAAACCATCACTCATGTTTCGAGACAATCTCGCTACGGTTCCTTCAGCACAGCCTACAGATTCTCAGCAAAACAATTTGCAACTTGAATTAACGCCTCGTGCAAAGGATTCCCACAACGTCAAGGGTTTTTTTGTCGCCTTCTAAAAATAACGTCTCTTCAAGAGAAGTACGGCAGTGTAGGGGCAACGGGTTGTAAGCGCAGCTGTGCTTGGTATTATGCACCTAAATAGTGCATATGTATAAAAAAGAAGAATTAAAACAGTGCTTAGCAAGATGGGAATGACTTCTTATCTTCTTTTTGGAGGAATAATTAAGTAACAGAGATATGAGAGTTTAGCCAACAACTTGTAATCCAGGGTACTAATCCCCATCTGGTATCTCTTGATCTTTCCTCCAACTGCCAACACCTTGCATCTGAGACGGCTCCATTTGCACCACACCCGAGGTATGACGGGGCTCCTCCTGGCCCACAACTAATCTTACACCCTCCGGTAACACAGACCATGACCAGGTAATCATCACCACGTGCTAATTCGGGAACCGGTTGTGCTGGCAGGATACATGCCAAGGTTGGTAAGAGATCTCCAAGCGCCAAACCCCACGGGATACGGCGTCTGCTGTTTCCTCCCTGGGCTCCACGTTCACCCCAGGCGTAATGGTGACTTCGCCCGTTACCGGTGGGATTGGAAACTCTGAGTGACAGGATGGAGGAACCCATTGCTGTGTCTCACTGAAGATTTCCAGGCATGGGTCCGCACCCTTACTCGGTTACCCGACCCACACCCAGGCATGTCCCCACCCTCCCTCCACCTCTGCACACCTTGGAAGAGGAGGTGGATCCCTACTTCATCTGAGCATCCCCATCTGAGTTATGGGGCCAGACTCTTTTCAGTGGTGCCCAGTGACAGGACAAGGGGCAACGGGCACAAACTGAAGCAGAGGAAGTTCCAGCTGAACACAAGGAAGAACTTCTTCCCTCTGAGGGTGACGGAACCCTGGCCTAGGCTGCCCAGGGAGGTTGTGGAGTCTCCTTCTCTGGAGATATTCCAGCCCCGCCTGGACGCGGTCCTGTGCATCCTGCTCTGGGTGACCCTGCTTGGGCAGGGGGTTGGGCTGGGTGACCCACAGAGGGCCCTGTCAACCCCTACTATTCTGTGATTCTGTGATTCTGTCCCCACCTCAGCGAAGCCCACCCGCCCACAGGGACCCCAGAGGACAAGGCGAAGAGAGGAAACCCATCCTCTGTCCCCGTGGCTCCTGTGGGCTAGCAGGGACAGATGACCCCACCGTCAGTCACGGGCTGTGGACCCCAGTGCAAAACACTCAACACTCCCCACACGTCGCGCAGTCAGAGCACCATGCTGGGGTTCTGGATGACCCCATAGAGTTGTCCTCAAGGGCAACGAGCAGATAGTTATTAAGTTATTATACACTCACAAAGTATGTTGACAATGGCAAAAATTTAATAACTAACAGAAAAGGAAAGAAAAAAAAACCACCAAGCCCTAAAATAAATTGCAAAGCTCAGAGTTGGACAGCCCAGGACCCATTCTGGATGTTCCAAATTTGTGTCCCACAGCTGAAGAGAGTCACTTCCACCACCCTAGCTGCTCCTTGAAATAGAACAAATTTGAGTTTTAAAACTACAATGCTGGGATCGCTTCTGAACAAGGCTGTGTTAACCACAAAAAAAAAAGCAGAATGAATGAATATATTACAAGCAGCTGTCTAAGCCCTGAAAATGCAGGGAGAGGGAGGAAAGAGGGGGAGCACAGCCGTTGTGACTTCTGCATGCAGAAGGAACATCTGGAAAACCGGGCTGGAGGAATTAGCATAACGAAACAGCTCTAGATAACACCGATAGGAAACGCAGGTCGAATCGCAGGGATATGATTAAGGACAGCAGAATGCTCCTGTAACAATTAAGGGATGTGCAAAGAAAAAAAAAAGCTTTGGCTAAGGAGTGCACCATCCTGGAAAAAATAAAAAACAACACCATACATGTGTTTTATGAGGGAGTTTTTCACCCTCGGCCAGAACATCGCTGTCGCAAGGAAAGACACGTCAGGGTGCAAGAACACCTCAGGCTCACAAGCAACTGGAGACCGTCTCCAGCTGCCAGGCAAACAGAGGACGTGGGACTGCCACGGAGTAAGACGCAGAGTGGAGCGGCGCGGATTTTTTTTCCCCCGGCTCTGCCACGGATTTCCTGCACGAGCTTAGGCCAACAGGTTTGTCCCTCCGTGGCCATTTCCTCTTCCAGCTCTTTATCTAAACACTAAAAGGAACGAGAAGTTTGTGGCAGGTCCGTAATGCAAGACTGCTTTCAGAGGGGGAAAAAAAACCAAAACAAAAGCACCTGCGCCTTATCCCACCCCCTTCCACACTAAACTTGTCTCCAACATCTCCCAGGACAGGGGCATGGGGCAGCTCCCCAGTACAGCCACGACCCGGCTGCACCCAGCACCAGCCCTTCTGCCAAGCCCAAGGGACCAGCAGTGCTTTGCTGGTGGGTTCACCACTGCCCAGCAAGAGCAAACCCCTTCCCCCTGCCTCTCCCAGGGCACGGCAGGCTCTTCTGAGCTTCTGCTTCTTCCCCTTGGGGTTCTCCACAACCTTCATGGTCACGAAGGACCTTACACGGCGAGCTCTGTAAGCCGTACAAACACAGCCCAACGAAAACATCGACCTGACCATGACCCGATCCTGACCGTGATTTCCAAACCAGTTAAAGTTCTCCTACGACAGATGCGGCGAGGAGCTAAACATCACGGGACAAACGTCTGCGACTTTCGCGTGAGATTGTGGCGATTGGATACGATTAGAGAGGTTGCTTTCTTTCCAGTGCCTGCTCATTCTGGGCGCTGGGTTCATCGCGAGGGCTATCGCCCAGACCTCACTCGCCGCATTTTTCAGTTTCTCATCCACAACGACACAAGAGAGCAGAAACAAGAGATACGCTTTATCAGTTCGAGTGGTGGCACTGCTGTAGACGCCATGGGCTGGGGGATATCAGCACGGCATGGCTTGCAGGGAGGTAATATCCTCTCTCAGTATAGCCGGGGCTGCTGGAAAAATGAACTTGTTTTCAGACACGCAAGTCTCCTGCCAGTCTGCAAGAAGAGCAGAAGCAAAAATGCGTCTTTCGCAGAAGTGCAGAAGTCCTAGTCAGAAGCCTGCCCAGTTTTCTTTCCAGTACTAGTTGGCCTGACCAAAGAGTATCCTCTTTAGGCCTGACCTAAAGAGTATCCCCTTTCCTAACCCTTTCTCTTATTTCACAGAATCACAGAATCACAGAATAGTAGGGGTTGGAAGGGACCTCTGTGGGTCATCTAGTCCAACCTTCCTGCCGAAGCAGGGTCACCTACAGCAGGCTGCACAGGACCTTGTCCAGGCGGGTCTTGAATATCTCCAGAGAAGGAGACTCCACAGCCTCCCTGGGCAGCCTGTTCCAGGGCTCCGTCACCCTCAGAGGGAAGAAGTTCTTCCTCATGTTCAGACGGAACTTCCTGTGCCTCAGTTTGTGCCCATTGCCCCTTGTCCTGTCGCTGGGCACCACTGAAAAGAGCTTGGCCCCATCCTCCTGACACCCACCCTTAAGATATCTATAAGCATTTATTAGGTCCCCTCGCAGCCTTCTCTTCTTCAGGCTGAACAAGCCCAGCTCCCTCAGCCTCTCCTCGTAGGGGAGATGTTCCAGTCCCCTCATCATCCTTGTTAAAGCCACTGCGACCCTGGCCATATGCTACAATGAAGATGAATTTTAGACCTTTTCAATTATATTTTCTTCGTCCTGCCATTTCATGCCCCAAGGAAACAAACACAAATTCGCACGTTCATCACGCTGAAACAACTTCAATTTACTCCGATGTATGAAATCTCCTAGATTTTTCGAAGGAGAGATGCTATCATGTGCCTACTTGTTTTGTTCCACTTCACTAAACAGACACTCTCCCTTACCCAGGGTGAAAAGTTTAGCAACGGCACAAGTCAATTTTAAATTATTCGATCTGAAAGCCACATCAGATCCTGCTTCAGCTACGCTGCGGGGGCAAAGAGGGCGAGCGGTGCAGCCTCTCACTTCGCAGAAGAAACCATCCACGCCAACAGCCACGCTAGTGGCTTCCTCAAAGACACAGACCAAAAAAGACCAAAGACGTGACTGTCCCCTGCAAGCATCACAGACTCTCACTATATATGAATGCCACAAATCCTTGCTGATAGAAATGTTGACCAGCTCCTCTGCCCCAGCTTCATCTCGGAGACTGAAAAATAACTTCACTGTCACCGGGCATGTATTACGGGGCCAAGACTGCTTAGGCTTCCCCGAAGAACTGAAGTGGCTTGCTGCTAACCCATCTAACAGAGTCAGTGCCATCTGCTGACCAACAGACTCTTCAACTCCATGCGTTTCCCACGCAGAAATGCAGAGCTCTGAAGTTCCAGATCCCCAGAGGCTGTACATTATGAAGCAGAAGACCAGGGGAGAGGATCAGTGGGGGCTTTGACGTTTGCCCAGATGCATGAGGGCAACCACTGTCTTCTCACCCAGCCTTCTTCCCCCCCGTAGACGCTTCACCTTGAAGGTGAAGGGGCAGGGGAAGGGCATGGTGGAGGGCACAAAGCGGGAGCTCGCCAGCTCCGTGCTCAAAGGCACAGCCAAGCTGACTCCACCGGCCGGCAGCGTGAAGGACAGACGGGTATCGCCCAACACAAAGGGTGAGCGTGGAGCCCACCAGCCGATTCCCACCCATGGCAAACCCCAGAGAGGGAGTGGAAGGAGGCTGGAACAAAGGCTGTCTTTATCACCTGTGGAGGCACGAGCGTGGGGAACCACAGAGGCAGCCGGACCGTGGCTGTGAGACACCCCGCTTCGCGGCGATGCCCAGTGGGAAGCTTCCAGCTCCATGATCTGGGATGGCTCCTACATGGACCTGCCTCATTAAATACCTCATTCCATGGGAGGCCATTCTACAGGACAAGCAAAGGCACTTGGTGCTTACCCCTTGCAGAGGAAACAGCTCGGGCGAGTGAGGAGACACCCAGCTACACCTGAAGAGAGGTTCTACATCCCTCCACACGAGACGTGGTCAACCAGAAACAGCCAGCATCAGAGGCAGGTAGCGAGAAAACAAATCCAGCCAGCTCTCTGGCCCCCACATATCCCACCCTCCTAGCGAGACCTTCACAGATCTTCAGGCAGGACAAACGTGACCGCCCGGGCTGATCCCCTGCTTGAGGGCGGAAGCCAGCAGATCCTCTCGTCGCAGCAATTAGCGACGCAGCTAATCGCGCTTCGCTTTCTTATTTTGGAAGCAGGCTTCGCCGGGCAGATTCCACATGTGAAGTACCTTGCCCTTTCCACGCCAGGCAATGGCAGACATGTAGCTGAACGCAACTCTAGCTTAGCACGCGTACCGAACCGCCATGGCAGGATCACGCTTCTGTCCATGGCTGGGCACGACGCCTTTCCGAATCCTCTTTTTTTCTGGGAAGTCATGGCTTTGGGGCTTTTTCTGCTGTTTCACAGAACCACAGGTTTCGGGGGCTTGTTTTTTGAAGAAGCACCATATGCACCGCAGCAGTCCAATCCCTCATCTTGAAGCACTATGAGCAACAACCTATTCTAGGTGATTAACTCATTTTATTGCAGCAAGTTCACAGAATCACCGAATCACAGAATGGTTGGGGTTGGAAGGGACCTCTGTGGGTCACCCAGTCCAACCCCCTGCCAAAGCAGGGTCACCCAGAGCAGGCTGCACAGGACCGCGTCCAGGAGGGTCTTCAATATCTCCAGAGAAGGAGACTCCACAGCCTCCCTGGGCAGCCTGGGCCAGGGCTCCGTCACCCTCAGAGGGAAGAAGTTCTTCCTTGTGTTCAGCTGGAACTTCCTCTGCTTCAGTTTGTGCCCATTGCCCCTTGTCCTGTCGCTGGGCACCACTGAAAAGAGTCTGGCCCCGTCCTCCTGACCCCCACCCTGCAGATATTTAGAGGCATTGATAAGGTCCCCTCTCAGCCTTCTCTTCTCCAGGCTGAACAAGCCCAGCTCCCTCAGCCTTTCCTCGTAGGATAGATGCTCCAGTCCCCTCACCATCCTTGTAGTCCTGCGCTGGACTCTCTCCAGTAGCTCCTCAGCTTTCTTGAACTGGGGAGCCCAGAACTGGACACAGGACTCCAGACGGGGCCTCACCAGGGCAGAGCAGAGGGGAAGGAGAACCTCCCTCGGCCTGCTGCCCACACTCCTCTTGATGCATCCCAGGATCCCATTGGCCTTTGTTGATGCACTTCGGTCTCTTACACCTGAACGTGCCACCACAGAAGGGATCTACAGGCAACGTACTAACGAACCAAACCAAAC